>NC_136264.1:98158448-98510476 GCF_964187855.1 Myxine glutinosa | reverse complement strand
TAGTGTGGCAAAATCACTTTTTGCCCTCATGTTAGTGTTGAAAAACACTTTTCGCACTTGCGCTAGTGTTGCAGAACCATTTTTCGCACTCCCCTTCATGTTTAAAAACACTCTTCGCACTTGTGTTATTGTTGAAAACCACTTTTCGCAATTGTGTTAGTGTTGCAAAACCACTGCTCGCAATTGTGTTCGTGTTGCAAAACTACTTTCCGTACGTATGCTGGCGTTGAAAACCACTTTCTGCACTTGAGCTAATTTTACAGAAGAACTTATTGCTCTTGTGTTAGTGTTGCGTCCCCACTTTCTTCGCTTCTCTTATTGGGAAAACCACTTTTCACACTTGTGCTCGTGTTGAAAAACACTTTTCACACTTCTGTTCGTGTTGCAAAACCAATGTTTGCACTTGTATTATTGTTGCAAAACCCACTTTCCGCACTTATGCTGGCTTTGAAAACCACTTTTCGCACTTGAGCTAGTGTTGCAGACCACTTTTTGCTCTTGTGCTGGTGTAGACAAGCACTTTCTGCACTCGGGCTAGCATTGAAAACCACTTTCCACACTTAAGCTAGTGTTGCAGAACCACTTTTCGCACTCCTATTAGTGTTGAAAAACACTTTTCGCACTTGTATTAGTGTTGAAAACTACTTTCCACACTTGTGCTAGTGTTGAAAACCACTTTTCACACTTGTGCTGGCATTGAAAACCAATATCCGCGCTTGCAATCGTGTTGCAAAACCACTCTTTGCCTTCATGTTTGTGTTGGAAAACACTTTTCGCACTTGCACTGGTGTTGCAGAACCACTTTTCGCACTCCTCTTAGTGTTGAAAAACACTTTTCGCACTCCTCTTAGTGTTGAAAAAAACACTTTTCGCACTTGTGTTAGTGTTGAAAACCACTTTCCACATTTGTGCTCGTGTTGAAAACAACTTATCACACTTGTGTTCGTGTTACAAAACCACTTTCCGCACTTCTGCTGGCGTTGAAAACCACTTTTCGGACTTGTGTTGGTGTTGAAAACCACTTTTCGCACTTGTGTTAGTGTTGCAAAACCACTTTTCGCACTTGTGTTCGTGTTGCAAAACTACTTTCTGTACGTATGGTGGCGTTGAAAACTACTCTCTGCAATTGAGCTAATTTTACAGACGAACTATTTGCTCTTGTGTTAGTGTTGTGTGACCACTTTCTGCACTTCTCTTATTGGTACAACCACTTTCCGCACTCGTGCTAGTGTTGAAAACCACATTGCACTCTTGTGCTCGTGTTGAAAAACACTTTTCACACTTGTGTTAGTGTTGCAAAACCACTTTTTACACTTGTGTTATTGTTGCAAAACCACTTTCCGCACTTCTGCTGGCGTTGAAAACCACTTTTCGGACTTGTTTTGGTGTTGAAAACCACGTTTCGCACTTGTGTTAATGTTGCAAAACCAATGCTCACACTTGTGTTCGTGTTGCAAAAGTACTTTCCGCACGTATGCTGGCGTTGAAAACCACTTTCTGCACTTGAGCTAATTTTGCAGAAGAACTTTTTCTTCTGGTGTTGGTGTTGCGTGACCAATTTCCACACTTCTCTTATTAGAAAAACCACTTTCCACAATTGCGCAAGTGTTGCAAAACCACTTTGCGCACTCGTGCTAGTGTTGAAAACCACTTTGCGCACTCGTGCTAGTGTTGAAAACCACTTTGCGCACTCCTGCTAGTGTTGAAAACCACTTTCACACTTGTGCTAGTGTTGAAAAACACTTTTCACACTTATGTTAGTGTTGCAAAACCACTTTTTGTACTTGAGCTAGTGTTGCAGAACCACTTTCCACACTTTTGCTGGCATTGAAAACCACTTTCCACGCATAAGCTAGTGTTGCAGACCACTTTTTGCACTACTCTTAGTGTTGAAAACCAATTTCCGCACACGGTCCAGTGTTGAAAACCACTTTCCAATCTTGTGCTCGTGTTGAAAACTACTTTCAGCACTCGTGCTAGTGTTGGAAACCACTTTCCACACTTGTGCTAGTTTTGAATAACACTTTTCACACTTGTGTTACTGTTGCAAAACCACTTTCCACACATGTGCTGGTGTTGAAAGCCAATATCTGCGCTTCCACTCGTGTTGCATAACCACTTTTTGCTCTTGTGCTGGTGTTGAAAACCACTTTCCGCACTTGTGCTAGCATTGGAAACCACTTTCCGTACCGTTGAAAACCACTTTCTGCACTTGAGCTAATTTTACAGAAGAACTTCTTGCTCTTGTGTTAGTGTTGCGTAACCACTTTCTGCGCTTCTCTTATTGGGAAAACCACATTTCACACTTGTGCTCGTGTTGAAAAACACTTTTCACACTTCTGTTAGTGTTGCAAAACCAATGTTTGCACTTGTATTATTGTTGCAAAACCCACTTTCCGCACTTATGCTGGCTTTGAAAACCACTTTTCGCACTTGAGCTAGTGTTGCAGACCACTTTTTGCTCTTGTGCTGGTGTTGAAAACCACTTTCCGCACTCGGGCTAGCATTGAAAACCACTTTACACACTTAAGCTAGTGTTGCAGAACCACTTTTCGCACTCCTCTTAGTGTTGAAAAACACTTTACGCACTTGTGTTAGTGTTGGAAAACCACGTTTTACACTTGTGTTATTGTTGCAAAACCACTTTCCGCACTTCTGCTGGCGTTGAAAACCACTTTTCGGACTTGTTTTGGTGTTGAAAACCACTTTTCGCACTTGTGTTAATGTTGCAAAACCAATGCTCACACTTGTGTTCGTGTTGCAAAAGTACTTTCCGCACGTATGTTGGCGTTGAAAACCACTTTCTGCACTTGAGCTAATTTTGCAGAAGAACTTTTTTTCTTGTGTTGGTGTTGCGTGACCACTTTCCACACTTCTCTATTGAGAAAAACCACTTTCCACAAATGTGCTGGCGTTGAAAGCCAATATCCGCGCTTCCACTCGTGTTGCAAAACCACTTTTTGCTCTTGTGCTGGTGTTGAAAACCACTTTCCGCACTTATGCTAGCATTGGAAACCACTTTCCACACTTAAGCTAGTGTTGCAGAACCACTTTTTGCACTCCTCTTAGTGTTGAGAAACACTTTTCGCAGTTGCGCTAGTGTTGCAGAACCACTTTTCTTTCGCACTCCTCTTAGTGTTGAAAAACACTTTTCGCACTCGCGCTGGTGTTGCAAAACCACTTTCCACACTCATGCTAGTGTTGAAAACCACTTTCCACACTTGTGCTGGTGTTGAAAAACACTTTTCACACTTGTGTTAGTGTTGCAAACCCACTTTTTGCACTTGTATTATTGTTGCAAAACCCACTTTCCGCACTTGTGCTTGCTTTGAAAAGAACTTTTCGCACTTGAGCTGAGGTTGAAAACCACTTTTCGCACTTGCGTTAGTGTTGCAGAATCACTTTTTGCATTCTTCTTAATGGTAATAACACTTTCTGCAATTGTGCTAGTGTTGAGTTGCACTTTTTGCTCTTGTGCTAGTGTTGAAATCCACTTTTCACACGTGTGTTAGTGTTGCAAAACCGCTATTCGCACATGAGCTAGTGTTGCAGAATAACTTTTTGCTCTTGTGCTAGTGTTAAAAACCACTTTCCGCACTTGTGCTGGCATGAAAACGACTTTACGCACTTGAGCTGGCATTGCAGAACCACTTTCCGCACTTCTCTTATTGGTAAAAACACTTTTCGCACTTGTGCTGGCGTTGAAATCCATTTTCCACACTTGCGCGAGTGTTGCAAAACCACTTCTGCACCCGTGCTCGTGTTGAAAACCACTTCCCACACTTGTGTTCGTGTTACAAAACCACTTTCCGCACTTCTGCTGGCGTTGAAACCACTTTTCGGACTTGTGTTGGTGTTGAAAACCACTTTTCGCACTTGTGTTAGTGTTGCAAAACCACTTGTCGCACTTGTGTACATGTTGCAAAACTACTTTCTGTACGTATGGTGGCGTTGAAAACTACTCTCTGCACTTGAGCTAATTTTACAGACGAACTTTTTGCTCTTGTGTTCGTGTTGTGTGACCACTTTCTGCACTTCTCTTATTGGTACAACCACTTTCCGCACTCGTGCTAGTGTTGATAACCACTTTGCACTCTTGTGCTCGTGTTGAAAAACACTTTTCACACGTGTGTTAGTGTTGCAAAACCACTTTTTACACTTGTGTTAGTGTTGCAAAACAACTTTTCGCACTTTTGTGCGTGTTGCAAATGTACTTTCCGCACATATGCTGGCGTTGAAAACCACTTTCTGCACCTGAGCTAATTTTGCAGAAGAACTTTTTCTTCTTGTGTTGGTGTTGCGTGACCACTTTCCACACTTCTCTTATTAGAAAAACCACTTTCCACAATTGCGCATGTGTTGCAAAACCACTTTTCGCACTCGTGCTAGTGTTGAAAACCACTTTCACACATGTGCTAGTGTTGAAAAACACTTTTCACACTTATGTTAGTGTTGCAAAACCACTTTTTGCACTCGTGCTAGTGTTGAAAACCACTTTCCACACTTGTGCTGGTGTTGAAAAACACTTTTCACACTTGTGTTAGTGTTGCAAACCCACTTTTTGCACTTGTATTATTGTTGCAAAACCCACTTTCCACAATTGCGCATGTGTTGCAAAACCACTTTTCGCACTCGTGCTAGTGTTGAAATCCACTTTTCACACATGTTTAGTGTTACAAAACCGCTATTCGCACATGAGCTAGTGTTGCAGAATAACTTTTTGCTCTTGTGCTAGTGTTGAAAACGACTTTCCGCACTAGAGCTGGCATTGCAGAACCACTTTCTGCACTTCTCTTATTGGTAAAAACACTTTCTGCACTTGTGCTGGCGTTGAAATCCATTTTCCACACTTGCGCGAGTGTTGCAAAACTATTTCTGCACCCGTGCTCATGTTGAAAACCACTTCCCACACTTGTGCTAGTGTTGAAAAACACTTTTCACACCTGTGCGAGTGTTGAGAAGCACTTTTTGCTCTTGTGCTAGTGTTGAAAACCACTTTCCGCACTTGTGTTATTGTTTGTAAAAAACACTTTCCGCACTAGTGCTGGCTTTGAAAACCACTTTCCACACTTGTGCTAGTGTTTCAAAACCACTTTCCACACACGTGTTGGCGTTGAAACTTTCCATCCGCGCTTGCGCTAGTGTGGCAAAATCACTTTTTGCCCTCATGTTAGTGTTGAAAAACACTTTTCGCACTTGCGCCAGTGTTGCAGAACCATTTTTCGCACTCCCCTTCATGTTTAAAAACACTCTTCGCACTTGTGTTATTGTTGAAAACCACTTTTCGTAATTGTGTTAGTGTTGCAAAACCACTGCTCGCACTTGTGTACGTGTTGCAAAACTACTTTCTGTACGTATGGTGGCGTTGAAAACTACTCTCTGCACTTGAGCTAATTTTACAGACGAACTTTTTGCTCTTGTGTTCGTGTTGTGTGACCACTTTCTGCACTTCTCTTATTGGTACAACCACTTTCCGCACTCGTGCTAGTGTTGAAAACCACTTTGCACTCTTGTGCTCGTGTTGAAAAACACTTTTCACACGTGTGTTAGTGTTGCAAAACCACTTTTTACACTTGTGTTAGTGTTGCAAAACCACTTTTCGCACTTTTGTGCGTGTTGCAAATGTACTTTCCGCACATATGCTGGCGTTGAAAACCACTTTCTGCACCTGAGCTAATTTTGCAGAAGAACTTTTTTTTCTTGTGTTGGTGTTGCATGACCACTTTCCACACTTCTCTTATTAGAAAAACCACTTTCCACAATTGCGCAAGTGTTGCAAAACCACTTTTCGCACTCGTGCTAGTGTTGAAAACCACTTTCACACATGTGCTAGTGTTGAAAAACACTTTTCACACTTATGTTAGTGTTGCAAAACCACTTTTCGCACTCGTGCTAGTGTTGAAAACCACTTTCCACACTTGTGCTGGTGTTGAAAAACACTTTTCCACACTTGTGTTAGTGTTGCAAACCCACTTTTTGCACTTGTATTATTGTTGCAAACCCCACTTTCCGCACTTGTGCTTGCTTTGAAAAGAACTTTTCGCACTTGAGCTGAGGTTGAAAACCACTTTTCGCACTTGCGTTAGTGTTGCCGAATCACTTTTTGCACTCTTCTTAATGGTAATAACACTTTCCGCAATTGTGCTAGCGTTGAGTAGCACTTTCTGCTCTTGTGCTAGTGTTGCAGAACCACTTTTCGCACTTGTGTTAGTGTTGAAATCCACTTTTCACACATGTGTTAGTGTTACAAAACCGCTATTCGCACATGAGCTAGTGTTGCAGAATAACTTTTTTCTCTTGTGCTAGTGTTGAAAACGACTTTCCGCACTAGAGCTGGCATTGCAGAACCACTTTCTGCACTTCTCTTATTGGTAAAAACACTTTCCGCACTTGTGCTGGCGTTGAAATCCATTTTCCACACTTGCGCGAGTGTTGCAAAACTATTTCTGCACCCGTGCTCATGTTGAAAACCACTTCCCACACTTGTGCTCGTGTTGAAAAACACTTTTCACACCTGTGCGAGTGTTGAGAAGCACTTTTTGCTCTTGTGCTAGTGTTGAAAACCACTTTCCGCACTTGTGTTATTGTTTGTAAAAAAAACTTTCTGCACTAGTGCTGGCTTTGAAAACCACTTTCCACACTTGTGCTAGTGTTTCAAAACCACTTTCCACACACGTGTTGGCGTTGAAACTTTCCATCCGCGCTTGCGCTAGTGTGGCAAAATCACTTTTTGCCCTCATGTTAGTGTTGAAAAACACTTTTCGCACTTGCGCTAGTGTTGCAGAACCATTTTTCGCACTCCCCTTCATGTTTAAAAACACTCTTCGCACTTGTGTTATTGTTGAAAACCACTTTTCGCAATTGTGTTAGTGTTGCAAAACCACTGCTCGCAATTGTGTTCGTGTTGCAAAACTACTTTCCGTACGTATGCTGGCGTTGAAAACCACTTTCTGCACTTGAGCTAATTTTACAGAAGAACTTATTGCTCTTGTGTTAGTGTTGCGTCCCCACTTTCTTCGCTTCTCTTATTGGGAAAACCACTTTTCACACTTGTGCTCGTGTTGAAAAACACTTTTCACACTTCTGTTCGTGTTGCAAAACCATTGTTTGCACTTGTATTATTGTTGCAAAACCCACTTTCCGCACTTATGCTGGCTTTGAAAACCACTTTTCGCACTTGAGCTAGTGTTGCAGACCACTTTTTGCTCTTGTGCTGGTGTAGACAAGCACTTTCTGCACTCGGGCTAGCATTGAAAACCACTTTCCACACTTAAGCTAGTGTTGCAGAACCACTTTTCGCACTCCTATTAGTGTTGAAAAACACTTTTCGCACTTGTATTAGTGTTGAAAACTACTTTCCACACTTGTGCTAGTGTTGAAAACCACTTTTCACACTTGTGCTGGCATTGAAAACCAATATCCGCGCTTGCAATCGTGTTGCAAAACCACGCTTTGCCTTCATGTTTGTGTTGGAAAACACTTTTCGCACTTGCACTGGTGTTGCAGAACCACTTTTCGCACTCCTCTTAGTGTTGAAAAACACTTTTCGCACTCCTCTTAGTGTTGAAAAAAACACTTTTCGCACTTGTGTTAGTGTTGAAAACCACTTTCCACATTTGTGCTCGTGTTGAAAACAACTTATCACACTTGTGTTCGTGTTACAAAACCACTTTCCGCACTTCTGCTGGCGTTGAAAACCACTTTTCGGACTTGTGTTGGTGTTGAAAACCACTTTTCGCACTTGTGTTAGTGTTGCAAAACCACTTTTCGCACTTGTGTTCGTGTTGCAAAACTACTTTCTGTACGTATGGTGGCGTTGAAAACTACTCTCTGCAATTGAGCTAATTTTACAGACGAACTATTTGCTCTTGTGTTAGTGTTGTGTGACCACTTTCTGCACTTCTCTTATTGGTACAACCACTTTCCGCACTCGTGCTAGTGTTGAAAACCACATTGCACTCTTGTGCTCGTGTTGAAAAACACTTTTCACACTTGTGTTAGTGTTGCAAAACCACTTTTTACACTTGTGTTATTGTTGCAAAACCACTTTCCGCACTTCTGCTGGCGTTGAAAACCACTTTTCGGACTTGTTTTGGTGTTGAAAACCACTTTTCGCACTTGTGTTAATGTTGCAAAACCAATGCTCACACTTGTGTTCGTGTTGCAAAAGTACTTTCCGCACGTATGCTGGCGTTGAAAACCACTTTCTGCACTTGAGCTAATTTTGCAGAAGAACTTTTTCTTCTGGTGTTGGTGTTGCGTGACCAATTTCCACACTTCTCTTATTAGAAAAACCACTTTCCACAATTGCGCAAGTGTTGCAAAACCACTTTGCGCACTTGTGCTAGTGTTGAAAACCACTTTGCACACTTGTGCTAGTGTTGAAAACCACTTTGCGCACTCGTGCTAGTGTTGAAAACCACTTTGCGCACTCCTGCTAGTGTTGAAAACCACTTTCACACTTGTGCTAGTGTTGAAAAACACTTTTCACACTTATGTTAGTGTTGCAAAACCACTTTTTGTACTTGAGCTAGTGTTGCAGAACCACTTTCCACACTTTTGCTGGCATTGAAAACCACTTTCCACGCATAAGCTAGTGTTGCAGACCACTTTTTGCACTACTCTTAGTGTTGAAAACCAATTTCCGCACACGGTCCAGTGTTGAAAACCACTTTCCAATCTTGTGCTCGTGTTGAAAACTACTTTCAGCACTCGTGCTAGTGTTGGAAACCACTTTCCACACTTGTGCTAGTTTTGAATAACACTTTTCACACTTGTGTTACTGTTGCAAAACCACTTTCCACACATGTGCTGGTGTTGAAAGCCAATATCTGCGCTTCCACTCGTGTTGCATAACCACTTTTTGCTCTTGTGCTGGTGTTGAAAACCACTTTCCGCACTTGTGCTAGCATTGGAAACCACTTTCCGTACCGTTGAAAACCACTTTCTGCACTTGAGCTAATTTTACAGAAGAACTTCTTGCTCTTGTGTTAGTGTTGCGTAACCACTTTCTGCGCTTCTCTTATTGGGAAAACCACTTTTCACACTTGTGCTCGTGTTGAAAAACACTTTTCACACTTCTGTTAGTGTTGCAAAACCAATGTTTGCACTTGTATTATTGTTGCAAAACCCACTTTCCGCACTTATGCTGGCTTTGAAAACCACTTTTCGCACTTGAGCTAGTGTTGCAGACCACTTTTTGCTCTTGTGCTGGTGTTGAAAACCACTTTCCGCACTCGGGCTAGCATTGAAAACCACTTTACACACTTAAGCTAGTGTTGCAGAACCACTTTTCGCACTCCTCTTAGTGTTGAAAAACACTTTACGCACTTGTGTTAGTGTTGGAAAACCACGTTTTACACTTGTGTTATTGTTGCAAAACCACTTTCCGCACTTCTGCTGGCGTTGAAAACCACTTTTCGGACTTGTTTTGGTGTTGAAAACCACTTTTCGCACTTGTGTTAATGTTGCAAAACCAATGCTCACACTTGTGTTCGTGTTGCAAAAGTACTTTCCGCACGTATGTTGGCGTTGAAAACCACTTTCTGCACTTGAGCTAATTTTGCAGAAGAACTTTTTTTCTTGTGTTGGTGTTGCGTGACCACTTTCCACACTTCTCTATTGAGAAAAACCACTTTCCACAAATGTGCTGGCGTTGAAAGCCAATATCCGCGCTTCCACTCGTGTTGCAAAACCACTTTTTGCTCTTGTGCTGGTGTTGAAAACCACTTTCCGCACTTATGCTAGCATTGGAAACCACTTTCCACACTTAAGCTAGTGTTGCAGAACCACTTTTTGCACTCCTCTTAGTGTTGAGAAACACTTTTCGCAGTTGCGCTAGTGTTGCAGAACCACTTTTCTTTCGCACTCCTCTTAGTGTTGAAAAACACTTTTCGCACTCGCGCTGGTGTTGCAAAACCACTTTCCACACTCATGCTAGTGTTGAAAACCACTTTCCACACTTGTGCTGGTGTTGAAAAACACTTTTCACACTTGTGTTAGTGTTGCAAACCCACTTTTTGCACTTGTATTATTGTTGCAAAACCCACTTTCCGCACTTGTGCTTGCTTTGAAAAGAACTTTTCGCACTTGAGCTGAGGTTGAAAACCACTTTTCGCACTTGCGTTAGTGTTGCAGAATCACTTTTTGCATTCTTCTTAATGGTAATAACACTTTCTGCAATTGTGCTAGTGTTGAGTTGCACTTTTTGCTCTTGTGCTAGTGTTGAAATCCACTTTTCACACGTGTGTTAGTGTTGCAAAACCGCTATTCGCACATGAGCTAGTGTTGCAGAATAACTTTTTGCTCTTGTGCTAGTGTTAAAAACCACTTTCCGCACTTGTGCTGGCATGAAAACGACTTTACGCACTTGAGCTGGCATTGCAGAACCACTTTCCGCACTTCTCTTATTGGTAAAAACACTTTTCGCACTTGTGCTGGCGTTGAAATCCATTTTCCACACTTGCGCGAGTGTTGCAAAACCACTTCTGCACTCGTGCTCGTGTTGAAAACCACTTCCCACACTTGTGTTCGTGTTACAAAACCACTTTCCGCATTTCTGCTGGCGTTGAAACCACTTTTCGGACTTGTGTTGGTGTTGAAAACCACTTTTCGCACTTGTGTTAGTGTTGCAAAACCACTTGTCGCACTTGTGTACATGTTGCAAAACTACTTTCTGTACGTATGGTGGCGTTGAAAACTACTCTCTGCACTTGAGCTAATTTTACAGACGAACTTTTTGCTCTTGTGTTCGTGTTGTGTGACCACTTTCTGCACTTCTCTTATTGGTACAACCACTTTCCGCACTCGTGCTAGTGTTGATAACCACTTTGCACTCTTGTGCTCGTGTTGAAAAACACTTTTCACACGTGTGTTAGTGTTGCAAAACCACTTTTTACACTTGTGTTAGTGTTGCAAAACAACTTTTCGCACTTTTGTGCGTGTTGCAAATGTACTTTCCGCACATATGCTGGCGTTGAAAACCACTTTCTGCACCTGAGCTAATTTTGCAGAAGAACTTTTTCTTCTTGTGTTGGTGTTGCGTGACCACTTTCCACACTTCTCTTATTAGAAAAACCACTTTCCACAATTGCGCATGTGTTGCAAAACCACTTTTCGCACTCGTGCTAGTGTTGAAAACCACTTTCACACATGTGCTAGTGTTGAAAAACACTTTTCACACTTATATTAGTGTTGCAAAACCACTTTTTGCACTCGTGCTAGTGTTGAAAACCACTTTCCACACTTGTGCTGGTGTTGAAAAACACTTTTCACACTTGTGTTAGTGTTGCAAACCCACTTTTTGCACTTGTATTATTGTTGCAAACCCCACTTTCCGCACTTGTGCTTGCTTTGAAAAGAACTTTTCGCACTTGAGCTGAGGTTGAAAACCACTTTTCGCACTTGCGTTAGTGTTGCAGAATCACTTTTTGCACTCTTCTTAATGGTAATAACACTTTCCGCAATTGTGCTAGCGTTGAGTAGCACTTTCTGCTCTTGTGCTAGTGTTGCAGAACCACTTTTCGCACTTGTGTTAGTGTTGAAATCCACTTTTCACACATGTTTAGTGTTACAAAACCGCTATTCGCACATGAGCTAGTGTTGCAGAATAACTTTTTGCTCTTGTGCTAGTGTTGAAAACGACTTTCCGCACTAGAGCTGGCATTGCAGAACCACTTTCTGCACTTCTCTTATTGGTAAAAACACTTTCTGCACTTGTGCTGGCGTTGAAATCCATTTTCCACACTTGCGCGAGTGTTGCAAAACTATTTCTGCACCCGTGCTCATGTTGAAAACCACTTCCCACACTTGTGCTAGTGTTGAAAAACACTTTTCACACCTGTGCGAGTGTTGAGAAGCACTTTTTGCTCTTGTGCTAGTGTTGAAAACCACTTTCCGCACTTGTGTTATTGTTTGTAAAAAACACTTTCCGCACTAGTGCTGGCTTTGAAAACCACTTTCCACACTTGTGCTAGTGTTTCAAAACCACTTTCCACACACGTGTTGGCGTTGAAACTTTCCATCCGCGCTTGCGCTAGTGTGGCAAAATCACTTTTTGCCCTCATGTTAGTGTTGAAAAACACTTTTCGCACTTGCGCCAGTGTTGCAGAACCATTTTTCGCACTCCCCTTCATGTTTAAAAACACTCTTCGCACTTGTGTTATTGTTGAAAACCACTTTTCGCAATTGTGTTAGTGTTGCAAAACCACTGCTCGCAATTGTGTTCGTGTTGCAAAACTACTTTCCGTACGTATGCTGGCGTTGAAAACCACTTTCTGCACTTGAGCTAATTTTACAGAAGAACTTATTGCTCTTGTGTTAGTGTTGCGTCCCCACTTTCTTCGCTTCTCTTATTGGGAAAACCACTTTTCACACTTGTGCTCGTGTTGAAAAACACTTTTCACACTTCTGTTCGTGTTGCAAAACCAATGTTTGCACTTGTATTATTGTTGCAAAACCCACTTTCCGCACTTATGCTGGCGTTGAAAACCACTTTTCGGACTTGTGTTGGTGTTGAAAACCACTTTTCGCACTTGTGTTAGTGTTGCAAAACCACTTGTCGCACTTGTGTTAGTGTTGCAAAACCACTTGTCGCACTTGTGTACGTGTTGCAAAACTACTTTCTGTATGTATGGTGGCGTTGAAAACTACTCTCTGCACTTGAGCTAATTTTACAGACGAACTTTTTGCTCTTGTGTTCGTGTTGTGTGACCACTTTCTGCACTTCTCTTATTGGTACAACCACTTTCCGCACTCGTGCTAGTGTTGAAAACCACTTTGCACTCTTGTGCTCGTGTTGAAAAACACTTTTCACACGTGTGTTAGTGTTGCAAAACCACTTTTTACACTTGTGTTAGTGTTGCAAAACCACTTTTCGCACTTTTGTGCGTGTTGCAAATGTACTTTCCGCACATATGCTGGCGTTGAAAACCACTTTCTGCACCTGAGCTAATTTTGCAGAAGAACTTTTTTTTCTTGTGTTGGTGTTGCGTGACCACTTTCCACACTTCTCTTATTAGAAAAACCACTTTCCACAATTGCGCAAGTGTTGCAAAACCACTTTTCGCACTCGTGCTAGTGTTGAAAACCACTTTCACACATGTGCTAGTGTTGAAAAACACTTTTCACACTTATGTTAGTGTTGCAAAACCACTTTTCGCACTCGTGCTAGTGTTGAAAACCACTTTCCACACTTGTGCTGGTGTTGAAAAACACTTTTCACACTTGTGTTAGTGTTGCAAACCCACTTTTTGCACTTGTATTATTGTTGCAAACCCCACTTTCCGCACTTGTGCTTGCTTTGAAAAGAACTTTTCGCACTTGAGCTGAGGTTGAAAACCACTTTTCGCACTTGCGTTAGTGTTGCAGAATCACTTTTTGCACTCTTCTTAATGGTAATAACACTTTCCGCAATTGTGCTAGCGTTGAGTAGCACTTTCTGCTCTTGTGCTAGTGTTGCAGAACCACTTTTCGCACTTGTGTTAGTGTTGAAATCCACTTTTCACACATGTGTTAGTGTTACAAAACCGCTATTCGCACATGAGCTAGTGTTGCAGAATAACTTTTTTCTCTTGTGCTAGTGTTGAAAACGACTTTCCGCACTAGAGCTGGCATTGCAGAACCACTTTCTGCACTTCTCTTATTGGTAAAAACACTTTCCGCACTTGTGCTGGCGTTGAAATCCATTTTCCACACTTGCGCGAGTGTTGCAAAACTATTTCTGCACCCGTGCTCATGTTGAAAACCACTTCCCACACTTGTGCTCGTGTTGAAAAACACTTTTCACACCTGTGCGAGTGTTGAGAAGCACTTTTTGCTCTTGTGCTAGTGTTGAAAACTACTTTCCGCACTTGTGTTATTGTTTGTAAAAAACACTTTCTGCACTAGTGCTGGCTTTGAAAACCACTTTCCACACTTGTGCTAGTGTTTCAAAACCACTTTCCACACACGTGTTGGCGTTGAAACTTTCCATCCGTGCTTGCGCTAGTGTGGCAAAATCACTTTTTGCCCTCATGTTAGTGTTGAAAAACACTTTTCGCACTTGCGCTAGTGTTGCAGAACCATTTTTCGCACTCCCCTTCATGTTTAAAAACACTCTTCGCACTTGTGTTATTGTTGAAAACCACTTTTCGCAATTGTGTTAGTGTTGTAAAACCACTGCTCGCAATTGTGTTCGTGTTGCAAAACTACTTTCCGTACGTATGCTGGCGTTGAAAACCACTTTCTGCACTTGAGCTAATTTTACAGAAGAACTTATTGCTCTTGTGTTAGTGTTGCGTCCCCACTTTCTTCGCTTCTCTTATTGGGAAAACCACTTTTCACACTTGTGCTCGTGTTGAAAAACACTTTTCACACTTCTGTTCGTGTTGCAAAACCAATGTTTGCACTTGTATTATTGTTGCAAAACCCACTTTCCGCACTTATGCTGGCTTTGAAAACCACTTTTCGCACTTGAGCTAGTGTTGCAGACCACTTTTTGCTCTTGTGCTGGTGTAGACAACCACTTTCTGCACTCGGGCTAGCATTGAAAACCACTTTCCACACTTAAGCTAGTGTTGCAGAACCACTTTTCGCACTCCTATTAGTGTTGAAAAACACTTTTCGCACTTGTATTAGTGTTGAAAACTACTTTCCACACTTGTGTTCGTGTTACAAAACCACTTTCCACACATGTGCTGGCATTGAAAACCAATATCCGCGCTTGCAATCGTGTTGCAAAACCACTCTTTGCCTTCATGTTTGTGTTGGAAAACACTTTTCGCACTTGCACTGGTGTTGCAGAACCACTTTTCGCTCTCCTCTTAGTGTTGAAAAACACTTTTCGAACACCTCTTAGTGTTGAAAAAAACACTTTTCGCACTTGTGTTAGTGTTGAAAACCACTTTCCACATTTGTGCTCGTGTTGAAAACAACTTATCACACTTGTGTTCGTGTTACAAAACCACTTTCCGCACTTCTGCTGGCGTTGAAAACCACTTTTCGGACTTGTGTTGGTGTTGAAAACCACTTTTCGCACTTGTGTTAGTGTTGCAAAACCACTTTTCGCACTTGTGTTCGTGTTGCAAAACTACTTTCTGTACGTATGGTGGCGTTGAAAACTACTCTCTGCAATTGAGCTAATTTTACAGACGAACTATTTGCTCTTGTGTTAGTGTTGTGTGACCACTTTCTGCACTTCTCTTATTGGTACAACCACTTTCCGCACTCGTGCTAGTGTTGAAAACCACATTGCACTCTTGTGCTCGTGTTGAAAAACACTTTTCACACTTGTGTTAGTGTTGCAAAACCACTTTTTACACTTGTGTTATTGTTGCAAAACCACTTTCCGCACTTCTGCTGGCGTTGAAAACCACTTTTCGGACTTGTTTTGGTGTTGAAAACCACTTTTCGCACTTGTGTTAATGTTGCAAAACCAATGCTCACACTTGTGTTCGTGTTGCAAAAGTACTTTCCGCACGTATGCTGGCGTTGAAAACCACTTTCTGCACTTGAGCTAATTTTGCAGAAGAACTTTTTCTTCTGGTGTTGGTGTTGCGTGACCAATTTCCACACTTCTCTTATTAGAAAAACCACTTTCCACAATTGCGCAAGTGTTGCAAAACCACTTTGCGCACTCGTGCTAGTGTTGAAAACCACTTTGCACACTTGTGCTAGTGTTGAAAACCACTTTGCGCACTCGTGCTAGTGTTGAAAACCACTTTGCGCACTCCTGCTAGTGTTGAAAACCACTTTCACACTTGTGCTAGTGTTGAAAAACACTTTTCACACTTATGTTAGTGTTGCAAAACCACTTTTTGTACTTGAGCTAGTGTTGCAGAACCACTTTCCACACTTTTGCTGGCATTGAAAACCACTTTCCACGCATAAGCTAGTGTTGCAGACCACTTTTTGCACTACTCTTAGTGTTGAAAACCAATTTCCGCACACGGTCCAGTGTTGAAAACCACTTTCCAATCTTGTGCTCGTGTTGAAAACTACTTTCAGCACTCGTGCTAGTGTTGGAAACCACTTTCCACACTTGTGCTAGTTTTGAATAACACTTTTCACACTTGTGTTACTGTTGCAAAACCACTTTCCACACATGTGCTGGTGTTGAAAGCCAATATCTGCGCTTCCACTCGTGTTGCATAACCACTTTTTGCTCTTGTGCTGGTGTTGAAAACCACTTTCCGCACTTGTGCTAGCATTGGAAACCACTTTCCGTACCGTTGAAAACCACTTTCTGCACTTGAGCTAATTTTACAGAAGAACTTCTTGCTCTTGTGTTAGTGTTGCGTAACCACTTTCTGCGCTTCTCTTATTGGGAAAACCACTTTTCACACTTGTGCTCGTGTTGAAAAACACTTTTCACACTTCTGTTAGTGTTGCAAAACCAATGTTTGCACTTGTATTATTGTTGCAAAACCCACTTTCCGCACTTATGCTGGCTTTGAAAACCACTTTTCGCACTTGAGCTAGTGTTGCAGACCACTTTTTGCTCTTGTGCTGGTGTTGAAAACCACTTTCCGCACTCGGGCTAGCATTGAAAACCACTTTACACACTTAAGCTAGTGTTGCAGAACCACTTTTCGCACTCCTCTTAGTGTTGAAAAACACTTTACGCACTTGTGTTAGTGTTGGAAAACCACGTTTTACACTTGTGTTATTGTTGCAAAACCACTTTCCGCACTTCTGCTGGCGTTGAAAACCACTTTTCGGACTTGTTTTGGTGTTGAAAACCACTTTTCGCACTTGTGTTAATGTTGCAAAACCAATGCTCACACTTGTGTTCGTGTTGCAAAAGTACTTTCCGCACGTATGTTGGCGTTGAAAACCACTTTCTGCACTTGAGCTAATTTTGCAGAAGAACTTTTTTTCTTGTGTTGGTGTTGCGTGACCACTTTCCACACTTCTCTATTGAGAAAAACCACTTTCCACAAATGTGCTGGCGTTGAAAGCCAATATCCGCGCTTCCACTCGTGTTGCAAAACCACTTTTTGCTCTTGTGCTGGTGTTGAAAACCACTTTCCGCACTTATGCTAGCATTGGAAACCACTTTCCACACTTAAGCTAGTGTTGCAGAACCACTTTTTGCACTCCTCTTAGTGTTGAGAAACACTTTTCGCAGTTGCGCTAGTGTTGCAGAACCACTTTTCTTTCGCACTCCTCTTAGTGTTGAAAAACACTTTTCGCACTCGCGCTGGTGTTGCAAAACCACTTTCCACACTCATGCTAGTGTTGAAAACCACTTTCCACACTTGTGCTGGTGTTGAAAAACACTTTTCACACTTGTGTTAGTGTTGCAAACCCACTTTTTGCACTTGTATTATTGTTGCAAAACCCACTTTCCGCACTTGTGCTTGCTTTGAAAAGAACTTTTCGCACTTGAGCTGAGGTTGAAAACCACTTTTCGCACTTGCGTTAGTGTTGCAGAATCACTTTTTGCATTCTTCTTAATGGTAATAACACTTTCTGCAATTGTGCTAGTGTTGAGTTGCACTTTTTGCTCTTGTGCTAGTGTTGAAATCCACTTTTCACACGTGTGTTAGTGTTGCAAAACCGCTATTCGCACATGAGCTAGTGTTGCAGAATAACTTTTTGCTCTTGTGCTAGTGTTAAAAACCACTTTCCGCACTTGTGCTGGCATGAAAACGACTTTACGCACTTGAGCTGGCATTGCAGAACCACTTTCCGCACTTCTCTTATTGGTAAAAACACTTTTCGCACTTGTGCTGGCGTTGAAATCCATTTTCCACACTTGCGCGAGTGTTGCAAAACCACTTCTGCACCCGTGCTCGTGTTGAAAACCACTTCCCACACTTGTGTTCGTGTTACAAAACCACTTTCCGCACTTCTGCTGGCGTTGAAACCACTTTTCGGACTTGTGTTGGTGTTGAAAACCACTTTTCGCACTTGTGTTAGTGTTGCAAAACCACTTGTCGCACTTGTGTACATGTTGCAAAACTACTTTCTGTACGTATGGTGGCGTTGAAAACTACTCTCTGCACTTGAGCTAATTTTACAGACGAACTTTTTGCTCTTGTGTTCGTGTTGTGTGACCACTTTCTGCACTTCTCTTATTGGTACAACCACTTTCCGCACTCGTGCTAGTGTTGATAACCACTTTGCACTCTTGTGCTCGTGTTGAAAAACACTTTTCACACGTGTGTTAGTGTTGCAAAACCACTTTTTACACTTGTGTTAGTGTTGCAAAACAACTTTTCGCACTTTTGTGCGTGTTGCAAATGTACTTTCCGCACATATGCTGGCGTTGAAAACCACTTTCTGCACCTGAGCTAATTTTGCAGAAGAACTTTTTCTTCTTGTGTTGGTGTTGCGTGACCACTTTCCACACTTCTCTTATTAGAAAAACCACTTTCCACAATTGCGCATGTGTTGCAAAACCACTTTTCGCACTCGTGCTAGTGTTGAAAACCACTTTCACACATGTGCTAGTGTTGAAAAACACTTTTCACACTTATATTAGTGTTGCAAAACCACTTTTTGCACTCGTGCTAGTGTTGAAAACCACTTTCCACACTTGTGCTGGTGTTGAAAAACACTTTTCACACTTGTGTTAGTGTTGCAAACCCACTTTTTGCACTTGTATTATTGTTGCAAACCCCACTTTCCGCACTTGTGCTTGCTTTGAAAAGAACTTTTCGCACTTGAGCTGAGGTTGAAAACCACTTTTCGCACTTGCGTTAGTGTTGCAGAATCACTTTTTGCACTCTTCTTAATGGTAATAACACTTTCCGCAATTGTGCTAGCGTTGAGTAGCACTTTCTGCTCTTGTGCTAGTGTTGCAGAACCACTTTTCGCACTTGTGTTAGTGTTGAAATCCACTTTTCACACATGTTTAGTGTTACAAAACCGCTATTCGCACATGAGCTAGTGTTGCAGAATAACTTTTTGCTCTTGTGCTAGTGTTGAAAACGACTTTCCGCACTAGAGCTGGCATTGCAGAACCACTTTCTGCACTTCTCTTATTGGTAAAAACACTTTCTGCACTTGTGCTGGCGTTGAAATCCATTTTCCACACTTGCGCGAGTGTTGCAAAACTATTTCTGCACCCGTGCTCATGTTGAAAACCACTTCCCACACTTGTGCTAGTGTTGAAAAACACTTTTCACACCTGTGCGAGTGTTGAGAAGCACTTTTTGCTCTTGTGCTAGTGTTGAAAACCACTTTCCGCACTTGTGTTATTGTTTGTAAAAAACACTTTCCGCACTAGTGCTGGCTTTGAAAACCACTTTCCACACTTGTGCTAGTGTTTCAAAACCACTTTCCACACACGTGTTGGCGTTGAAACTTTCCATCCGCGCTTGCGCTAGTGTGGCAAAATCACTTTTTGCCCTCATGTTAGTGTTGAAAAACACTTTTCGCACTTGCGCCAGTGTTGCAGAACCATTTTTCGCACTCCCCTTCATGTTTAAAAACACTCTTCGCACTTGTGTTATTGTTGAAAACCACTTTTCGCAATTGTGTTAGTGTTGCAAAACCACTGCTCGCAATTGTGTTCGTGTTGCAAAACTACTTTCCGTACGTATGCTGGCGTTGAAAACCACTTTCTGCACTTGAGCTAATTTTACAGAAGAACTTATTGCTCTTGTGTTAGTGTTGCGTCCCCACTTTCTTCGCTTCTCTTATTGGGAAAACCACTTTTCACACTTGTGCTCGTGTTGAAAAACACTTTTCACACTTCTGTTCGTGTTGCAAAACCAATGTTTGCACTTGTATTATTGTTGCAAAACCCACTTTCCGCACTTATGCTGGCGTTGAAAACCACTTTTCGGACTTGTGTTGGTGTTGAAAACCACTTTTCGCACTTGTGTTAGTGTTGCAAAACCACTTGTCGCACTTGTGTTAGTGTTGCAAAACCACTTGTCGCACTTGTGTACGTGTTGCAAAACTACTTTCTGTATGTATGGTGGCGTTGAAAACTACTCTCTGCACTTGAGCTAATTTTACAGACGAACTTTTTGCTCTTGTGTTCGTGTTGTGTGACCACTTTCTGCACTTCTCTTATTGGTACAACCACTTTCCGCACTCGTGCTAGTGTTGAAAACCACTTTGCACTCTTGTGCTCGTGTTGAAAAACACTTTTCACACGTGTGTTAGTGTTGCAAAACCACTTTTTACACTTGTGTTAGTGTTGCAAAACCACTTTTCGCACTTTTGTGCGTGTTGCAAATGTACTTTCCGCACATATGCTGGCGTTGAAAACCACTTTCTGCACCTGAGCTAATTTTGCAGAAGAACTTTTTTTTCTTGTGTTGGTGTTGCGTGACCACTTTCCACACTTCTCTTATTAGAAAAACCACTTTCCACAATTGCGCAAGTGTTGCAAAACCACTTTTCGCACTCGCGCTAGTGTTGAAAACCACTTTCACACATGTGCTAGTGTTGAAAAACACTTTTCACACTTATGTTAGTGTTGCAAAACCACTTTTCGCACTCGTGCTAGTGTTGAAAACCACTTTCCACACTTGTGCTGGTGTTGAAAAACACTTTTCACACTTGTGTTAGTGTTGCAAACCCACTTTTTGCACTTGTATTATTGTTGCAAACCCCACTTTCCGCACTTGTGCTTGCTTTGAAAAGAACTTTTCGCACTTGAGCTGAGGTTGAAAACCACTTTTCGCACTTGCGTTAGTGTTGCAGAATCACTTTTTGCACTCTTCTTAATGGTAATAACACTTTCCGCAATTGTGCTAGCGTTGAGTAGCACTTTCTGCTCTTGTGCTAGTGTTGCAGAACCACTTTTCGCACTTGTGTTAGTGTTGAAATCCACTTTTCACACATGTGTTAGTGTTACAAAACCGCTATTCGCACATGAGCTAGTGTTGCAGAATAACTTTTTTCTCTTGTGCTAGTGTTGAAAACGACTTTCCGCACTAGAGCTGGCATTGCAGAACCACTTTCTGCACTTCTCTTATTGGTAAAAACACTTTCCGCACTTGTGCTGGCGTTGAAATCCATTTTCCACACTTGCGCGAGTGTTGCAAAACTATTTCTGCACCCGTGCTCATGTTGAAAACCACTTCCCACACTTGTGCTCGTGTTGAAAAACACTTTTCACACCTGTGCGAGTGTTGAGAAGCACTTTTTGCTCTTGTGCTAGTGTTGAAAACTACTTTCCGCACTTGTGTTATTGTTTGTAAAAAACACTTTCTGCACTAGTGCTGGCTTTGAAAACCACTTTCCACACTTGTGCTAGTGTTTCAAAACCACTTTCCACACACGTGTTGGCGTTGAAACTTTCCATCCGTGCTTGCGCTAGTGTGGCAAAATCACTTTTTGCCCTCATGTTAGTGTTGAAAAACACTTTTCGCACTTGCGCTAGTGTTGCAGAACCATTTTTCGCACTCCCCTTCATGTTTAAAAACACTCTTCGCACTTGTGTTATTGTTGAAAACCACTTTTCGCAATTGTGTTAGTGTTGTAAAACCACTGCTCGCAATTGTGTTCGTGTTGCAAAACTACTTTCCGTACGTATGCTAGCGTTGAAAACCACTTTCTGCACTTGAGCTAATTTTACAGAAGAACTTATTGCTCTTGTGTTAGTGTTGCGTCCCCACTTTCTTCGCTTCTCTTATTGGGAAAACCACTTTTCACACTTGTGCTCGTGTTGAAAAACACTTTTCACACTTCTGTTCGTGTTGCAAAACCAATGTTTGCACTTGTATTATTGTTGCAAAACCCACTTTCCGCACTTATGCTGGCTTTGAAAACCACTTTTCGCACTTGAGCTAGTGTTGCAGACCACTTTTTGCTCTTGTGCTGGTGTAGACAACCACTTTCTGCACTCGGGCTAGCATTGAAAACCACTTTCCACACTTAAGCTAGTGTTGCAGAACCACTTTTCGCACTCCTATTAGTGTTGAAAAACACTTTTCGCACTTGTATTAGTGTTGAAAACTACTTTCCACACTTGTGTTCGTGTTACAAAACCACTTTCCACACATGTGCTGGCATTGAAAACCAATATCCGCGCTTGCAATCGTGTTGCAAAACCACTCTTTGCCTTCATGTTTGTGTTGGAAAACACTTTTCGCACTTGCACTGGTGTTGCAGAACCACTTTTCGCTCTCCTCTTAGTGTTGAAAAACACTTTTCGCACACCTCTTAGTGTTGAAAAAAACACTTTTCGCACTTGTGTTAGTGTTGAAAACCACTTTCCACATTTGTGCTCGTGTTGAAAACCACTTTTCGGACTTGTGTTGGTGTTGAAAACCACTTTTCGCACTTGTGTTAGTGTTGCAAAACCACTTTTCGCACTTGTGTTCGTGTTGCAAAACTACTTTCTGTACGTATGGTGGCGTTGAAAACTACTCTCTGCAATTGAGCTAATTTTACAGACGAACTATTTGCTCTTGTGTTAGTGTTGTGTGACCACTTTCTGCACTTCTCTTATTGGTACAACCACTTTCCGCACTCGTGCTAGTGTTGAAAACCACATTGCACTCTTGTGCTCGTGTTGAAAAACACTTTTCACACTTGTGTTAGTGTTGCAAAACCACTTTTTACACTTGTGTTATTGTTGCAAAACCACTTTCCGCACTTCTGCTGGCGTTGAAAACCACTTTTCGGACTTGTTTTGGTGTTGAAAACCACTTTTCGCACTTGTGTTAATGTTGCAAAACCAATGCTCACACTTGTGTTCGTGTTGCAAAAGTACTTTCTGCACGTATGCTGGCGTTGAAAACCACTTTCTGCACTTGAGCTAATTTTGCAGAAGAACTTTTTCTTCTTGTGTTGGTGTTGCATGACCAATTTCCACACTTCTCTTATTAGAAAAACCACTTTCCACAATTGCGCAAGTGTTGCAAAACCACTTTGCGCACTCGTGCTAGTGTTGAAAACCACTTTGCACACTTGTGCTAGTGTTGAAAACCACTTTGCGCACTCGTGCTAGTGTTGAAAACCACTTTGCGCACTCCTGCTAGTGTTGAAAACCACTTTCACACTTGTGCTAGTGTTGAAAAACACTTTTCACACTTATGTTAGTGTTGCAAAACCACTTTTTGTACTTGAGCTAGTGTTGCAGAACCACTTTCCACACTTTTGCTGGCATTGAAAACCACTTTCCACGCATAAGCTAGTGTTGCAGACCACTTTTTGCACTACTCTTAGTGTTGAAAACCAATTTCCGCACACGGTCCAGTGTTGAAAACCACTTTCCAATCTTGTGCTCGTGTTGAAAACTACTTTCAGCAATCGTGCTAGTGTTGGAAACCACTTTCCACACTTGTGCTAGTGTTGAATAACACTTTTCACACTTGTGTTACTGTTGCAAAACCACTTTCCACACATGTGCTGGTGTTGAAAGCCAATATCTGCGCTTCCACTCGTGTTGCATAACCACTTTTTGCTTTTGTGCTGGTGTTGAAAACCACTTTCCGCACTTGTGCTAGCATTGGAAACCACTTTCCACACTTAAGCTAGTGTTGCAGAACCACATTTTGCACTCCTCTTAGTGTTGAGAAACACTTTTCGCAGTTGCGCTAGTGTTGCAGAACCACTTTTCTTTCGCACTCCTCTTAGTGTTGAAAAACACTTTTTGCACTCGCGATGGTGTTGCAAAACACTTTTCACACTTGTGTTAGTGTTGCAGAACCATTTTTCGCACTCCTCTTCATGTTTAAAAACACTCTTCGCACTTGTGTTATTGTTGAAAACAACTTTTCGCAATTGTGTTAGTGTTGCAAAACCACTGCTCGCACTTGTGTTCGTGTTGCAAAACTACTTTCCGTACCAATGCTGGCGTTGAAAACCACTTTCTGCACTTGAGCTAATTTTACAGAAGAACTTCTTGCTCTTGTGTTAGTGTTGCGTAACCACTTTCTGCGCTTCTCTTATTGGGAAAACCACTTTTCACACTTGTGCTCGTGTTGAAAAACACTTTTCACACTTCTGTTAGTGTTGCAAAACCAATGTTTGCACTTGTATTATTGTTGCAAAACCCACTTTCCGCACTTATGCTGGCTTTGAAAACCACTTTTCGCACTTGAGCTAGTGTTGCAGACCACTTTTTGCTCTTGTGCTGGTGTTGAAAACCACATTCCGCACTCGGGCTAGCATTTAAAACCACTTTACACACTTAAGCTAGTGTTGCAGAACCACTTTTCGCACTCCTCTTAGTGTTGAAAAACACTTTTCGCACTTGTGTTAGTGTTGCAAAACCACTTTTTACACTTGTGTTATTGTTGCAAAACCACTTTCCGCACTTCTGCTGGCGTTGAAAACCACTTTTCGGACTTGTTTTGGTGTTGAAAACCACTTTTCGCACTTGTGTTAATGTTGCAAAACCAATGCTCACACTTGTGTTCGTGTTGCAAAAGTACTTTCCGCACGTATGCTGCCGTTGAAAACCACTTTCTGCACTTGAGCTAATTTTGCAGAAGAACTTTTTTTCTTGTGTTGGTGTTGCGTGACCACTTTCCACACTTCTCTTCTTAGAAAAACCACTTTCCACAAATGTGCTGGCGTTGAAAGCCAATATCCGCGCTTCCCCTCGTGTTGCAAAACCACTTTTTGCTCTTGTGCTGGTGTTGAAAACCACTTTCCGCACTTATGCTAGCATTGGAAACCACTTTCCACACTTAAGCTAGTGTTGCAGAACCACTTTTTGCACTCCTCTTAGTGTTGAGAAACACTTTTCGCAGTTGCGCTAGTGTTGCAGAACCACTTTTCTTTCGCACTCCTCTTAGTGTTGAAAAACACTTTTCGCACTCGCGCTGGTGTTGCAAAACCACTTTCCACACTCATGCTAGTGTTGAAAACCACTTTCCACACTTGTGCTGGTGTTGAAAAACACTTTTCACACTTGTGTTAGTGTTGCAAACCCACTTTTTGCACTTGTATTATTGTTGCAAAACCCACTTTCCGCACTTGTGCTTGCTTTGAAAAGAACTTTTCGCACTTGAGCTGAGGTTGAAAAACACTTTTCGCACTTGCGTTAGTGTTGCAGAATCACTTTTTGCACTCTTCTTAATGGTAATAACACTTTCTGCAATTGTGCTAGTGTTGAGTAGCACTTTTCACACGTGTGTTAGTGTTGCAAAACCGCTATTCGCACATGAGCTAGTGTTGCAGAATAACTTTTTGCTCTTGTGCTAGTGTTAAAAACCACTTTCCGCACTTGTGCTGGCATGAAAACGACTTTATGCACGTGAGCTGGCATTGCAGAACCACTTTCGGCACTTCTCTTATTGGTAAAAACACTTTTCGCACTTGTGCTGGCGTTGAAATCCATTTTCCACACTTGCGCGAGTGTTGCAAAACCACTTCTGCACCCGTGCTCGTGTTGAAAACCACTTCCCACACTTGTGTTCGTGTTACAAAACCACTTTCCGCACTTCTGCTGGCGTTGAAAACCACTTTTCGGACTTGTGTTGGTGTTGAAAACCACTTTTCGCACTTGTGTTAGTGTTGCAAAACCACTTGTCGCACTTGTGTACGTGTTGCAAAACTACTTTCTGTACGTATGGTGGCGTTGAAAACTACTCTCTGCACTTGAGCTAATTTTACAGACGAACTTTTTGCTCTTGTGTTCGTGTTGTGTGACCACTTTCTGCACTTCTCTTATTGGTACAACCACTTTCCGCACTCGTGCTAGTGTTGATAACCACTTTGCACTCTTGTGCTCGTGTTGAAAAACACTTTTCACACGTGTGTTAGTGTTGCAAAACCACTTTTTACACTTGTGTTAGCGTTGCAAAACCACTTTTCGCACTTTTGTGCGTGTTGCAAATGTACTTTCCGCACATATGCTGGCGTTGAAAACCACTTTCTGCACCTGAGCTAATTTTGCAGAAGAACTTTTTCTTCTTGTGTTGGTGTTGCGTGACCACTTTCCACACTTCTCTTATTAGAAAAACCACTTTCCACAATTGCGCATGTGTTGCAAAACCACTTTTCGCACTCGTGCTAGTGTTGAAAACCACTTTCACACATGTGCTAGTGTTGAAAAACACTTTTCACACTTATGTTAGTGTTGCAAAACCACTTTTTGCACATCGTGCTAGTGTTGAAAACCACTTTCCACACTTGTGCTGGTGTTGAAAAACACTTTTCACACTTGTGTTAGTGTTGCAAACCCACTTTTTGCACTTGTATTATTGTTGCAAAACCCACTTTCCGCACTTGTGCTTGCTTTGAAAAGAACTTTTCGCACTTGAGCTGAGGTTGAAAACCACTTTTCGCACTTGCGTTAGTGTTGCAGAATCACTTTTTGCACTCTTCTTAATGGTAATAACACTTTCCGCAATTGTGCTAGCGTTGAGTAGCACTTTCTGCTCTTGTGCTAGTGTTGCAGAACCACTTTTCGCACTTGTGTTAGTGTTGAAAACGACTTTCCGCACTAGAGCTGGCATTGCAGAACCACTTTCTGCACTTCTCTTATTGGTAAAAACACTTTCCGCACTTGTGCTGGCGTTGAAATCCATTTTCCACACTTGCGCGAGTGTTTCAAAACTATTTCTGCACCCGTGCTCATGTTGAAAACCACTTCCCACACTTGTGCTAGTGTTGAAAAACACTTTTCACACCTGTGCGAGTGTTGAGAAGCACTTTTTGCTCTTGTGCTGGTGTTGAAAACCACATTCCGCACTCGGGCTAGCATTTAAAACCACTTTACACACTTAAGCTAGTGTTGCAGAACCACTTTTCGCACTCCTCTTAGTGTTGAAAAACACTTTTCGCACTTGTGTTAGTGTTGCAAAACCACTTTTTACACTTGTGTTATTGTTGCAAAACCACTTTCCGCACTTCTGCTGGCGTTGAAAACCACTTTTCGGACTTGTTTTGGTGTTGAAAACCACTTTTCGCACTTGTGTTAATGTTGCAAAACCAATGCTCACACTTGTGTTCGTGTTGCAAAAGTACTTTCCGCACGTATGCTGCCGTTGAAAACCACTTTCTGCACTTGAGCTAATTTTGCAGAAGAACTTTTTTTCTTGTGTTGGTGTTGCGTGACCACTTTCCACACTTCTCTTATTAGAAAAACCACTTTCCACAAATGTGCTGGCGTTGAAAGCCAATATCCGCGCTTCCCCTCGTGTTGCAAAACCACTTTTTGCTCTTGTGCTGGTGTTGAAAACCACTTTCCGCACTTATGCTAGCATTGGAAACCACTTTCCACACTTAAGCTAGTGTTGCAGAACCACTTTTTGCACTCCTCTTAGTGTTGAGAAACACTTTTCGCAGTTGCGCTAGTGTTGCAGAACCACTTTTCTTTCGCACTCCTCTTAGTGTTGAAAAACACTTTTCGCACTCGCGCTGGTGTTGCAAAACCACTTTCCACACTCATGCTAGTGTTGAAAACCACTTTCCACACTTGTGCTGGTGTTGAAAAACACTTTTCACACTTGTGTTAGTGTTGCAAACCCACTTTTTGCACTTGTATTATTGTTGCAAAACCCACTTTCCGCACTTGTGCTTGCTTTGAAAAGAACTTTTCGCACTTGAGCTGAGGTTGAAAACCACTTTTCGCACTTGCGTTAGTGTTGCAGAATCACTTTTTGCACTCTTCTTAATGGTAATAACACTTTCCGCAATTGTGCTAGCGTTGAGTAGCACTTTCTGCTCTTGTGCTAGTGTTGCAGAACCACTTTTCGCACTTGTGTTAGTGTTGAAATCCACTTTTCACACATGTTTAGTGTTACAAAACCGCTATTCGCACATGAGCTAGTGTTGCAGAATAACTTTTTGCTCTTGTGCTAGTGTTGAAAACGACTTTCCGCACTAGAGCTGGCATTGCAGAACCACTTTCTGCACTTCTCTTATTGGTAAAAACACTTTCCGCACTTATGCTGGCGTTGAAATCCATTTTCCACACTTGCGCGAGTGTTTCAAAACTATTTCTGCACCCGTGCTCATGTTGAAAACCACTTCCCACACTTGTGCTAGTGTTGAAAAACACTTTTCACACCTGTGCGAGTGTTGAGAAGCACTTTTTGCTCTTGTGCTAGTGTTGAAAACCACTTTCCGCACTTGTGTTATTGTTTGTAAAAAACACTTTCCGCACTAGTGCTGGCTTTGAAAACCACTTTCCACACTTGTGCTAGTGTTTCAAAACCACTTTCCACACACGTGTTGGCGTTGAAACTTTCCATCCGCGCTTGCGCTAGTGTGGCAAAATCACTTTTTGCCCTCATGTTAGTGTTGAAAAACACTTTTCGCACTTGCGCTAGTGTTGCAGAACCATTTTTCGCACTCCCCTTCATGTTTAAAAACACTCTTCGCACTTGTGTTATTGTTGAAAACCACTTTTCGCAATTGTGTTAGTGTTGCAAAACCACTGCTCGCAATTGTGTTCGTGTTGCAAAACTACTTTCCGTACGTATGCTGGCGTTGAAAACCACTTTCTGCACTTGAGCTAATTTTACAGAAGAACTTATTGCTCTTGTGTTAGTGTTGCGTCCCCACTTTCTTCGCTTCTCTTATTGGGAAAACCACTTTTCACACTTGTGCTCGTGTTGAAAAACACTTTTCACACTTCCGTTCGTGTTGCAAAACCAATGTTTGCACTTGTATTATTGTTGCAAAACCCACTTTCCGCACTTATGCTGGCTTTGAAAACCACTTTTCGCACTTGAGCTAGTGTTGCAGACCACTTTTTGCTCTTGTGCTGGTGTTGACAACCACTTTCCGCACTCAGGCTAGCATTGAAAACCACTTTCCACACTTAAGCTAGTGTTGCAGAACCACTTTTCGCACTCCTATTAGTGTTGAAAAACACTTTTCGCACTTGTATTAGTGTTGAAAACTACTTTCCACACTTGTGCTAGTGTTGAAAACCACTTTTCACACTTGTGTTCGTGTTACAAAACCACTTTCCACACATGTGCTGGCATTGAAAACCAATATCCGCGCTTGCAATCGTGTTGCAAAACCACTCTTTGCCTTCATGTTTGTGTTGGAAAACACTTTTCGCACTTGCACTGGTGTTGCAGAACCACTTTTCGCACTCCTCTTAGTGTTGAAAAACACTTTTCGCACTCCTCTTAGTGTTGAAAAAAACACTTTTCGCACTTGTGTTAGTGTTGAAAACCACTTTCCACATTTGTGCTCGTGTTGAAAACAACTTATCACACTTGTGTTCGTGTTACAAAACCACTTTCCGCACTTCTGCTGGCGTTGAAAACCACTTTTCGGACTTGTATTGGTGTTGAAAACCACTTTTCGCACTTGTGTTAGTGTTGCAAAACCACTTTTCGCACTTGTGTTCGTGTTGCAAAACTACTTTCTGTACGTATGGTGGCGTTGAAAACTACTCTCTGCACTTGAGCTAATTTTACAGACGAACTATTTGCTCTTGTGTTAGTGTTGTGTGACCACTTTCTGCACTTCTCTTATTGGTACAACCACTTTCCGCACTCGTGCTGGTGTTGAAAACCACTTTGCACTCTTGTGCTCGTGTTGAAAAACACTTTTCACACTTGTGTTAGTGTTGCAAAACCACTTTTTACACTTGTGTTAATGTTGCAAAACCAATGCTCACACTTGTGTTCGTGTTGCAAAAGTACTTTCCGCACGTATGCTGGCGTTGAAAACCACTTTCTGCACTTGAGCTAATTTTACAGAAGAACTTTTTCTTCTTGTGTTGGTGTTGCGTGACCACTTTCCACACTTCTCTTATTAGAAAAACCACTTTCCACAATTGCGCAAGTGTTGCAAAACCACTTTGCGCACTCGTGCTAGTGTTGAAAACCACTTTGCACACTTGTGCTAGTGTTGAAAACCACTTTGCGCACTCGTGCTAGTGTTGAAAACCACTTCGCGCACTCCTGCTAGTGTTGAAAACCACTTTCACACTTGTGCTAGTGTTGAAAAACACTTTTCACACTTATGTTAGTGTTGCAAAACCACTTTTTGTACTTGAGCTAGTGTTGCAGAACCACTTTCCACACTTTTGCTGGCATTGAAAACCACTTTCCACGCATAAGCTAGTGTTGCAGACCACTTTTTGCACTACTCTTAGTGTTGAAAACCAATTTCCGCACTCGGTCCAGTGTTGAAAACCACTTTCCAATCTTGTGCTCGTGTTGAAAACTACTTTCAGCACTCGTGCTAGTGTTGGAAACCACTTTCCACACTTGTGCTAGTGTTGAATAACACTTTTCACACTTGTGTTACTGTTGCAAAACCACTTTCCACACATGTGCTGGCGTTGAAAGCCAATATCCGCGCTTCCACTCGTGTTGCATAACCACTTTTTGCTCTTGTGCTGGTGTTGAAAACCACTTTCCGCACTTGTGCTAGCATTGGAAACCACTTTCCACACTTAAGCTAGTGTTGCAGAACCACATTTTGCACGTCTCTTAGTGTTGAGAAACACTTTTCGCAGTTGTGCTAGTGTTGCAGAACCACTTTTCTTTCGCACTCCTCTTAGTGTTGAAAAACACTTTTCGCACTCGCGATGGTGTTGCAAAACCACTTTCCACACTCATGCTAGTGTTGAAAACCACTTTCCACACTTGTGCTGGTGTTGAAAAACACTTTTCACACTTGTGTTAGTGTTGCAGAACCATTTTTCGCACTCCTCTTCATGTTTAAAAACACTCTTCGCACTGGTGTTATTGTTGAAAACAACTTTTCGCAATTGTGTTAGTGTTGCAAAACTACTGCTCGCACTTGTGTTCGTGTTGCAAAACTACTTTCCGTACGAATGCTGGCGTTGAAAACCACTTTCTGCACTTGAGCTAATTTTACAGAAGAACTTCTTGCTCTTGTGTTAGTGTTGCGTAACCACTTTCTGTGCTTCTCTTATTGGGAAAACCACTTTTCACACTTGTGCTCGTGTTGAAAAACACTTTTCACACTTCTGTTAGTGTTGCAAAACCAATGTTTGCACTTGTATTATTGTTGCAAAACCCACTTTCCGCACTTATGCTGGCTTTGAAAACCACTTTTCGCACTTGAGCTAGTGTTGCAGACCACTTTTTGCTCTTGTGCTGGTGTTGAAAACCACTTTCCGCACTCGGGCTAGCATTGAAAACCACTTTACACACTTAAGCTAGTGTTGCAGAACCACTTTTCGCACTCCTCTTAGTGTTGAAAAACACTTTTCGCACTTGTATTCGTGTTGAAAACTATTTTCCACACTTGTGCTCGTGTTGAAAACAACTTATCACACTTGTGTTCGTGTTACAAAACCACTTTCCGCACTTCTGCTGGCGTTGAAAACCACTTTTCGGACTTGTGTTCGTGTTGAAAACTATTTTCCACACTTGTGCTCGTGTTGAAAACCACTTTTCACACTTTTGTTCGTGTTACAAAACCACTTTCCACACATGTGCTGGCATTGAAAACCAATATCCGCGCTTGCAATCGTGTTGCAAAACCACTCTTCGCCCTCATGTTTGTGTTGGAAAACACTTTTCGCACTTGCACTGGTGTTGCAGAACCACTTTTTGCACTCCTCTTAGTGTTGAAAAACACTTTTCGCACTCCTCTTAGTGTTGAAAAAAACAATTTTCGCACTTGTGTTAGTGTTGAAAACCACTTTCCACATTTGTGCTCGTGTTGAAAACAACTTATCACACTTGTGTTCGTGTTGCAAAACCACTTTCCACACTCATGCTCGTGTTGAAAACCACTTTCCACACTTGTGCTGGTGTTGAAAAACACTTTTCACACTTGTGTTAGTGTTGCAAACCCACTTTTTGCACTTGTATTATTGTTGCAAAACCCACTTTCTGCACTTGTGCTTGCTTTGAAAAGAACTTTTCGCACTTGAGCTGAGGTTGAAAACCACTTTTCGCACTTGCGTTAGTGTTGCAGAATCACTTTTTGCACTCTTCTTAATGGTAATAACACTTTCCGCAATTGTGCTAGTGTTGAGTAGCACTTTTTGCTCTTGTGCTAGTGTTGAAATCCACTTTTCACACGTGTGTTAGTGTGGCAAAACCGCTATTCGCACATGAGCTAGTGTTGCAGAATAACTTTTTGCTCTTGTGCTAGTGTTGAAAACCACTTTCCGCACTTGTGCTGGCATGAAAACGACTTTCCGCACTTGAGCTGGCATTGCAGAACCACTTTCCGCACTTCTCTTATTGGTAAAAACACTTTTCGCACTTGTGCTGGCGTTGAAATCCATTTTCCACACTTGCGCGAGTGTTGCAAAACCACTTCTGTAACCGTGCTCGTGTTGACAACCACTTCCCACACTTGTGTTCGCGTTACAAAACCACTTTCCGCACTTCTGCTGGCGTTGAAAACCACTTTTCGGACTTGTGTTGGTGTTGAAAACCTCGCACTTGTGTTAGTGTTGCAAAACCACTTTTCGCACTTGTGTACGTGTTGCAAAACTTCTTTCTGTACGTATGGTGGCGTTGAAAACTACTCTCTGCACTTGAGCTAATTTTACAGACGAACTTTTTGCTCTTGTGTTCGTGTTGTGTGACCACTTTCTGCAATTCTCTTATTGGTACAACCACTTTCCGCACTCGTGCTAGTGTTGAAAACCACTTTGCACTCTTGTGCTCGTGTTGAAAAACACTTTTCACACGTGTGTTAGTGTTGCAAAACCACTTTTTACACTTGTGTTAGTGTTGCAAAACCACTTTTCGCACTTTTGTACGTGTTGCAAATGTACTTTCCGCACGTATGCTGGCGTTGAAAACCACTTTCTGCACCTGAGCTAATTTTGCAGAAGAACTTTTTCTTCTTGTGTTGGTGTTGCGTGACCACTTTCCACACTTCTCTTATTAGAAAAACCACTTTCCACAATTGCGCAAGTGTTGAAAAACCACTTTTCGCACTCGTGCTAGTGTTGAAAACCACTTTCACACATGTGCTAGTGTTGAAAAACACTTTTCACACTTATGTTAGTGTTGCAAAACCACTTTTCGCACTCGTGCTAGTGTTGAAAACCACTTTCCACATTTGTGCTGGTGTTGAAAAACACTTTTCACACTTATGTTAGTGTTGCAAACCCACTTTTTGCACTTGTATTATTGTTGCAAAACCCACTTTCCGCACTTGTGCTTGCTTTGAAAAGAACTTTTCGCACTTGAGCTGAGGTTGAAAACCACTTTTCGCACTTGCGTTAGTGTTGCAGAATCACTTTTTGCACTCTTCTTAATGGTAATAACACTTTCCGCAATTGTGCTAGCATTGAGTAGCACTTTCTGCTCTTGTGCTAGTGTTGCAGAACCACTTTTCGCACTTGTGTTAGTGTTGAAATCCACTTTTCACACATGTGTTAGTGTTACAAAACCGCTATTCGCACATGAGCTCGTGTTGCAGAATAACTTTTTGCTCTTGTGCTAGTGTTGAAAACGACTTTCCGCACTAGAGCTGGCATTGCAGAACCACTTTCTGCACTTCTCTTATTGGTAAAAACACTTTCCGCACTTGTGCTGGCGTTGAAATCCATTTTCCACACTTGCGCGAGTGTTGCAAAACTATTTCTGCACCCACGCTCATGTTGAAAACCACTTCCTACACTTGTGCTAGTGTTGAAAAACACTTTTTACACCTGTGCGAGTGTTGAGAAGCACTTTTTGCTCTTGTGCTAGTGTTGAAAACCACTTTCCGCACTTGTGTTATTGTTTGTAAAAAACACTTTCCGCACTAGTGCTGGCTTTGAAAACCACTTTCCACACTTGTGCTAGTGTTTCAAAACCACTTTCCACACACATGTTGGCGTTGAAACTTTCCATCCGCGCTTGCGCTAGTGTGGCAAAATCACTTTTTGCCCTCATGTTAGTGTTGAAAACACTTTTCGCATTTGCGCTAGTGTTGCAGAACCATTTTTCGCACTCCCGTTCATGTTTAAAAACACTCTTCGCACTTGTGTTATTGTTGAAAACCACTTTTCGCAATTGTGTTCGTGTTGCAAAACTACTTTCCGTACGTATGCTGGCGTTGAAAACCACTTTCTGCACTTGAGCTAATTTTACAGAAGAACTTATTGCTCTTGTGTTAGTGTTGCGTCCCCACTTTCTTCGCTTCTCTTATTGGGAAAACCACTTTTCACACTTGTGCTCGTGTTGAAAAACACTTTTCACACTTCTGTTCGTGTTGCAAAACCAATGTTTGCACTTGTATTATTGTTGCAAAACCCACTTTCCGCACTTATGCTGGCTTTGAAAACCACTTTTCGCACTTGAGCTAGTGTTGCAGACCACTTTTTGCTCTTGTGCTGGTGTTGACAACCACTTTCCGCACTCGGGCTAGCATTGAAAACCACTTTCCACACTTAAGCTAGTGTTGCAGAACCACTTTTCGCACTCCTATTAGTGTTGAAAAACACTTTTCGCACTTGTATTAGTGTTGAAAACTACTTTCCACACTTGTGCTAGTGTTGAAAACAACTTATCACACTTGTGTTCGTGTTACAAAACCACTTTCCGCACTTCTGCTGGCGTTGAAAACCACTTTTCGGACTTGTGTTGGTGTTGAAAACCACTTTTCGCACTTGTGTTAGTGTTGCAAAACCACTTTTCGCACTTGTGTTCGTGTTGCAAAACTACTTTCTGTACGTATGGTGGCGTTGAAAACTACTCTCTGCACTTGAGCTAATTTTACAGACGAACTTTTTGCTCTTGTTTTAGTGTTGTGTGACCACTTTCTGCACTTCTCTTATTGGTACAACCACTTTCCGCACTCGTGCTAGTGTTGAAAACCACTTTGCACTCTTGTGCTCGTGTTGAAAAACACTTTTTACACTTGTGTTAGTGTTGCAAAACCACTTTTTACACTTGTGTTATTGTTGCAAAACCACTTTCCGCACTTCTGCTGGCGTTGAAAACCACTTTTCGGACTTGTTTTGGTGTTGAAAACCACTTTTCACACTTGTGTTAATGTTGCAAAACCAATGCTCACACTTGTGTTCGTGTTGCAAAAGTACTTTCCGCACGTATGCTGGCGTTGAAAACCACTTTCTGCACTTGAGCTAATTTTGCAGAAGAACTTTTTCTTCTTGTGTTGGTGTTGCGTGACCACTTTCCACACTTCTCTTATTAGAAAAACCACTTTCCACAATTGCGCAAGTGTTGCAAAACCACTTTTCGCACTCGTGATAGTGTTGAAAACCACTTTGCACACTTGTGCTAGTTTTGAAAAACACTTTTCACACTTATGATAGCGTTGGAAAACCACTTTTTGCACTTGAGCTGGTGTTGAAAACCACTTTCCGCACTTTTGCTGGCATTGAAAACCACTTTGCACGCATAAGCTAGTGTTGCAGAACCACTTTTTGCACTCCTCTTAGTGTTGAGAAACACTTTTCGCACTTGTGTTAGTGTGGAAAACCACTTTCCACACTTGTGCAAGTGTTGAAAACCACTTTCACACTTGTATTCGTGTTACAAAACCACATTCCGCACTTTTGCTGGCGTTGAAAACCACTTTTCGGACTTGTGTTAATGTTTCAAAACCACTTTCCACACATGTGCTGGCATTGAAAACCATTATCCACGCTTGCAATCGTGTTGCAAAACCACTTTTCGCCCTCATGTTAGTGTTGAAAAACACTTTTCGCACTTGCGCTGGAGATGCAAAACCACTTTTTGCACTTGAGCTAGTGTTGCAGAACCACTTTTTGCTCTTGTGCTGGTGTTGAAAACCACTTTTTGCTCTTTTGTTATTCTTGAAAACCACTTTTCGCACTTGTGTTCGTGTTGCAAAACTACTTTCCGCACGTATGCTGGCGTTGAAAACCACTTTCTGCACTTGAGCTAATTTTGCAGAAGAACTTTTTGTTCTTGTGTTGATGTTGCGTGACCACTTTCAACACTTCTCTTATTACAAAAAAAACACTTTCCACAATTGCGCAAGTGTTGCAGAACTACGTTTTGCTCTTCTGCTGGTGTTGAAAACCACTTTTCGCACTCGTGCTAGTGTTGAAAACCACTTTCCACACTTCAGCTAGTGTTGCAGAAAAACTTTCCGCACTTGTGTTCGTGTCAAAAACCACTTTCCGCCCTCGTGCCCGTGTTGAAAACCACTTTCCACTCTTGTGCTGGTGTTGAAAACCACTTTCCGCACTCGTGCTGGTGTTAAAAACTACTTTCCACACTTGTGTTAGTGTTGCAAAACTACTTTTTGCACTTGTGTTGTTGTTGCAATACTTGTGTTTTCACCACAGTGTAGTCACACGACAATATATACACTTAGTTATAAAAAATCTCTAGATATGGTAAATTTTGTCAGATTTCACTGCAGATTTGGACATTTATTTAGTTTACAAGATCCAATCCTCATATCCGAATCCAGATTTTGATGATAACCTTCAAATATGTAATGGTAAATCGATCGTGTTTCCAAGGCAAGGCACGTTTGAATAAGCCGAGAAAATGGTGGCTTAAGAACCCAGTGAGTGGCAGTGGGCTGACCAAGATGATGGGCCGCCATATTGGTAAGGCTTTTTGAGGTTTTTTCTTATGAGCACCTTGTTAATCATCTTCGAAAAGGGTGTTGTAATACACCCAAACACCCAGTATTCATCATTGCAATCTGTCGGAGGTTCAGGTGTATGCACGCAAAGTTTGGGGCCACTAGGTTTCATGGATTTGGAGTTACGGAGGAGACTGACAGATGGACGGATGGACACTTCCTTTTATTATTAAATATATCCCTGCAAATGTCTGCTGTTCTTCATCTGCTCCAATCGGTTAATTTGATCATTTGCTTGTTAAAGTGGACAATTTTCTGGCCATTCTCAGAGAGCCTCCTAAGTGTCGACGAGTCTGGTATATCACTCAGGCGGACTGGAATGGTCTTCAAGCAGCCCTCAAATATCTGGACTAGTCTCCCATCTCTACTGCCTCTGACATCAACTCATCCTGGGAATTTTTCCAAAGTAAATTGCTCTCTCTCTCTCATGCACAGATTTATCCCATCATGTCTTCAGTTTTCATTCCTGTCCTACCATCCATGGTACACTGAATCTTGTGGTGAGGCAGTTGCCCTGAAACAACTTCCCTTCAACTCATGGAAGGCAAATCCAAATGAAGGTTATCTCAGTTCCTTTCACAGCCAGGAAACAATGTCTTTCCACTCTCAAGACTGAACTCTCAAATCTGTCTCCCTCCTGCAAATCCTGGTGGCGTCTGATCAAATCTGTTTCTGGAGTTTATTCCCCTTCCATCTTCTCCTTTACCTCAAATAGACCATGGGCCGAACCTAATTTTTCTGCTTAGTTTTTGAGTTTCATAGTCTCCTCCTGGGGACTACTTGAAACCTTCCTTAATATATTCGTCATATGTGCCTGAACCCAAAATCAAATGTTCCCAAGCTTGAAAATTGAGTGTTACTGAGAATTTCACAAAAAAAACAAAGAAATACATAGAAATGGTTGCTAAGGTATTTTCACACTAGCAACGGTGACACATAGGCATTTTCTGTGGGTTTAGAGCACAGAAATGTAACAAATGGGCAGAAGAAATACTTGTAAAAGACTCCATTTATATAAACACATCCATAACATGATGTTAAATGTTGATGAGAGGGACTTTGTAGTGTCTTACACAATGAATTACGGGAGACATCAATGGTTAAATTAGTACAGTTCATAGCGGGTAGTAAACTAACTTGGAACACCACTGCCATCATCTTTTCACCAAACAGAATAGTTTAAAATGCAAACATCTCACAACCACGTGTTTAAATGAAGAAAAAACATACCCCTTATTTATTTTATATCTCTGTTCATCCAGTTTAATGTTTGCTTGAAAAACTTACACCCAGTACCATCCTCGCTTGTGCTCATACTTTATTACAAAATATTTCCCTCTTTTTACAGTTTTCAATTACTAAATTTTGTTTCTCCTATTTCATACCTCGTACACAGGCACTTTCTTTTCCCTTCCACTCCCTCCCCGCCCCCCCTCTTTCTCTTCCTTTTCCTTTTGTCCTTTCTCTCCGTAACTCTCCTCTCACATCTAAGTGTTCGTACATGTAATGTTACAAACGAACTGCGTACAGTGCAATGAGTAACTTGTGTCTTGGTTGGTGTCTTTAATACAAGCTGAAGACATAATAAAAATCATCAATTCGTGATAATGTCAATCACTGAAAAGAAGCATACATCATAATATTATGTTAAAACCTGCAAAGTATTTATAATGATGTAGCATTATATATTTCTCAGAACATTTAAAAGCAAGGTTTAGGTTGTAACTGGTCATCATTTACGCAATGAAGCAATCTTTGTCAATTTCATTAAGTCATGATGAAATGAATCCAGTAATGATGAAATGATCTTCAAGTTTTTTTTTTTTTTTTTTTTTTTTTTTTTTGTATACAATATCGAGGCTCGTGAAAGAGCGAACATTAATCACACAGAAAGACAAACCGACACATAAAACATATAACATAGGGAGCGGTAGACAAGATGGGGAGAGAGGGGGAAGGACACAAACACAACATTTGAGAGCAGGGACCGAGAGACATGGAGACATCGAGAGATCTGAGAGAGGGCGAGGGCTTTGGGGGGGGGGGGGCGTGGGAAGGGGGCAGTGGGAGAGGTATAAAACATATGGACACTGCCAGGACTTCCAGGAAAGAAGTTGGAATTTCAAACAAGGTGGATCTGGGGTGAATTAGCGGGGGTAGAAAAGATCAAGGTTTTGGATGGGGGAAGATAAGAGATGGTGGTGAACAGCTGTTTTAAAGACCTGGAGGGAGGAGTGGGATTGAAGGGAGTGAGGGAGTTTGTTCCAGAGGCGGGAGAAAAGAGGAATGAAAGAGTGAAGGTGAGCGGAGAGCCGAGATTTCGGCAGTTTAACCATCAGAGGGTTGCTGGCAGATCTTGTGCGACCTGTAGGAATATTTGGGGGACAGAGCACAGAGAGAGCTGGGGGTGCAAGGCCGGAGAGGAGTCGGTAGAAGACAGAAAGACCACCTACCTGCCTGCGGTGAGTGAGTGAAAGGCCCTCAGAGATAGCTTCATCGCGGGAGATTCCAATAATTCTGAAAGCTTTGGTTTCAACAGCGTGAAGCCGAGCTAGGTGTGAGGCAGGAGCACCGGCCCATAGGGGAGAACAGTATTCCATTGAGCTGCGGATGAAAGCCTTGTATGTGGTGAGGAGCTCAGGTGTGCCGAAGAAGGACTTCGCACGACGGAGGATGCCCAGTCGGCGACTGGCTTTGGAGGCCAGCTTGGAAATGTGGTTTTCCCAAGAAAGATCATGGCAGATAGTGAGACCCAAAATCTTGAGCGACAGAACTTCTTGGAGAGGATTGTTGAGAAAGTAGATGGGAGGGTTGTCCAGTCGATCTTTTCGGAGAGACATAGTAAGAGTGTGAGATTTGTCAGGATTGAAAGACATGTTCCACTTGTTTGACCAGTCTGTGATTTTGTCCAGGTCTTCAGAGAGTGAGGAGGCAGCAGACTGCCGATCTGAGGGAAGAGGAATGGAGCGGCAGAGAGTGGAGTCATCAGCAAAGAGATAGAGAGGATTTTCGAGAGAGTCAGAGAGATCATTGATGAAGACCAGAAAAAGCACGGGGCCCAGAACACTGCCTTGGGGAACTCCAGCCTGAACAGGAAGAGGAGATGAGAGAAACCCATTCAGGGCCACACGTTGACGACGACTAGAGAGGAAGTCCGCCAGCCATGCGTGGAGATTTCCATGGATACCAAAAGAGGAGAGTTTGGTGAGCAGAGCGGGGTGCCAGACCGTGTCGAAGGCACGTGATATGTCGAGGGAGACAGCTCTAATTTCCTGTTTGGCATTGAGGACCTCCATCCATTGTTGAGACAGCAGAAGCAGCATGTCCAGAGTAGAGTGACCTGGTCTGAAACCAAATTGATGATCAGAGATCAAGCCATTGGAGAAGAGGAAAGATTTCATATCCCCTTAAAACAATTTTTAACACTATTGGTCTATTTTAACATACACTTGTTAACATACACTTAACACTATAACATACACATTTATTTAACATACACTATTTAACACTATTACGAGGAAATCAATCACACAAGTCTATTATTTTTGTTTCTACCAATCATTAACATAGTACATGTCGCTTAAATGTTTCCACAAAAACATTGCGTACAAAGTTGGTCACAGAACAAAGTGTTACAAATCATATACTGCTAGGAATATCATTTTTCAAGGTTTTCAATAGAATAGTACAAAATCAAATGATGAATAATAACTGAGAAAAAAATGATGTGCATAATTCATATTTTGTGTGGAACAACCAGTATGTATTAACTTTGATATTCTATTAAAAATAGCAAAAAGGAAACACCTACATGGGGCTATGCTAAATCACCTTCCTCCCTTATTTCTTTTCCCTCAGACAAAACGAAACAAAATAACAAAAGCAGTCATTGCACGGTGAAGGATGATGAAGACAAATCAAACAAACTATATCTCATCCTCTGAGTCAGGGGTGTCAGTTTCATAGTGTTCAAGTTCCTCTGCTGAAACTGAAACATTTTCACACCCTACACAAGAACAAAGGTCTGTGCAAGGAAGCTTGTTGGCCAAACAAGAACATCGCCGTTGTGAACACTGCAACTTCTTGCATGAGCAGTGTGACAACTCCATAACACTTGCAGGTGCAGGGGGAAGCCCCATCCAATCGACCACTAGCTCATCACCATCTGCTTTCCATCCATGATTTTTTGGAGATGGAATGTTTGGCATGGTCTCAAGACATTGCTTATGGATTGCTGCCTGATAGTTTGCACGTTGTATATGTTTGTGCAATGAATCCTTATTAGGTGGCAAACATTTCTCTACACATCTTCCTGTCTTGAACATCTGACACCTGGCCTGATTCACATCTTTGCAGTTAGTCTGGCCATAGAGTGCACAAGTGAACATCTCAAGTCCTGCATAGAGAGTTTCAGGAATCTCAAAAGCTGTTCCCAACTTCTCAAATGTGGAACAGTGCTCTTTACTTGCTATTAAGATTTTGGCAGCCTTCACTTTCCCCATACCATACAGGGCACTCACTGAGTCGCATCCAGAAAAGCAGTGAAATCCCAAAAGAGCAGAGCACACCTCCTTTTTTCTTTTTTTTCTTTTTTTTGTATACTGAATCGAGGCTCGTGAAAGAGCTAACATTTACTTCACAAACAAATCAACCAGACAAACAAAATATACAAAAAGAGGGAGCGGAAAACAAGATGGGGAGAGAAGGGGAAGTGATGGAAGATTTGCTGGATGTCAATGGTACGTTTGCTCTTTCCTTTTCCAGTGTGGAAATATAGCTTAGCATCAATATCTTGGCAGAATGCAACGCACAACACAAACACATCTGTTTCTGGGCTGTTGATGATCACATGATCACTTGATCTGGCTGCAAATGCACTATGCAATAAAAGTCGCGTGTCCGCTTCTTTTTGATTTGTGAAGAGAAATTGAATGGCGACAACTTCGAGGTCTGTTTTCTTTTTATTCTGACGAAGAGCGTGGCATTCACCCCCGTGTCCTACAATGAGTCTTACATCATCGATGACTTCCATTGCATTCTTGCACCAGTATTCAAAGAGGAACTGTAACAGATTCTCCTTATTCTGACCGCATTACAAAAACTTTGACCATTGTTTTGGTATCTTCTGTTCAGGAGAGAAAATTTTCATGACTTGCGTTCCTCCTACTGACCGTCTACTTCTCTCACCACATTTGATACTTTTGGTGTGGTATCTGTCAGGGACAAAGTGCACCACTTTTGACTTATACACTTTGGCTTGTCTCACTAGGCATGAAAGTACCTGAACAGCAAACTGGCCAAATGTTGATGGTGGCTTGAGAACTTGAATCAGTGCCATGGCATCCCAAACCCATGTTGAACCACTTGGGATAGCATTGATGGTAGGAAGTGGGTCTACTGCTTTCTCCATGAAGTGTAAGAGCTTTGCTTTGTTGGTGTTGATGAGCGATCCATCATAGTTCACAAGAGGCAATGGTCATGGGCCCAGTGAATGAGTTAGCATCTCCTCAATATCAAGCTTCCTAACAGTACCAATCACGATTAACCTTGCAAAAAGATTCCTGTCAGCCTTAAGAGCAATCTCCTTCCCCTTCACGTTTGATACTGTAGGCTTGCCTGTGTCTTTGAATGTCTTCAATTTCATCTTCTTGACGGGATCGTGAAAGCTGATGTCTGAGGCTTGAAGTCGTTTCTCACAATAGGTCTGAAATGCTTCTTCTCCTTTCTCATAGGCTTTTTGGAGATCTTTCACCACCTGGGTTGATGCAACCTTCCCTGAGGTAATATGATATAGCTGATCAGATTCCAGAGAAGTATCAAAGGAATTTACCATGTTAATAATAGTATCCATGACACTTCTTACATCTTTCTCATCTCGTATTTTCCTTGTTTCATCCATAGTCAGGTTCACTCTGTTTTTTCGTTCAAAATTTTGGTAGATTAGCAAAACTATACATTTTTGGAATATTCAGAGCATGAGGAATCCAAAAATTAATGTTGACATTTGCGTAGACACCTTTGCGAAAATGACACTCAGGACAGTGATGAAGATCTGTAAAAGCATATTCCTGAATGGTATAGACCTCGTAGATCCTGTGTATAGGACTTATAGTTCAATCTGATACTACCTATAACTTCCTATAACAACCTATATCTTCAAAGGACTTGCAAAATCATGTATAATGTAATACAGTTATATCACAAATATAAAGACAATGGTTTTCAATGACCTTTGTTTGTTGCTTTTCTATAATCCTGAGCACTATTTTGAGGCCTTTATTGGATTCCTTGACCCAGAAAACATAGGATTAGCATATTTAATTAAGTCTCTAGGTTGACTAGAAGCCGAGATCACGCAAAATATGTATTTTATGGCGGCCATTTTCAAAATCCAAAATGGCGGCCATGCAGGTGTCTGTGCAAATGCCAACATTGATTTTCAGATTCTCCATGCTCTGAAGATTCCAAAAATGTACAGGTTTGCTAATCCCAAAATTTTGAAAGAAATTATATTTGTTAACATAGTGAACCTGACTACCAGGTCAATACGGGTCCTTGCAGACATTCTATGACCAGCCATCTCTGTACACTGCCTGCTAATTCCAGCTCTCTCATGTTGGGTCAAAGTCCATCTTTGAGCGGCGCCCTTGTTGACAGTAAATCCAGTCAGACCTTCTTTGGTTTTGCAATCACGGTTGGCTGTCTGTTCTATCACCTGGTAGCAGGCAACCTGAGCAAAGCCATATGCCTGTTGCCTCTGAACCACAAACTTTCCATTCTGCAACTCACCATGAATGTCTGGATGATCGTCGCATAGGCTATTCATTTCAAGCCAATATGCAGAAAGATACCGTGCATATTTGACGCGGTCATAGGAGAAAAACGATGGCATCATAGAGCGAACACTCGATAGGTGAAGATTCCAACTAGCAACTCTGGTTGCTCTGATGAACAGTAGTAGTTGTTGCACCATGTCAATGTATCTACTCCAGTACTGGAATGTCAGGTTCTGTTTGCTGTTCTTCTCCACAAAATCTGCATACCTCTGGAGGAGACAACTGATTCCTTCAGACTTCACAACGGTGTCAAACTCCCTCGGAAATGCAGCTTGCAGCTCTGTAGCATTGCAAAACACAAGGTCTTGCTCTTCATCTGGCAGAGTTTCGATGAAAGCTTGCCATCGTAATCTGTGCAATGCCTCGCAAATGATCTTGTGACTCCTCACACTGCGATTGTAGTGATGGCCACTGCACACTCCATTAACAGAACCTGCTGCAACTAGCTCAGATTCAATGAGGATGTCCTGTAGACCAGCATCGTTAAAATCATTTCCCAATACAGGCCATGAATGTCATGGCTGTATGAAACTCTCCCATTCGAAGTACAAGTCTTTGCATGAAGACAGGATTTTGCCAACGGATCTCCTGAGCTTTAGCGTAAATTGCCTGGTCCATGACTACGACAATCTGCTCTAAGCCAAGCTTGTTCGCGATGCTAATACTTCGTTGCAGAATTGTATTCACTGTGCTGAGGTTAGTAGGACTAGCATCGATTACTGGAAGAAATCCAATGCTTGATATTGATGGGATAGTATCTCTCTGTAGAATGGTATTAAAGCCTGTCCATCCAGGTAGGGTGTCAATATTGGAATCTGGTGCCTTGCAAAGAAAGTAGGCATCATCCAATGTTCGTGCATCTTCCTGCATCTGCACATAATGTGTGAGCTCTACCAATACACCCTCACCATACGGCTCTGGACCTGCCCTCTGTCCTCCAGTGTACAATTCAATATATGGATTGGGTGGCTGAAGGGATCTCTTTCTCGATCTTGCGAGAGAATGCTGTTCTGGTTCTTCTGCAGCAGGCTGGTTTCCATGCTGAATAATTATTCCATTGGTATTATGAGTAGTGCCCTTTCCCGACAAAGTCTCCTCCCCAAAATCGTTATTGTCCCAAACGAATGTAGTATGTATGTGGGGTTTGATTTTCGGTGGGATGTACTCCTCTCCTTGTTTGAGCTGCAACACAGCAAGAGCTGTATCGTGTTCTATGACTGCTGAATTTGAGGTACAATGTCCCAGGCCATTCAACAGCCCAATTAACTGAGCTGAACCGGTAAGATGACGCACAGACATTGCCAAAGCTGAATGTTTTGGCATTAATTGCTTTCCTTTCATTCCAAGATTGATGATATCCTGACACACAGATACAATTTTTTTACTGCTGGAATCATCTACATTTACACGCGAATCGTGTGGGGGGAAATCACTTGTGATGCCTGTAGTCCATGCCAGGATATTGAACAGCTCATCTGGAACTATGTTGTGTGCTGCTTGTAGAGTCAATTCCTTGGAACTTGGTGGCCACTTCAGTGGAGGGGGATGGCATCACATTTGTCTTTAATGGAATTCTTCAGTGCCAGAGCAGCGTGGTACATGGGGTCTACATTTCATCTGAGTTGTAATCCTGCTGGTTGTAGCACCCATTCTGACATCAGTGTCAGTGTCTGTATCGTCAGCACTTTCCGATGAGTCGTTCACTGCTTCCCCTGCGATCTCTGCTGTGGAAAGATCCTCAACAAACACAAGATCACTTTCATTACTTTTTGATGACTTGACAAATTTGAGGAATGGATATGACTGTAGTAATCTTCCTTTAAGGCTGTATGTCTTGTAGGATGGGATTTTCATGCCCTCCTCTTCTTCTACACACTTCTTGAACAAGTAATTTAACTTTGTTAACCTCAAAATTCCTCTATTTTTGACAATTCTCTCTTCAACAACTCTTTGGCAAAAACATTTATACCCCTTGTCATACAAAAAAACCTCTTAGGGGTTTTTCACATTGTTTTTGCATCTAGTGTAAGACTTAAACCAGCTCTTATGATACCTAGCTTCTATGGCTACTAGGCCTTTCCCTCTGATGTTAATGAGGAGGGCCTCATCTTTCCTCATCTCAGCTGCAGTGACCAGCTTACCAGCTGTTATAGTCTCACAATGAACCAACTGTTCCTTTCTTCTTTTTCTGCTGTGTGGTTCTACAATGTTCTTGTCTTTCTTGCAAATGAGACAGCATACTGGCAGTAGATGGGAGGATCTTGAGCCTGCCGCCCTGGAATGGGATGTCTTTGACCGCAGAAGTCTGATCTTGGGAGCCACTTCGTCTTGTCCCTGGTCATGTTCAGCAGATGCATCAGCTGCATTAAAGAAAGGGGACCAGTAGGGAGAGCAGTGGGAAAACAAGAAAAATATGAGGAATGAGAAACAAAAAGAAATACACAGTTTACAACTTTACACACCCTTCAAAAATAATTAAATCATTTTTAGTTGTATGATAGGAAATTCTGACATCTACAGGTCTAGATTATCTAAGGCAAACAAGCGTCCTGTATCCAGATAATATTGTCAGTATGAATAATGAGGTGTACAGGATGGTCCGTGGAGCTACCTAACATGACTCGTGACAAAATTCATATTTCATTGCAGTCAGACATAGAGGTGACAGTTACCAGCCTCCGTAAACATTCTATGGGTTACCAGCCACCTGAAAATTTGTTCAGCTTGTTCTTTTATTGCTGCATGTATGATGTCAACAATATGTGATATAAACTTCTCTATAAATACAAATTGATATGACTATTGTTGATTTCATACATGGAGGAATAAGAGAACAAGCTGAACAAATTTTCAGGTGGCTGGTAACCCATAGAATGTTCACGATACGGTGGCTGGTAACTGTAAACTCTACTCTCTAGCTTAACTTATGCCGTACCTAGTTAGCCATGAAATTTAAACGTAACAGGAACTAAAATTAAAATCTCCAGGGTATATCCCATAAATCTTGGTAGGAACCAAAATATTTCTGAAAGAGAATTTTAAAAACTAGCACAGAAGTAAGTGGGGCAGCAAAACAAAATAATCTAGGCTAGCAGTAGCACCGAACTGTACGATCAAAATAAACACTACACAGATCTCAGTACATGGGGCATGTGGGTGGATTGTGCTTTTGCATTTTGTAGACCAAACAAACCAACATGCAAAATGTGGTGATATAATGCTGGATAAGCTCATTTTATTGAAAATATAACACAATCACATATCAGAATATATTTACTTACATTGGTCACTACTTTGAGGCACGAGTGCAGGCTTCTTCCTCGCTCTCTCGATCTTGCACTTGTCAGTGTATCGCATGTAGCACTTGCGATGATACCCGGCTTGACAGGGAACGGCATCGAGTATTTCTGGTGCTCTAACCAGCTCCAATCCAAAAGCATTGATTGCATTTTGTGGAATTTCAACTTCTCTGGTATCTGTAGATTTCCACTGATGAACACTTGTGATGAATTTTTGCCAACTAACTTCCGAAAACAAAGTAATCTTTTCTCTTGCACCAGTAATAATGTGCATGCAACATGCCATTGCTATGCCCAGGTAGCTCAGCTGCATGGGTCAAGGGCTGTGATTGGCCAATTCTGTGACACTTGCAGATACAGCATCTGTGATTGGTCTGTCAAGGCATTCAGTATGACATCATCATGCTAGATTCTGGCTGGGGAAGTGTATATTTTTGCGTGCAAATTTCTCAAAAATGCTCAGTTTTTAGTGATGGGAACATTAAAAATAGTAATTAATGACCTAATATGTATTGCTCTTGCAAATATCCAGTACCCCCAAGTGGGGACTACGGAAAAGTGGATTTTTGAGTCTTGGCCCATGGTCTAAAATGGCTACACAGCTGATACTGCATGTGAAAAAGCCGAATGCCTCAACTCTGTGTTTGCCTCAAAATCTTGTGTCCCAACCCCATCTCTCCCTGTCTCTCCCAACCCCACCTTACCCAGTCATACCCAGCTGCTCCTGGACTCTGTGTCCGTCTCTCCCGACAAGGGGGAGAAGTTTCTGTCAAATTGGAAAAACAATATACGATATAGCCTATTTTACTCCCAGGGGTCCCAGGAATATCCACCGAAAATATCGCGATCGGTTGAGCCGATTTTGCGGTACCTTCGAACGGACAGACGGACATTTGGTGGATTATAGTAAGATGATGACGGATACTTTGGATCCCGAGAGTACCTGGTTCACCTTTCCGATACGTGATACCTCCCAAAGAGTTACTACAAGTTGGATTGCGATATTGAAAACACCAAAAAAATTGATTCTCACAATTTATTATCACAACATGTTCATTTCAACATATGAAAAGTCAAATGTAATTTTGGGGAATTGCGATTAGAACATTTTCATCAAAGTTTTTGTAAAATAGAAAACGGTACAACAAACACGTTTAGAGGTAAAACAAAGTTATTTTTTGCAAACACAGGTGATCGCACACCTGTTGCCACGAATGGCAAACTCATTGGGGATGTCCCGACGAGGTGTACCACTAGAACGGTTTGGAGGACCGTCCCGACGAGCAAGGTGTACCACTGGAACAGTTTGGAGGACCGTCGCGACGAGGTGCACCACTGGAACGGTTTGGAGGACCCTCCCGACGATGTGTACCACTGGAACGGTTTGGAGGACCATCACGTCGAGGTGCACCACTGGAACAGTTTGGAGGACCGTCCCGACGAGGTGCACCATGGAACGGTTTGGAGGACCGTCGCGACGAGGTGCACCACTGGAACGGTTTGGAGGACCTTCCCATCTGCATGAGCGCCGGACAGTAATGCTCGGTATGCGCGTTGTCCCCAGTGGCTTTACAGGTGGGACACGTGTACGCACGCAGGATGGGACACGTGACGCGGCCGTACACATCCTTGAGCGCGTGCTCCTCGCACGTTTCGTACGCAGATCCGTTCTTTAAACAGAGGACGCACGGAGGTCTGCTGTGTTGAGGGGTCCTCTCCAACGACCTGCTGTAGCTTGCGTGGAACCTCCGATGGTCCGAGGAGCTCGACGTTTTCAGGTGACCTCTCGGGTCCACGGCGTTGAAAGGGACGGCTTGAGGTCCACGGGACTCCGCTCTGACAAGCGACGAGGAGTTTGATCCCATCGGGAATCTGCCACGAGTGTGCGCTGCCTCTGAATCTGCCACCTCTGACCCGAGTGCACCCGACGGGGTCATGACCTCGCTCCAATACGACCTCATTTCGTCAAGAAAATGTGTGTAAAAATGAGAATCACTGAAAGGTCCGAATCCACTTATCACAGAAGGTCTTTCTGAGTTCGATCGATTTCTGAGTCCGAGCTGAGGAGTCCGTTCGATCTCCAAATTGTTGACGCCTCCAGGGTCCGCGTACCATGTGCGTTTCTCCGGAACTTCCCGGATGGTCGCAAGGCAAGGGTGGACATGGGATGACCTCGCGCTGCCGTCTGGGTCAGGAAGGACCGATGGGGATTCCCCGTCGTCGTCATAGAAATTAGAATGGAAAGCGTCCGCCGGCACTGGATCTCGGGACACCACCGGGTCTTCGGTTCTCCATGAAGACGGGTTCACTTGGATCAGCTCGTACCGAATACCGGCTTTCAATAAAGTGGAATGATCACAGGTAGACACCTAAATAGGTTTTCATTTCCCAAAGTGCATTGGGAGGGGTAATTCCCCCAAATAGGGAACCAATGAACCCCTCCCGTTATGATACGTTGATGAAGTTGTGACGTAATCATCTAAGTGTGAGATGATGATCAAGTCGAGCTGTGAATTGAAATAATTAAAAACGAGCGGTGATCAATAAATCCACAGCCTGGAAATAATACAATGCGACGTTGTGTATACCTGATTGTGGAAGTTATTAGCGAAGGGAGTTGATGTTTCGATTTATATGATCATTATAAGTGTTAATCATATGGGGAGAGGAGGGTCCACAATGTACTGACTCAGAACGGGATAATGATAACGTGGAGCCCAATAAAGGTGAACGCTTTTCAAATATTTTATCGTCTCTGGACTATGTTGAGTTTGATATCTGGATTATGGTGAGATTGATATCTGGATTATCGTGGGTTTGAATCTCTGCACATCCATCTGCATTCCTGAATATTGACTGTGTGGGCAGCACGAGGGTCGGGGCTCGTGTGTCTGTCTGACAAATGGTCGATAACTCCCGCACCACAAGTTGATCTGACATTCTGATTCTACTCAGACTTCAATGGATGGAGGCCATCCTGGTGTGCTGGTGTTGATATAAATGTGGATAAACAACCCAGAATTTTTGATTCTTTTCTGGAATAACCACATCTCTTCCCACCGCCTCTCCCCCCTCCCCCCTCCCCCTCCCCTCACCCCCCTTCCCCCTTCCCCCTCCCCTCTCCCCTCTCCCTCTCCCTCTAGTTTCACTGATCCCAACAAACACATAAAGCAACCGATCTGATCGAGGACGTGAATGGGCGGAATTTCATTATTCTTCCACAAAGTATTTAATAATATCCGACTTATCTCTCACTTTATGTAATTCTTCATTGATTTTTTAAAATTCGTTCGAATACCAAATGCGATGCTCACTGAGCAGTTACATCAAGTATCGATTAAAGAGTTTTTCATAAACTCTCAACATTTGGACCTGGTATCGTGCACCTGACATTGTTAAAGTGGAATTAATGAATTGTCAACAATTGTGAATGAGTGCCCATAACCTGTTTACCTGTACACGAATGCAGTTTACCAATGCAAACAAATCTGATTAAAAATACACCTGTGGCCTTGAATTACAGAACTATTGTTAAAGTCGTGAATATTTGATGGTTAAAGTAGTCTTACTTCGTGATCGACCATTTGACGTGGCCTCCTGTGCCTGAAATCACCTTGTGACGTCATCAATAGGTGTTTCCGTCAATTAATCGATTCGCGTCTATTTTTACCGGTTCCACCTGTGACGGTCTTTGTTCACCAATGGCCTCAGGGCGCTTGCGACGTATTTTGAACGGTTCAGATTAAACACGAAGGTTACACGTGATCGTTTGCATCAATGATTGTTTACAGATATTCTTATCAATTGAGCGACAAAAAAGGTCCACGAAACGTCTACAATAGCTCAGGAACGTCAAGACGTCAACCTTTTGTTTTCAGATTTACAGGTAGATCTGCATTTGTTTTCAATCACGTTGTCGTAATTAAACATTTTGTAAACATTCAAAATACGTTGCAGTTCACCGAATTGTTGCCCTGCCACAAAAGGTGGATGGAGGTTATGTTTTCAGCCCCGTCTATCTGTTTGTCCGTTTGTCTCTCCCGACACCGAGTTGTGCACCGCGTTGGGGTCCTGCGAGCGACAATCAGAGCTCATATTGAAGTGTATTGATGGAGTATGTATGAAACATTATGAGTTTCTGTATAATTGAAAGAACACCTTCCCTACGGTATCCATGTCGAGTGTCGTAACTTTATGGATGTCGTGGAGATGGAGGTCGTGGAGACCTGGAAACACTCTTCCTTCACTCTAATCCTGGGACTAACAAGGAACATGAAGGACCCTCGACGCAGAAGGAGACCATCGGGAGAAGAAAGCCTGCGTTGTCATTACCAACCTATGGTTATTTGTCAGTGCTCTATCCTTTAATAAATAGTGAACGTCATGCAAGGAAGCAGCGCGTAACATTTTAAAATCTTTGGTAAACAAGAGGTAAAATAAAACAAGAGGTTTGAACACATCGTGTACTTACCCATATATGTACATATATATATATATATATATATATATATATATATATATATATATACATGTATATTATATATATATCGATATCAAATATATATATACAGACTTGGCATTTAATATGGAATATTTTTTTTGTGGGGGTGAACTTACTTTTTTCAAGATGACTTAGAACCAAAAGTTCATTGGAATTATCTTGAAATTATTCTAGATTTTGTTAATGTGACCTTTCAAAGAAACAAAAACCACATTTGACATTTCGAAGCAAATAAATTGATCCTTGAAAGTGATGTAAACTGATATCGAACTCAATTCATGGACAGTACTGTGTTAAACTTCTCTGCGTTTTCCAGAAGTATCTCTTTATTTTGCACATTAGCCCAAATATTTTTTAACAAAAACAAAAGTTAAATTACGACTGGGATTACGGACAGTAAAATTACAGTTCAGTACTTCGTGTAACCCCCACGAGCATTCAGGAGAGCACGTACACGTTGAGGCATGCTGTTCACGAGATTTGCCAAGGTTTGGACAGTAATCGCTTGCCATGCAGTTACAATAGCCTGCTGCAATTCACGCACAGAGGCAGGCTGCTGGTCCAAGTTGTCGATTTGACGCGTTAATTCTGCCCACAAGTTCTCTATCGGATTCATATCCGGGGACATGGCAGGCCACTCCATATGCTCTACACCACGGTCAGCAAGAAAGTGTTGGATCATGCGAGCACGATGAGGCCGTGCATTGTCATCTTGGAAGACAAAGTTTCCTCGAAAGGCTGCACGAGCAAATGGAAGCAATGTTTCGTCCAGAATGGCCCTGTACTTGAACTGGTTCAGGTTTCCATTCAGAACAACCAGGTCAGTTTTGCCTCCTGCATGAAAAGCAGCCCAACGGTCACCCCAACACCTCCAGCTTTGACTCTTGGCACTATACAATCTTCGTTGTAGGCTTCATGCACTTGTCTGCGCACTCGGACGCGGCCATCTTGACGATAGACCAGAAATCTAGACTCGTCGCTGAAGATCACGTGATTCCAGTGTCCTGGCTGCCATTAACGGTGCTCTCTGGCCCACTGCAATCGGCGCTGGTGGTGTTGTCTGGTCAGACGTGGCTTTCTCAGGCGACGCCTGGCACGATAGCCTGCTTGAACCAGTCGTTGGTTGACTAGCCTTCTGGATACAGGCACATTTGTCAGTTGCTGCCACTCAGCCCCAAGCCGATTAGCTGACTTGGTACGGCCATTGCGGACTAACCGGTGCAGATGGCGATCATCCCTCCTTGTGCTTCTGCGGGGACGTCCTGGCCTCGGTATTGGAGTAGGGACACCCCTCTGAGCATTTCGTTTCAGGATCTTTGACACCTGACCTTGATTGATGCCATACCCCCAAGCAATAGCACGCTGTTTCATGCCGTAATTTCGTAAAGCCACCACTCCATGACAAACAGCATTGTTGAGTTGACGGACCATCTCCAGGGGAAGCGGCAATAACTTTTGTAGACGTGCAGCAGTTGTTTTCCACTAATACAGAACACAACAACCCTTTTTTACCCGATTGTGAAGCCAATCGTCAAATGTACCTGTCCGTACATTTTGTCACGCCACCTGTGATATAATCCTGTATTGACTTCTTGCTGCGAAAGACAATCAGTGACATGGTTCTTTCAACAAAGAAACCACCGAAGCGTAAAAGAAACTCACCAGATTGATATACTGAGTTCAGAAATTAAACCCAAGTCAAGAAGAAAAAAAAATTCCATATTAAATGCCAAGTCTGTATATATATATATATATATATATATATATATATATATATATGTATATATATATATATATATATATATATATATATGAAATATATAAACATATACACACATACACACATACACACACACACACACACACACACACACACACACACACACACACAAACACACAAACCTCAAAATCAAGATCAGACAGCTCAACATAAGCAGGTTACGAATTGAGCTATCCTGCATTTGACGACAACACCCGGGCCTCCCATCTCAGTAATAGCCGAGTTCGATTCTCCTTAACTTCCGAGATCCGACAGAACCGGCTGCATTCAAGTTGAAAAGTCATCCCTGGAGAGTCTGACTTGTTTTGCGTTAGTTGTGGATTTATAATTCAGTCTTTCTTGGAAGACATGGTGGATACAGAGGAGCTTCTTGGTTTCATGCTTCGGACCATAATTTGCTTTTTTTACATTTGTTGATGGAAAGGTTGAGTTTATAGGCCGTGCCTTCTGTTAGAGCCAATCCATCTGAGGCAAAGGGAAGGAGAGAAGAAAACACATCAGATGTACTTAGATAAAAATTGTTAAATATTTACACTTGTTTGTCACACATCAACTTTTTCTTTTTGTAAATAACTTCCTCAATTGTACTCCATAATGCAGGTCCCGTCCTCGGCAACGCTTCCCTCCTCAGATGTGTGCCACACAAGGTGGTGCGTACGTGCCCAGATTTGATTTCTCGGCTGTTTGCAGGAGGCCTACTCAGTTGCACAGCAGTTCAGCCTGATCCCGCCTGTGTGCGAGCAAGCAGAGTACAACCTATTCCATCGAGACAAAGTCGAGTTGCAGCTGCCTGAACTTTACCACAAAATCGGTGAGGTCACACTTGCCTGACTGCCATGTTGAATGCAAAATAGAAACGATATCAGGGAAAGAAGCACACTGAAAATGTAAACTTGATGAAGGGATTCTTTTGTATTCATGGCACTGATTTAAATCTTTATTGTACCTTTTGAACCGAGTCTTGCCTGGGTAATGAGAAAAGGGTTGTTTACTTCCTGGTGCAGGCATCGGGGCCATCACGTGGTCCCCACTAGTCTGTGGGTTATTGACAGGGAAATATGATCATCGCATACCGGAAGACTCCCGGGCTTCTCTCAAGGTGCGTCCGAGGACAACCTTTGGTTTTTATTTAGCTTTGCCCAAAACCTTAAGAGAGCAATCATCTTTGGAATCCCATGAATATATCCATTCCACCCAAAAGCACAAATGAATGATAAAGAGGGCTTTGTATTCCTGCTCTTTCTTGCTCAGAGTAAGGTGGGGCAAATGCCCCTGGCATGAAAGGTGGGACGAGCTGTCACCCTTCTATATATATATATATATATCCTCCTCTTTCATTTCATTGAATGTACAGTGCTAACAACCATCAATCAGAGGGACTTTTGCTGCAGACATTCAGGAACATGTGATCAGGACCAATGAGGTCATACAGGGTGGTTGGGGGGGGTGTTCTGGAGGGAACAGAGAGTATCTTTCACCTACTTTTCCCAAAAGGGGAATCCTTATTAAATATTAATCCATTGTATTAATAATATTTATTTGAGAAATATCTCAATTTATTTCACACAGGAGCAAATACACAACATTATTGCCATCGGCGTGATTTTAGTCTCCCCCGCCTTGCCCTCCTTCCCCCATCTCGCATGCTTCCACACCTCCACCTTCCCACCTTGCCTTTTACAGCTATCTTCTCCTAACATCCTGCATCTTTTTTCCTTGTCCATCCATCTTCCATTATTTTTCTGCAATATTTTCTCCCCAATTTATTCCCTTCACACACCTTGCGCATATAGTGTGGAAGGTCGGGTCATATTTGAATTGAGATATAGACCACCGTTTTTACCCCATAGAGTATAGGACTTTTCTCCTTGTATTAAGGACATGTGGATAGGGACAGTCGTCCTGTTTTTTGTCTGCCACTGCAAGACGGTTTTTAACCTTCAGTACTCTTGATTAGCAACGAGAAAGGAGGCACACAATTGGACTGCACTACTCAATGTCCACGGCACCAATAGGGTCAGGATCGACTCCACTGATTGGATCGCGATGCTGTCACTAGGTGTGAGGCAGCCCATGATCGGTAAGGAGGGATGTCGTGGATCTCTTCAGGGGTGCAAGAGGTACATGAGGTGGCGTGCTCTCTCGCTGCTGAGTCTGAGAAGCACAGAATGAGACAGTCTGAAGGAGAGACTCGACGTATCAGTGGAGTTCGTGGGGACTTTAGAGGAAGTGCTCCAACAGCACTTCTCATCCCCCCCTCCCCCCCTCCATATCCTGCTGTTCGCTCGCTGCTGCTACTTTGGAGACGTGGCAGTTTCATGCCTGCCTAATCATTTTCTATCTCGCCCGGTTTTAGTGTACGTGGTCCCTTAGGGGGTTTGAGTTTCACTGTCTGTAAAGTGTAGCTATTTATCACCCCATGAAGTGAAAAGCTGTTCATTTGTCTAAGTACTGTTCAGCAGTATTTTGAGAAAATATTACTGCTTTTTAGGTCATCACATCACAACCAATCAAATCTGCCGCTTCCAGAATTCATACATGTCCTTGTTTCTCAGTTTCTCAAGACTGCATGGGTTAATGTGTCGCATGAACTCTCTAGAGTCTCGTTCATTGTGTCCGCAATTTTCGTTTGTGCTGTCTTGTGCTAAGTTTTTATTTCCCCCCTAAGTCCTGTGTGGAGCTGCCTGCTATCCATCCTGCGAAAATGTTTCGGTGATTGGTAGTCCCTGGAGGATTAAATTGGGTTCATTGTAATCCTGATAACGAACATGGGTAGACACGCTTGCTACATCATGCACAAACTCGACTTGCGGTGTTACATGTCAAAATCAGCCTTCGACGGCCATGTTCGAGGAGAATGACCTCGGCATGTACGATTGCCACACAACATTGCTTGCGGTCTTGGGAGGGGGTCATCTCTGACCACGATTCCCACACAACGTTGCTTGCGTTCTTGGGAGGGGGTCATCTGTGACCACGATTCCCACACAACATTGCTTGCGTTCTTGGGAGGGGGTCATCTGTGACCACGATTCCCACACAACATTGCTTGCGGTCTTGGGAGGGGGTCATCTGTGACCATGATTCCCACACAACGTTGCTTGCGGTCTTGGGAGGGGGTCGTCTGTGACCATGATTCCCACACAACATTGCTTGCGGTCTTGGGAGGGGGTCATCTCTGACCACGATTCCCACACAACGTTGCTTGCGTTCTTGGGAGGGGGTCATCTGTGACCACGATTCCCACACAACATTGCTTGCTGTCTTGGGAAGGGGTCATCTGTGACCATGATTCCCACACAACGTTGCTTGCGGTCTTGGGAGGGGGTCGTCTGTGACCATGATTCCCACACAACATTGCTTGCGTTCTTGGGAGGGGGTCATCTGTGACCACGATTCCCACACAACATTGCTTGCGGTCTTGGGAGGGGGTCATCTCTGACCACGATTCCCACACAACATTGCTTGCGGTCTTGGGAGGGGGTCATCTGTGACCATGATTCCCACACAACGTTGCTTGCGGTCTTGGGAGGGGGTCGTCTGTGACCATGATTCCCACACAACATTGCTAGCGGTCTTGGGAGGGGGTCATCTGTGACCACAATTCCGACACAACGTTGCTTGCGGTCTTGGGAGGGGGTCATCTGTGACCCCTCCGTATGTTACATGATATTCTTAAAAAGCATGCTTTCAGAGGTGCTTTTGTGCTGTGAGATTGATGTCCACATGTCTACATGTCTACACCTCCTCTTACTCAAACTGCTTATAAATGAGCCTGAGCTTGAAAGGTCATTTTCTCTTTTTGACCACCTTGATTGCCTCATACTTGTCCTGAATGAACATGCATATAGGAACCGTCTTTAGAGGCCATTTTTCCCCCACAGAGCAGGGGTTGGCCTTTTTGGGCACCATGGTCCCCTTTTGAAGCAATGTTTTACAGCCATCTGGCATAAACCATTGGGAGGCATATCCTGCTGTACGCTATTAGGCAAATTGCAAATAAGAATATTATTATCAATATTATTATCTCAATAATATATTATAAATAAATATTATATAAATAATAAACAATAATAATTATAAACAATATAAAATAACAATATAAAACAATATAAAATAATAATTATAAACAATATAATAATAAATAAACAATAATTATAAATAATAATAATACAATAATATTATTATAAATAAATAATAATAATAATAATAATAATAATAATAATATATTATATAAGTATTATAATAATAATAAAATATTATTATATAAATAATAAATAATAATTATAAATAAATAAATAATAAACATATATTATATGAATAAATATTATTATCAATTGCAAATAAGAGGCAAAAATCAGACCCTTCCTGCCACCAACTCTGTTACTCACTTCTTGCAACACACAGTGAATTACCAGTGAGCTGGTACTCAATTTGTCAACCTTGGAAAGATGATAGGCTGAGTCAACCCCCCTGGCATTAACTCAGCGATCTGACCGGGATTTGAGCCCAGGATCTCCAAGCCGGCACCTTAACCGCTAAGCCAACACCAGTAGTACATGGGCTTATGTATATTTGTGGACCGTTTTGCTAGATTCTTGGCAACTATGCTTAAATCACTCTAAATAGCATATAAAATAAAATAAATTGCTGTTGCCAAATTTTCACGACATCTTCATGGCGGCCATCTTGGATTTCAAGATGGCCACCATTTCGGACCTATTTTGCCTTATATCTCACTTATTAATCAAGGTATCAGCACAAGAATAGTGTCCTTACCTACATTTTCGGGGTCAAGGAAGACAATGGTAATAATCAAATTTCAGCTGGATGGCCAACATCTTTATAATTTCAAGATGGCCACCATTTTTTAAGCTAGTTTTGCCCAAACTCCAGGTCAAAGCCATACTTTAAAAGGTTTTCATGTATATCAGGTTTAAATATAAATGTCCTGGTATTGAATCTATTTACTTTTACTCACAGGTACTTACATTTTTAGATAATGGTTAGGATTGGATTGGGAGGGGGTGGATAGGAGGTGGGGGGACAGGGGAGTTCTTCTGCCAGATCCACACCCAAATATTATCTAAAGAATCAAGCTACCGTACATCTAGTTTTAGTCAAATAATATTCCTGAAACTGTGTTGGATGACTTTTTAACAATCTTTATTCTTTTCAGATGTGCAGCAGACGACCTTGAGAAGTTGCATTCTTGGATAACTGTGGAGGAAGAACGACTGCCGGCATCATGACCACGCCAGAGGAACCTGCTGCTAAAAAGAAGCCCATTGACTTCAGTCTTTGTTTGCTATGCCAAGGGAAGAAATACATAAAAAGGAAAGTGCTTGAGCCTTTAAGCACACCACAGGCAGATACTGATACATATGAGACATTTTTGCGAAATCTCACCAAACGAGATACATACAGGAATCCGACATATGTGGCCATAAATCAGAGACTGCAAGGCTTATCCGCTGGTGATCTGATGTCAAGAAAAGCATTATGGCATCGGAGCTGTTACGGTATGCTGACACATATACAGCATATTGAACGTGATAAAGGACGATATGAACAAGCCACAAGTCAAATGGACACTCGTGTTCTGACCGGAGGTAAGAAACGAGGAAGACCATCAACAACTCCTATTCCAGAGGAAGCCTCCTGTTCAGCACCAGCAGAAAGGCAGACACGGTCGACAGTACCATCATTCTGCCGGAATATGTGCTTTTTCTGTCAGACTGTGAAACAGGACAAAACGACCGGGACAGAAGAGATACGCTGTGAGTGTAGAAGCAAAGATATTGGTAGGTCAGTTAAACAGATTGTGGAAAACAGTGACAACAGTGTCTGGAAACTCAACCTTGTGGACTTTCTCGTTGAGGGAGATTTTCTTGCAAGGGACATAACCTATAGTAAGGGCATTTTATGAGATATTTCACAAATCTGTTAACTAAATTGTTACCAAAAAATTTCTTCACCAATATGTTTGTAAAGGTGTGTAATAACATGTGTTAAAATGTTGAAGTTCAACTCCCGTGGGAAACCCAGAAAAAAAGCTGTTGAATTCGGGTACCGAAAAATTATTTTCGAGAATTTTTATTTTTTTAAATCGGCCCTTAAGTAACTTATGAGGGGTCAAATAAGGGTTTTTCATGATTCTGAGTTGATTGTTAACATTTATATTTTCACTTTTACATTTACACACAAAGTAGCTTTTATTTCACATACATATATAATACTCAAGAGTTATTTCTCATTCACAATGTCAGAAGTTTCAACAGTCATTGTCTATGTCTTCTTCAGACTCAACAACATCATGACTGCAGTTTCTGCATGTAATGCCATTACAGACTCCACAGGCCGAGATGCACGTGACCCCATTCTTCTTGCAGCTGCATCGCCGGTTGCTGCAATCTCCATGACAATTACAGCTCGTGAACTGCAATAGCTCCTCAGGAGCAGTGGGGTCCAGTGTTGGAACTGGCTCATACCCATGCACACCTATTGTCCATCCATAGTCACTGGGGTTCAGAGACATGCTCTGTAGAAGGATCCTCTTTCAGAGTGGTGAAGATGGTGTTGAGGTCATTAGGGTCTCCTTCAATAACTGGGAGGAACTCGATCTGTGTGCTCTGCTTTGCATCATTAGCATGGATTCTCTTCATCCAGCCATTCCAGTTGGAGTGTGGGAACTAAGGATCGTTGGCTTTGATCACCCACCCCACTGCCCAGAGTGTGTCACCTGGAGTGAGGAGTGGCTGATCATGAGCCAGGGAGGAGGAAAGCTCAGCGAGGGGGAGAAACATGATCGCGTTCGTTCCTATCTGTTTCCTGTTCGTAAATGGAATAATCTTTACTTCAGTTCCTCTCAGGATCTTAGCTTTGTCGAGTGCCTTCAACTTCACCCGGGGGAAAGCTGCTGTTGTCTGTGGATCTGGCAAAGGTGGTGCCGGAGAGGTGACTTCGATCCAACCCATTGAGTGAAAGGGAGTGTTTCCATGAATAGAGACAATGTTTAAATCTATATTGTCTCCAACAAACTGAGTGACTGCATTGTTTGTTTCCCCAACCTCCATAAAGACCACCTGATCATTACTTGACAATTCACTTTCACTGGCTGGCACTTTGGCTGTCATCACTGATTGATCCTCAAGCGCAGCATCAACCGCAACCTCATCATTGATCTGTTCATCGGTTTCCTCCACAATGGTGTCAAGATTGCCAGAAGTATCTGGAACATCATCTCCACTCCTACTATTAAGGAAGCAGTATTTGTAGTTTTGTGTCTCCGTGTAAGACTCAGTGTATCCCAACCGGTGGAACTTGTTGAGCATCCATTTTGACCCAAATCTATGATCAAGTTGTATGGCAAGCCCCATTTGGTGTGGCAATACTCCAGACCGAGGTCGACAGGCCTTAATAAAATTCTGCCCCCAAACGGCAACTCTTTCATCTGTCTTGACAATCGGTCTCAAGAACATCTGAAGGCTTGCAGGAACAAGTGTCAGCTGACTATCGATGTCAGTCATACTGTGTGTGGTGGGGTATGACTTTGGACCTAAATCAATCAAGGCAATATCATTGGATATGAACTTGAGTGCCGTCTTTATGATCTGAGTCTTCTCATCTCCATGGTCAAGATTAGCATGATGCCCTCACAGAATATTGTCGGTGCCATCTTTGAGACAGAGTACATCTGCCCTTCTTTCCTGTGTGTGAAATACAAGGTGTCTTCGTATTTCTCTAGAAGTTTTATCTTTAGCCAATGCTTTGAATAAGAAAGGCTCTTCTCTGGTGACTGATCAAACTCCTGCAGCCTTTCATGGACTTGGTCCATGTTCATTACCCCATGCTCTAATTCTGAGTCTAACCATTCGCAGAATTCAATAAAAACTGCCTCTCGCTCCTCATGCTGTCCTCTGTCCTCTCTTCCTTTTTCCTTCCTCATCAGTCTTGGACAAACGGTCACCTCTCGCAAACATAAGTTTGCATCGCAAATGGTACAGTGTTTCTTCTGCTACCAAGTCGTTGATCCCTTCCAGGCGTCCAGTGACTTCAGTGCCCCAGTCATCCCCGTGACTCCGTGCTGTCTTCAGCAAGCTTGCCTTCAGTGTATCTGCAGTCAAATTATCTGGCACTCTGTATTTCTTTCTAGCTTGTGCTGGATTATTTTTGTAGAGCTGGGCTGGTTGGTTGCAAAGAATGCATACATCCTTATACAGGAGGTCAACTGACTGTGATCTTCTAGAACTGCAGCCAGTTGATGAACTGAACTCACAAGTAGTGCGTCTTCGCTTCAACTTTGATGACTCTTTCTCTGCCTTTGATGCTTGAGCTGACTTCTTGGTGGTTGCAACAAAGTTGTTGTACAGATCATTTTTACACTTCTGGTGGTACCTCAGTTTTCCTTCCTTTTGAGCCTCCTTCATACGTTCCACAACAGTAACATTTTCGACAGTTTCTGCTTGTTTCAATAAAGTTGAGTATCCCTTTGGAGTTGCCTGTATGAGCCTTTCAGCTGGTGTATCCGAGCGTGCACAGATGAAGCAATTGAGCACAGGTGGAGTAATGTCTTCATCCATATTGCTAGACTCCATGTCCTGCAAAGTAGAAAATGAGATATATTTAGAAATTATTTTTCCACAAAGGAGTGTCTGTGGTGAAATATAAATGTTAACAATCAACTCAGAATCATGAAAAACCCTTATTTGACCCCTCATAAGTTACTTAAGGGCCGATTAAAAAAAATAAAAATTCTCGAAAATAATTTTTCGGTACCCGAATTCAACAGCTTTTTTTCTGGGTTTCCCACGGGAGTTGAACTTCAACATTTTAACACATGTTATTACACACCTTTACAAACATATTGGTGAAGAAATTTTTTGGTAACAATTTAGTTAACAGATTTTCATATGTTTCCCTTACTACTACCTGAAGAGCTGTTTGACCTCCAACTGGAGTCGCTACGTGCAAATGCCACAGCGCAAAAATTGTGCAGGTGACCAAAGTGGTGATTGGGACTTAGGACAGTGAGAGAGATTTGTATCAGCTGAAATTGAGTTCTTCGCTGAATTACAGGATTGCATCAATGATGGACAGTTTGTCTCAACACCTGAGGCTGATGAGGTCTACAGTAACATGATGAGGGACTATGGTATTCAGAATCACAGCATCACCAGGGGCAGGCTGTTAAAGAAGATCCGTGAGAACATTTGTTGTGATATTACCGATGGTCAAGGCCAAAAACCTTCTGTCATTCATGGCAAAAAGGCAAGAAGGACAGCAATAGATGCTGCAATTGAGGTGATTCCTAAAGCTGTGGAGGAAGGAATTCTTAATGCAGAGAAATTCGGACAGGAGGCTTACAGTGCATTTGTAGAAAAGAGAATAAAGGGAAACCAAAACCTGTGGTCGACAATGACCAAATTGACATTGCCATCTTGGAATTCGGTCGGCAAAGACCTGTTGGTGAAAACTGGTAGTGAGGTAGTGGCACTGAAAGTGACGACATCCCTGTTTGCTCGACTACTAGTCATTGCAAGGTCATCGAGGGAAGCAGTGGATCTAGAGGAAGTGGTAGGGGCACATGAACTGTCCAATACCAATAGAACTCTTCTCCAGCCAAATGGAATGGTCCACCCCACCACCGACAAGAGCAAGATCATATCACTCCTGGAGGGTCTTGTGAAATCCAGTGATGACACAAACTCAAGTGACCATGCTGAAGAACTTGCAGAACACCCTGAGAATGTGCAAGAAAGACCCAGGACATGCTTAATTGTTGATGGAATGGCGCTATTGCAAGAATTAATGAGTGTCAAGAAATTTCAGAACTGCAAGGAGCTAGGCACAGCGTATGTACAGCTAGCCGAATGCAGAGGACGTGCTTATGATCAGCTTCGGGTTGTGTTTGACAATTACACAATTGATGCATCATTGAAGGAAGGAACAAGGGAACGTCGTAGAGGCAAGACCAAGGCAGTGAAAAACTATATTGTTGATGAGCAAACCAAAATCAAGGACACCAAGTCATTCCTTGCTAGTAATGTCACAAAGGATTCACTGACACTCTTCCTGGCAAATAGATTGATCAACAGTAGATCCTCCATGCAGATTGTAACAGTGACAAGGAGAAGTGTCCAGAGCAATTTTGAATGTGAAATTGCTAAAGAGGTCAGTAGCCAGGAGGAAGCTGACACACTCATGATTTTGCATGCAGTGCAACTTGTGAAAACAGGATTCATTGTGAGTATCTATTCCCCAGACACAGATGTGTTGTTACTTGCTCTACGTCGAAGTGATGACCTAGGAAGTGATGCTGCAGTTATCATGGGCACTGGAAAAAACCGTCGGAAAATCTTACTAAGGCCAATCTATGAACAGCTTGGTGCTCAGAGGGCAAAAGCACTTGTTAATTGGCATGCTCTCACTGGCTGTGACACCACTGGCCACATTCAGGGCAAGAGTAAAACAACTTGCTTCAAGGCATTCACTGAAAGTAGTCAAACAGTAGTGTCAGCAATTGCTCAGCTTGGAGAGGGTGATAAACCATCTGATGCTGTCCTAGAAGGATGTGAAGAGTATTTCTGTCGCCTCTTATGTCCGAAAGGTGTCACAATAAGAAGTGCTGCTGAACTACGATGGCACCTATTCCGCCAGCTGAAGGCTGATCAGGGAGGCGAGAAACTAACACCAACTGCTGGTGCCTGGAAAGAGCATGTCCAGCGTGCTCATTTGCAAGCACACACGTGGGCACAAGATCTAACTCTAAATCCAACTGTGATAGACCCAAACACCTTGGGATGGGAAACTGTTGGAGGCGAATTGAGACCAGTCCTGGCGCAGGTTGCAATTGCTCCAGCCTCAATTCTCCAACTTGTTCGCTGTGGCTGTGGACGAGCTGCAAAGAGTCCTAGCAAATTGTGTTCACGCAGGTGTTCATGCAAAGCTAGGAATGTAGTCTGTACCGAATTGTGTAACTGTGATGCTGATTTGGAGAAATGCTGCAACACTGATGCCCAGCCTATTGGGAATGACATTGTGTTTGATCAGTAGAGAGCCCGTCGTTTGGATTTTTGATAGGAGTTGTTTGATGAAACAAACTGATTAACAAACTGTAGCATTGCTTTCAGAAAAGGCTTAAGTCTATGATGGATGCTAGCCACCACAACTAGTCTTCATCAATTGTCTCAGACTAAGACACTAGGCTATGTTTGCTCATACTTTGATTAAAAATGGCGGCCATCTTGAAATTATAAAGATGTTGGCCATCCAGCTGAAATTTGATTATCACCATTGTCTTCCTTGACCCCGAAAATGTGGGTAAGGACACTATTCTTGTGCTGATACCTTGATTAATAAGTGAGATATAAGGCAAAATAGGTCCGAAATGGTGGCCATCTTGAAATCAAAGATGGCCACCATGAAGATGTCGTGAAAATTTGGCAACAGCAATTTTTTTATTTTATATGCTATTTAGAGTGATTGAAGCCTTGTTGCAAAGAATCTAGCAAAACGGTCCACAAACTTTGGTTTCCCAACATAAGCCCATGTACTACAGGCTTGCATGAACATGGGTATGAGGCGTATAAAGTATTTTTTTATATGTTGCTTAAATCAGAGTTCAAGCCACAATCACTGGGATACCAGCCCAGAGTCCTCACAACAAAGCCACCACTTTACCTACTTAATGGTTCACACATATCATATTTTTAAAGAGAATCACTGTGGGAATGCAGAAAACTGTTAGCAAAGTTTGAAATCACAACCATATAACCACCTTTAGGTGTTGAAATCACAACCATGATAAACTTTATCTGAAGCATTGCTATGAAAGAGTGTGTTTTCAAATTTGTCCCCTCTTACTTGTTCGTGTCAGTGTTTCCTCCCATCTTGTGTCTCTCTTCCTTTTCTGGGTGTTTATTCCCTTCCTTTTTGTGCCCAATTGTTCCCCCACTACCCAACTGTCAGTTCATCCTTACTCTTCCATGAGCCTCGCTCTTGATGTGCATGGTGGTGATGAACTATCCAGTACAATTAAAAGTATTATTGATCTGGTACAGCAAATAAGAGGAAATGGTTATACCTTCTCCCATTACTTACAAAAAGGATGCTGAAGGGAATTTGGGTTTTCGACATGAATACGTCATACCTGTTCGTTTAAACTCTTCACTCGATGCAGGGATATCAGTGGCTCAAGGAAAAGGTGCTCATTGAGGAGGGAAAGAGGCAGCAGGGACGTCTCAAGGAACCACAAAGCATCACTGAAAGGCTGGAGTGCACAATGTGATGATGGGCCTCGGGCATGATGTCAGAGACTCAACTTTTTACCATAGTAAAGCGATGTTCTCATTTTATGGATGTCATGCAGAGCCATCATTACATTGTGCGACAATTACACGAAGTCAAAAGTCTCAACTGATGCTCAATGTCTGGTTCTATTTGCATGGTGCCTGCTCAATGTCTGGTTCTATTGGCATGGTGCCTGCTCAATGTCTGGTTCTATTAGCATGGTGCCTGCTCAATGTCTGGTTCTATTAGCATGGTGCCTGCTCAATGTCTGGTTCTATTAGCATGGTGCCTGCTCAATGTCTGGTTCTATTAGCATGGTGCCTGCTCAATGTCTGGTTCTATTGGCATGGTGCCTGCTCAATGTCTGGTTCTATTAGCATGGTGCCTGCTCAATGTCTGGTTCTATTAGCATGGTGCCTGCTCAATGTCTGGTTCTATTAGCATGGTGCCTGCTCAATGTCTGGTTCTATTAGCATGGTGCCTGCTCAATGTCTGGTTCTATTAGCATGGTGCCTGCTCAATGTCTGGTTCTATTAGCATGGTGCCTTCACAATGAAGGTGTGAGTTCGGTGCTCCTGAGGGCTACCAAGGTGGAGCAACTCATCGAGAACCTCGGAGCTATACAGGTAGCGTATCAACCAAATATTATGGTCCTGAGACGTATTGTTTTCATTCTGCTTGTTGAATTTGTAAATTTAAAGATGTAAATTTCAATTTCCTGTTCAATTCTCTCAACATTTTCCCCAATATATCGAAATGCACAATTATTTAAATTTCTTCCAGGAAGTTAACTTGAAAATTGTTGATTGACCTACACAGGTGCTTCCTAAGTTGACAGCTGCGCTGGTGGTGGAGATGGACAACATTCTTGGAAACAAGCCAGCCGGACGGAAGGAATGCCGTCCTTAGGAAAGTTTTTCTCGACTTTGTCTCCTGAAACATTGGCTCCACATCACCCTTTCTCTCAGGCTTGGGTACCCAAGTTGGCCAAATGTATTATGTTCAGCCAATGGGAAAGGCAAGGAAATTTAGCAATAGCTAAAAAAATGGAAGTGTACAAGAATGAACATCAAGTCAAGGTCAAGGGTGACCTACAGTGGTCCCGGAATATTTACAAATGAACATATTTTCCAGGAAAACTTACCATGGAGGTACCTTTTATCTTTAGTACTTTTTCTACAGTTTCCTGGCATTACCTGGCTCCAGTTATACACAAGGAAAAAAATAACAACAAAAAGAGTATGAACTTCCTTTCAAAGCGATAATGGAATAATTACTTTTCCTCATTCGCTGGCGAACCATTCCGACAATACGTTGTAATTGGTCATCGAGGAATATATGTGACGTTAGCATGATTTGCATGTCATGCTGAGCTACTACTTCTGAAGCGGTCAAGCGGGAGCCAATAAGCCCAGAGGTGTTTGGCTCAGTGGTATACTTGTCACTGATTGGCTAGAATGGAGTTGCAGAATTAAAATCACTTGCAAAGTTGATCATACATTTGTTACACACCACCAAAGTCAGCGAATTTGTTTTTACGAGTGAGCTTCGGTCTTGAGGTGAAAACGAGGTGTTTCAAAGCATTAAAATGCTCTGTGGAAGACTTTCGTGACGTATTTAATTGGAATCATTAATCCTACTTTTTAAAGCCTTTCTAACCTTAATAAAGAAATGCCCATGGATTATATAGCTTGTGCAGTTCTTTCATTAGGACAAATACTCAATAAGATGATTTCAATAAGGCAAATGCCCAAAAAATGTATCAATAAGTAAGTCGGTCGGTGCAATGGGGATTTCAATTCTGATTTGCCTAAATATAACACCTCGGCTCAGCCAATCATAGTGTATCCCCACCATACTGTGCATTTATTTATCTTTGTACTTCACACGGATATGTTTCATCTATATAGTGAAGTAGCCAGATTTGTCAGTCTGTCCGTCTGCCATGGCCTTTTCCATGCACGTGTTACGTTTAGCTCCCGGTTAGGCCTCTACGGACATGCACGTCATCCCGGCATCCAGCACTCAACCCGTCCCATTGCTTTGTTGATGGCAGTTGAACAACATAACCCATAGATGTGACTCTACCTGATATCCATAGGAGACGGGCTGAATGCCAGACACCAGCTCGCCTTCTGTATGACGGATTTAGTAAGACGGTGTTATGTCTGGGACATTATTACGGTGTTACGTCGAGCGTTAGGTTTGGCTCGGCCTTTACTGCAGTGACTAAAATTCAGCGGACATTCATGACTCAATAAGAATTCAGCGATGTATAATTTCAGAAACCACTTCTGATAACTGCTAGCAAGCCACAACCTATTAGTCTACGTTTCTTAATAATATCGTTTTCATAATATTGTTTTTTTGATGAATTAGTTTGCGTATTACTAAAATTAACACTGGGTTGTTGGCAATAAACCAAATGTTTATGGAATACATTTTTTTTGCAAATATTGACTGTCAATGAACTAAAATATCACATTGGTTGGGGACATGTATTGCAAAGCAATTCTCCCTCTTGGTATCTCTGGGTTTTATGGACTAAATCAATTTATCAACTTTCAAGCAAGCAACAACCTCAATAATCTTTCACGGTTTGCTTCCTATCTTGACGAACTTTTGAAAGACCCCTAAAAGGCACGGATGAGGGCCAATGCGGAGTAGCGTGGCATGCTTGGATTCAAGGTGAACAAATACATTGTGACGCGTCTTTGTTACACCTGTACTACAAATGGTAGAGGTACAAGCTCATCAAGGAGCCTTAGAGAATTACAAAAAATCTTTGTAAATAATGCAGAACTTATGATATCAAGTTATTTTGTGGATACTTGTTAAAACAAGTGGTCTCCAGAAGAAAAGAAAATATTTCAATTCATTGAAATTCGTTTAAAAACCTTCAGATGTGAAAAAACTTAAAATGTGAAAACCCCGCTTTAGAACGTTGCAACAAACTGATTTGTCCACTGTGACAGAAACTTGCACAAATAAAATTTCTGAGGCTTCACTGGAGGCTCATGCATTTTTCCATTTCATGGTTCTTTCTGAGATGAAAGCCTCTCATCGGAGCTCTTGCGTCGAAGTAATTGCTGACGCGAATGATTTCTGGTCGATAAAGCCTCACTCAAACTCTCTATTTGTGAATGGTCAGAAGCTAAATGATGGCTGAATTTGTCTGCTAGCATCACTTGGGGTTACAATTGCGTGAGACCCATGAGAATGTGCTTCCAGCCCACGAGTCCTCGAAAAATGAAAAAAGTTCACCTGAGTCTCATGAGGTAAACCATGAGATTCGACGTGCGTGAAAGTCCATTGATCCAAACAAGGTTTATTGGGTATTTGAATCTTTGTATGGATAGTTCAGATCAATGCAGAGCATGACTAAGCTGTGCAAATCGCATTTTCTTTTTCTTTTTTTTGTTTCGAAAATTTCAGAGATTGTGAGAAATTTATAGTCTGGCGGAATGGTGCATAAAATCAACCGAATAGCGCTTTTTGTGTTAAATGCATATAACTTGGCATGTGATAGAGCAAAATCTGAGAATTAATTTTGGATCTGGGGCCACTTGAAAAAAATCCAAGATGGCCGCCATTTTCAAGATGGCCGCTACATAGTGAAAATGATAATTTTAACAGATATGAGTTGTTTTGTTGTCATTTTTATATATCTGACTTGTGTCCACAATGTATGATGAATTACATAAACAAAACTAAAATACTGAGGTTTTAAAATTTATAATACCTGTTTAGCAGAAATTTGATGCCTTATTTGCATATTTTTGTTTGAATACCAGTATCTTTTTTCATACCTCACTGGTATTTGTCTATTTATTAAACAAACACGTGGATATTCTGTTTGCAAATAATTTATAGTTATTATTCCTTTATCTCTTTACAGTACTCAAGTGTGTCTTCATGGTTACTACATGTTATTTAATAATTTTTGAAGTAGCTTATGAAGGACCTCCATAAGTCGAAGTGTAAAAGTCCAACTATTCCATGACACTCTTTCACAGTCAGCACCGCACTTGTATAATGCAGTATGCAGTATACCGTAAATTACTTTTGACATATTTCCAGTGTCCTCTGCAGCCTCTGTCTGGAGTACACGAACATCTGATCAGCTGTCGATCGGACTTTTATGCCTCAGAAATACTTGTCCAGAGAGGTCCCCATGTTCTTGTTGGTGACCCTTTCAATCCCAAATCACTGGGACCTCGAGGTTTTAGAGTTGCTGTTATGTCCCCAAACGTATCCAGCCTGGTATGCCACTCTCTTTGTGTGTTGGATAAGAACTGCTGACATTGGAGGTAATGCCTCCATGGATCTGGCTTTCTTGGTGAACCGTTCTTCGTGTGCCTTTTTGATACAGGTACTTGCATGATCATACATGAGAACAACAAAGCGTTCAAACACATGGGATTTATCAGCCAAGACTTGTGCCTCCAGTTCCTCACGAAGTGCCACAAATGCTGTTGTGACTTTGTCATACATCTTCCATGTCTCCCTTGCACTATTCGTCCCTCTGCCAACAAAGAAAGATGTTTGGTCACATCTTATCAAGGCATAGAATAATGGTCGTGCTTTGGATTTCTCAGGGTCGAATGACGTTTCTATTTCATGCACAGCTATGTACCTGAAGTGCTTTCCCATGCTGAATGTTAGCCAAAACTCTGTTGTTGGAACATAGCTATGGCTAGGGCAACTATATCTGTGTCCACCATCCTCATCAAGATTCTAGTATGTCCTTCCCTGACGCAATCAGCGGCATGAATTACCAATCTATTATCTGCCTCTTCATGCGTGCATGGGGATAGGAGTCCAGATTACATTCACGTGTGGCTAGCTACTTAGTATGAAGTTCCCATAGCCATGTACAACTTCTTTATTCTTGCTCTCTATTGTGATGGACTGTTAGGCAAGGTACAGGAGCTGTTTGGTCTATTTATTGTCTGAAGAAAAAGCTACAATAATTATTCCTAGTTTCTCGGAAGCTTTGTTGTTGCCTCGACACAGCGCATGACACATTTGTTTAATTTACACTTTGGTGCTGCTTTCAGGCTGTCTTTGATGTATTCATCCCACACAATATTTCTTCTGTTGACATTTTGCAACCTGGTTCCCAAAACCTTCATGAACATGGTCTGGGCAGACTCACAAAATGTTTTGGCAACACCTGCTTTGAACATGTTTATGATCGCTGCACCGTCTGTAATTGTGGCCTCAACATCAGGTGAGTTTTTTGGCTTCGGACCCAGCTTATCCAGACATGAAACCAAACTTTATTTGGCACCTGATCTAAGTGTCCCAAATTGTGAAAGTGCTGGTGCGTATGACTGATTCTTATGACAAAATAACTCATCGAGATCACACCCATGTACCTGGCAAGAGATACCTACAGATGAGAGAAGAGAGAACAATTCTTCCCTGGATTAATCAATCTGTTGCTTCTCCTTTTTTGCAACTTGTTGTGGAAAACCATTCAGGTCCGCACAACTTTAGTCCAACGGTTTGGTTTAATTGCATTTAGATCATCAGATCATTCCTGTAAGTAGAAATACACAATAAGCATACGATGCGACATCTCATGAAGCCATTCATATCAGTCAATGCAAGCAAGCTAGATATTCTATAAAGGCGTACCATTAACGAGGCTACCGATGTAACATGTCACAAGGGAGAAGTCTCGGAGCACTGACACAGCAACGGGTCTTATAGTCACGCCCCTAGTGGGGACAACAATGACAGCGAGCAGCGAGCATCCCCACCCGGGTTCAGTACGGATACGATTTCACTACATTCACCCCCCCCCCGTCAGAATTATACGGCCGCGTGGCTAAAAGCGAGTGAGCGTCAGCATGGGCGCGGAGTATCAGTCGGCCCAACCGTAGCGGGCCGGGCGGCGAATTTCTCTGCCAGCACGCGTTCGAAATTCCCCGGGTACGGCGTCTCGTAACCCTGTATCCCCGGTGTCAGAGGCGTCAACAGGGTCGGGTGATGAAGGGGGTAACGCCAAGTCGTCGGACCCGGGCAGTCTCGACGGGGGGAGGGTCGGTGGACTATCGGCGATGGGAGCGTCGGGAGAGGTCATAGTCTCATAGATGGGTTCGACCGGTTCGTCCGATTCCCTACTAAGGTCGTCGACCCCGCAAGGGGCAAGATGACGAACGGAGACAGTAGTCTCACGACCATCAGACGTCATCACACGAGCATGCTCAGGATTAGCCTGGAGAATCTGCACTTTGTCCACAAGGGGGTCGTACCGGCCGGCCCGAAGGTAGGCCGGCCCGGGCCCAGCGAGCCAACTGGGCAAAGACCGTATACACCCCGAGCTCCTGGGGTGGTGGAAAAGACGCTCGTGGGGAGTTTGGTTAGTTGCCGTACTCAGGAGTGCCCGGATTGAGTTCAACGCCGCAGGTAGCGACCAAGCCCATTTATCGAGGCCCCGGCCGTGGGTCCGGAGATGGAGCATGACGGCCCTCCAGATAATCCCGTTGAAGCGTTCGATCTGCCCATTAGCCTGGGGTCTATACGGCGTGGTGTAACTAGACGCAACGTTGTTTTGGAGCAGATAGCCGCGCACCTCCTGAGACAAGAAGACTGCACCCCGGTCGGTATGGACATAGGCCAGGTAACCGAACATTGAGAACAAGTTCTGTAAGCAACGCATCACCGTGGCAGCAGTCATGTCCGCGCACATATAAGCAAAGGGGAATCGTGAGTACTCATCAACGATAGTGAGCAGATAGCGAGAGCCGCTCGACACCGGCAAAGGGCCCTTGAAATCCATCGCCAAGCGTTCCCACGGGCGTGTAGCCTTCACCAGAGTCCCCATGGGGGGGTTATAGAAACGCGGTTTGATTTCCGCGCAGATAGCGCAGTCGCGACAGATACGGCGGATATCGTCAATCGAGTAAGGGAGATTCCCACTCCGCACGAAATGAGCGAAACACGTTACGCCGGGATGGCCCGCAGTAGCATGCAGCACCCGTAGGCCCTCCAACGAGGTGATACCAGCACATGTAGTGGGGCGCGATAAGGCATCGGCGGCCTGGTTATCCTTCCCTGGGCGATATTTGATGGTGTAACAGAAGTCGGCGAGTTCGATTTTTGTTTGAATACCAGTATCTTTTTTCATACCTCACTGGTATTTGTCTATTTATTAAACAAACACGTGGATATTCTGTTTGCAAATAATTTATAGTTATTATTCCTTTATCTCTTTACAGTACTCAAGTGTGTCTTCATGGTTACTACATGTTATTTAATAATTTTTGAAGTACCTTATGAAGGACCTCCATAAGTCGAAGTGGAAAAGTCCAACTATTCCATGACACTCTTTCACAGTCAGCACCGCACTTGTATAATGCAGTATGCAGTATACTGTAGCGGCTACCGCTGGGTTTTCACAATCGCCTTGCACCTATCAAGGACGCGGAGCGATAACCATGCCGGGCTCGTCCAGGACGCCCGGGCAGGCCCGCGCTCAACTTGCCAGGCCTCGGTCGGGACGCCCGGGCATGCCCGGGCATGCCCGGGCAGGCTCGCCCTCAACTTGCCAGGCCGCAGCCAGGACGCTGGGCCACGCCCCCTCTCGCCTTTCCTGGGCAAACGCTCCGGGATAATATGTATATATATTGCTGCCCGATAAACGGGCTTTTCAGAGTGCCTGAGTGTTTGGTTTGATTAAAGCAACTTGGATGAATTCCAGCTTTTTGTCGCGTCCATTCTTCCGATCGACGTGGGAGCCCCAGCTCCTTCATTGGTGACCTACCGACATGGACACGGCAGTCGCCCTTAAACTGCCTACCTTCTGGGAGGCTCACGCGGCGGTTTGGTTCGCACAGGCGGATTCCCTGTTCGCCCTGCGAGGCATCACGGCCGACGACACCCGCTTCCACCATGTGGTAGCAGCGCTCGGTTCGGCCACCGCGGCCCGCGCCCTGAGCCTCCTCGAGAGCCCGCCAGCCGCTGACAAATACGGCGCGATTAAGAAGCTTCTCCTCGACGCTTTCGCCCTCCAATCGGCGGAACGCGCACGGCGCCTGCTCGACCTGCCCGAGCTCGGCGACACGCGCCCTTCCGAGCGAATGGACTACATGTTTTCACTGCTCGGCGAGCCCTATCCGGCATTCCTGTTCCGGGAGCTGTTCCTCCGTCAGCTGCCTAACCCGGTACGCCTCGCCCTGGCAAGCACGACGATCACAGATCCCCGGGCCCTTGCCAGAGAAGCCGACAAGATCTCCGCCGCAGGACAGCGCATCGCAGCGGCGACATGGGACCCACCGCCGTCCGACGCAACACCCATGGCGCCCGAGCACCCGGCACGGTCGACGACCGAACTGCCGACGCAATTGGCGGCTGCTACACCGAGCCGACCACCTCCAGCACGACGACCGGGGCCTCCACCTGACCAAGCGTGGTGTTACTATCATGCCAGGTTCGGACAGAAGGGCCGGACATGCCGACCCCCGTGCACCTTCGGCAGGCCGGGAAACGGCCGGGCCGGCGTTCATTACCAGCCATGAGCGCCGGCCACACGGGCAACTTACTGTTCATCATGGATAAAGCGTCCGGACGGCGCTTCCTGTGCGACACCGGCGCCCAACTGAGCTTCATACCCGCCTCTGACCAGGACAGGCAATCCGCGGTTTGCGGCCCCTCCTTGGTTGCGGCCAATGGATCGACCATCCGCACCTTCGGCCTGCGCAACGTCACCCTCTGCTTCGGCGGCCAACGCTTTGCTTGGACGTTTGTAACCGCAAACGTGCCCATGGCTCTGCTAGGCGCCGACTTCCTCTGCGCACACGGACTGCTGGTGGACGTCCAACGGCATCGTTTAATCAACGCCGAAACCTTCAGCTCCCTGGTATGCACATTGAGCAGCTCCGCGCCGACCGAGCTGGCATGCGCCGTCCCGGCGGCGAACGAGTTTGCTCGCCTGCTCACGGAGTTCCCGGCCCTCACGCGGCCGACGTTTTCGGCCGTCGCAGTACGGCATGGGATCGAGCACCACATACCAACCACGGGCCCGCCGGTCTACGCCAGGGCCCCCCGCCTCGACCCAGCCAAGATCGCCGTGGCGAAGGCCGAATTCGACGCGTTGGAGTACCTCGGCATCGTGCGGCGCTCCGATAGCGCGTGGGCCTCGCCACTGCACATCGTGCCAAAGCCGGGGGTGGAGGGCCCCCGTGTGGCGACTACTGCCGTCTCAATGACGCTACCACCCCTGACAGGTACCCGATCCCGCATATCCAAGACTTCTCCGCCCGTCTGGCGGGACGGGTCATTTTTTCGAAAATTGATCTCATACGGGGATATCACCAGGTACCTGCCAGGGTGGCCGACGTCCCTAAAACGGCAGTCATCACGCCGTTCGGCTTATTCGAATTCTTGCGGATGCCGTTTGGTCTCAAGAACGCGGCTCAGGCGTTCCAGCGCTTGATGGACGGCGTGCTGCGTGACCTGCCGTTCCTTTTCATTTACCTGGACGACATCCTTGTCGCCAGCACGTCCCGGGCCGAGCACCTCCTCCACCTCCGAACACTGTTCGGGCGCCTCAGCGAGCACGGCCTCATCATCAACCCGGCCAAATGCCACTTCGGCACGATGGCCATTGATTTTTTGGGCCACAACATCACCAAGAACGGGGCCGTGCCGCTGCCAACCAAGGTCGAGGCCATCACCACGTTCCCGCGTCCCCGCAACATAAAGGCCCTGCAGGAATTCCTGGGAATGGTGAATTTTTATCACCGCTTCGTGCCCCGCGCTGCTCAACTCATGCGGCCCCTCTACGAAGCCCTCCGGGGCAAGCCGGCCAAGCACGACATCGCCTGGTCCGCAGCAATGGATGCGGCCTTCCAAAGCTCAAAGCGGGCCGACGCAACACTGCTCACTCACCTGGTGCTCAACACTCCCATCGCCCTCACCACGGATGCCTCCGACTACGCGGTGGGCGCCGTACATGAGCAATGGGTGAACGGGGTTTGGCAGCCACTCGCTTTTTTCAGCCGGCAGCTCCGGCCGAACGAGCTTAAATACAGCATGTTTGACCGGGAGCTCCTCGGTCTACACCTGGCCGTCCGCCATTTCCGCCACCTCCTGGAGGGCCGACCTTTCACGGCGTTCGTCGAACACAAGCCATTGGTTTACGCCATGGCCAAGGTCACGGAGCCGTGGTCGGCCCGCCAACAGCGCCACCTCTCTGCCGTGTCGGAGTTTACCACGGACATCCGGCACGTCGCCGGCAAAAACAACGCCGTGGCCGACTGTCTTTCCCGGGCCAGCGCGAACGCGGTCCACCTGGGCGTGGACTTTGCGCTTATGGCGGCGGACCAAACCACCGACACCACGGTGCAAGCCCTCCGGGCGGCGGACACGGGCCTCCGCCTGGCCGACATCCCCTTCGCGGACACTGTCCTGCTCTGCGACGTCTCCCAAGGCCAGCCTCGCCCCATCGTGCCCGTCACCTGGCAACGCCGAATCTTCGCCTCCCTCCACGGCCTTTCCCACCCGGGCCGGAAAGCTTCCCAGAAGCTGGTGTCGGCGCGATTCGTCTGGCACGGCCTTCGTCGGGACATCCACGATTGGACCAGCACCTGCACGGCCTGCCAACGGGCCAAGGTCCACCGACACACCCAGGCCCCGCTGGCACCTTTCACCGTGCCCGAACGACGTTTCGACCACGTCAACGTGGATCTGGTGGGCCCCCTCCCCCCGTCACGGGGGTTCACACACCTGCTCACCATGGTGGACAGGACCACCAGGTGGCCGGAGGCCGTTCCCCTCGGCTCCACCACCACCGCCGACGTGGTGCAGGCTTTCATCGCCACCTGGGTCACCCGCTTCGGTGCACCGGCGGACATCTCGTCAGACTGCGGACCACAGTTCACCTCCGAGCTGTGGGGCGCGGTCGCCCGCAACCTGGGGGTCAAGCTCCACCGTACTACGGCCTACCACCCCCAAGCAAACGGGTTGTGCGAGCGATTCCACCGCTCCATGAAGGCCGCGCTCATGGCCGGCCTTCAAGACGGCGGTTGGGCCGACCGGCTGCCGTGGGTCCTTTTTGGCCTCCGCACGGCCCCCAAGGAGGACCTCCAGGCATCCACCGCCGAGCTTGTCTATGGCCAGGCGCTACGCGTCCCGGGCGAATTCGTGCCCGACGCTACCAGTCCCTGGTCCGCAGCTCACCAGCGCTCGGACCTCCAGGAGGCCACCCGACGGTTTGCCCCCGTGCCAACATCCCACCACGGTGACCCCCAGTACTACGTCCCCCCAGCACTTCGCACAGCGGAGTATGTTTTTGTGCGTCACGACACACATCGGGGGCCACTCTGGCCGCCGTACGACGGGCCCTTCCGGGTGCTGCGACGGGACGACAAGTTGTTCGTCATCGACATCGGCGGCAGGTCGGACCGGATTGCGGTGGACCGCCTCAAGCCGGCGCACGTGGACGTCGACCACCCACCACGGGTGGCCCTTCCGCCGCGGCGAGGCCGCCCCCCGTCCACGGTGCCCCCCACTCGACCGCCCACCACCACACCGGACCCCCTCCCACGACCCACCAGGGGTCGCTTCGGCCGGGTCATCAGGACCCCCCTCAAAATGACCCTGCCGGTGCAAGTCGATTCTGGGGGGACGTGTGTAGCGGCTACTGCTGGGTTTTCACAATCGCCTTGCACCTATCAAGGACGCGGAGCGATCACCATGCCGGGCTCGTCCAGGACGCCTGGGCATGCCCGGGCATGCCCGGGCAGGCTCGCCCTCAACTTGCCAGGCCGCAGCCAGGACGCTGGACCACGCCCCCTCTCGCCTTTCCTGGGCAAACGCTCCGGGATAATATGTATATATATTGCTGCCCGATAAACGGGCTTTTCAGAGTGCCTGAGTGTTGGTTTGATTAAAGCAACTCGGATGAATTCCAGCTTTTTGTCGCGTCCATTCTTCCGATCGACGTGGGAGCCCCAGCTCCTTCAATACCGTTAATTGCTTTTGACATATTTCCAGTGTCCTCTGCAGCCTCTGTCTGGAGTACACGAACATCTGATCAGCTGTCGATCGGACTTTTATGCCTCAGAAATACTTGTCCAGAGAGGTCCCCATGTTCTTGTTGGTGACCCTTTCAATCCCAAATCACTGGGACCTCGAGGTTTTAGAGTTGCTGTTATGTCCCCAAACGTATCCAGCCTGGTATGCCACTCTCTTTGTGTGTTGGATAAGAACTGCTGACATTGGAGGTAATGCCTCCATGGATCTGGCTTTCTTGGTGAACCGTTCTTCATGTGCCTTTTTGATACAGGTACTTGCATGATCATACATGAGAGCAACAAAGCGTTCAAACACATGGGATTTATCAGCCAAGACTTGTGCCTCCAGTTCCTCACGAAGTGCCACAAATGCTGTTGTGACTTTGTCATACATCTTCCATGTCTCCCTTGCACTATTCGTCCCTCTGCCAACAAAGAAAGATGTTTGGTCACATCTTATCAAGGCGTAGAATAATGGTCGTGCTTTGGATTTCTCAGGGTCGAAAGACGTTTCTATTTCATGCACAGCTATGTACCTGAAGTGCTTTCCCATGCTGAATGTTAGCCAAAACTCTGTTGTTGGAACATAGCTATGGCTAGGGCAACTATATCTGCGTCCACCATCCTCATCAAGATTCTAGTATGTCCTTCCCTGACGCAATCAGCGGCATGAATTACCAATCTATTATCTGCCTCTTCATGCGTGCATGAGGATAGGAGTCCAGATTACATTCACGTGTGGCTAGCTACTTAGTATGAAGTTCCCATAGCCATGTACAACTTCTTTATTCTTCTTCTCTATTGTGATGGACTGTTAGGCAAGGTACAGGAGCTGTTTGGTCTATTTATTGTCTGAAGAAAAAGCTACAATAATTATTCCTAGTTTCTCGGAAGCTTTGTTGTTGCCTCGACACAGCGCATGACACATTTGTTTAATTTACACTTTGGTGCTGCTTTCAGGCTGTCTTTGATGTATTCATCCCACACAATATTTCTTCTATTGACATTTTGCAACCTGGTTCCCAAAACCTTCATGAACATGGTCTGGGCAGACTCACAAAATGTTTTGGCAACACCTGCTTTGAACATGTTTATGATCGCTGCACCGTCTGTAATTGTGGCCTCAACATCAGGTGAGTTTATTGGCTCGTACTCAGCTTTTCCAGACATGAAACCAAACTTTATTTGGCACCTGATCTAAGTGTCCCAAATTGTGAAAGTGCTGGTGCGTATGACTGATTCTTATGACAAAATAACTCATCGAGATCACACCCATGTACCTGGCAAGAGATACCTACAGATGAGAGAAGAGAGAACAATTCTTCCCTGGATTAATCAATCTGTTGCTTCTCCTTTTTTGCAACTCTCGGTGGAAGACAACTAATCAATGGAAACTTGTTTCTCTTTAAGGGGACAAAGAGTGTTTCGGTTCTCTTGACTATTCTGCTTTCCACAAAGTCATCAAACTGTTCTTACTCTTTCAATGTTTCTATGTTGCTGCCACCTCTTCATCTGCAATGTCTCTGGTAACAGGTACAATTAAGTCCATGCTTTATTTCAAGAAAAGGTCTCCCATTCTATCTATCACAATAAAAAGTGATGTTAGAATGTCGCTGAACGTACCATAAGCAGATTTGGTTTGTTCGTGAAGCTGGATACTCGAACTCCTGTTTCTAGTAAGTTGAATTCTACTTCTGTTGTAGCTGTGGTCCATACACTGTCTTCTATCGAGTCACTGATAGTCTTTCATACTGTAATCTCTATATGGAGTCCTCCAAACAACAACAACAACAACAATAGTAGGGTCAATATACGAAAAAAAACTCACCTAACCCCACAAAAATTGATACAAAAGGTTTTTCAATGGATTCTGGTACCATTGGGCATGCTAAATAACATACTGAAAATCTAGTAACATCTGACTTCCGGAAAGGGGTCATTTTCAAGATGGCGTCCAAGATGGCCGCCGGGAGCTTAAATGGCCATATCTCAATTACTAGTACCCGACTGCAAAGCCGCAATGAGCCGGCGAAGCCAAAGCCTCTTGCCACAATTTACCCATCACTATGGCATCAGTAGGTTAGGTAGTTGGTAGTAGGTAGGTGTAGTAGGTGTAGTAGGTACCATTTGCATTCTGGATGAGATTAAAATTGATAAAATTTACTTCTTGATTAATTCGGTGAATTCCATCTCAACTTCTGATATTTCCGGCCGTGAAAAACTATCCCCGACGGCCGCGAGATTTCTAAAATATAATTCTTCGTCAATTTTAGATTATTTGACGCCGTTTTCACCCTCCAAAACGAAAATAAGCTTTAAAAAAATATTTTTCAAATGCTCGAATCTCATTGGTGATGTTTGGTGACGATTTTCGTTGAAGATAACGAGGTTGGTCTTGACGTATTTTAATTACAAATTAGAGGTGCATTAGATTGTGAATCAAAGAAAGACGGGTGAAACAAACTCCTATTGAACTTTTTCGCAATTGTTTTATGCAAACTTCTGCATCCGGTCGATGGCGGCCTCCATTGCGTGATTTGGTTTTAGAAATATTTTTTTAAATGCTCGAATCTCATTGGTTCCGGTGTTTGGTGACGCTTTTCGTTGAAGATAACCAGGCCCGTGCGGGCCGAGGTTGGTCTTAAAGTATTTTAATTATAAATTAGAGGTGCATAAGATTGTGAATCAAACAAAGACGGGTGAAAGAAACTCCTATTGAACGTTTTTCAATTTGTTATGCATACTTCCGCATCTGCAAGATGGCGGTCTCCATTGCGCTTCGGAATTCTCAAGCTAAGGGATACAGCATAATCTGGTTTTCGACATAAAACGTACGCATTTATTGACAACACCGGCTGCGCCGGCTACTAGTACCCGACTGCAAAGCCGCAATGAGCCGGCGAAGCCAAAGCCTCTTGCCACTATTTTACCCATCACGATGGCATCAGTAGGTTAGGTAGTTGATAGTAGGTCGGTGTAGGTACCGTACCTGGTAAGACTTGGTAAAAGAGAAGAGCAGACAGTCCTCCCCAATACCTACATACAATAAATGTCACAAGAAGCTTAAGGAAGTAACGATACGATGTGCTAGCTTGGGGCCTATTTTAGGAAATTTTAACTGGGCTTAACATACGTTTTCACAGTATGTGTGTAGTCTTCCAACTTCAGTCTGTCAGGGCTGGTTCTCTCCGGGCACAGCGGCTTCCTCAACCAGAAGAAGTTAGCTTGCATTAAGATCAGTGCCGACAGATCAGACGATTGTGCCGTTTCAACGGCAATGTGTGACTGTCATTAATTAAACCGAGCTTTCTTTCTTAATGTAAACTGCTTGTACCGTATTTCTGGCCGTGAAAAACTATCCCCTACGGCCGCGAGATTTCTAAAAAATAATTCTTCGTCAATTTTAGAATATTTGACGCTGTTTTCAGCGTCCGAAACGCGTAATAAGCTTTTGAAAAATATTTTTCAAATGCTCGAATCTCATTGGTTCCGGTGTTTGGTGACGATTTTCGTTGAAGATAACGAGGTTGGTCTTAACGTATTTTAATTACAAATTAGAGGTGCATTAGATTGTGAATCAAAGAACGACGGGTGAAACAAACTCCTATTGAACTTTTTCGCAATTGTTTTATGCAAACTTCCGCATCCGGTCGATGGCAGCCTCCATTGCATGATTTGGTTTTAGAAATATTTTTTCAAATGCTCGAATCTCATTGGTTCCGGTGTTTGGTGACGCTTTTCGTTGAAGATAACCAGGCCCGTGCGGGCCGAGGTTGGTCTTAAAGTATTTTAATTATAAATTAGAGGTGCATAAGATTGTGAATCAAACAAAGACGGGTGAAAGAAACTCCTTTTGAACGTTTTTCAATTTGTTATGCATACTTCCGCATCCGCAAGATGGCGGCTTCCATTGAGCTTCGGAATTCTCAAGCCAAGGCATAATCTGGTTTTCGACATAATACGTACGCGTTTATTGACAACACCGGCTTCGCCGGCTATTATTCAACCTAGAAAGGTGGTTTTGGTGTCTAACCCTAGGTTTTAGGGCCCAAGGAATCCAAATGAATCAATAAAATTACCATCAGTTTTTTATTTATTGACAAGTCCAAGATGACATCCCAAGGTGACATCCTGATCCACTAAAATGGCTCTGTCGAATAGTAGTCAACCTAGAGAGATTTTTTCAGTGTGTATACCTAGATTTAAGGCACCCAGGAAATCATGAAAATTACTTAAATAAGCACAAAGTAATCAGGTAATCCAGTAAGCCAGGTTTACCAGCCCATTAGGCATTTGTTGTCTTATACAGTTAGTCGCTATTCATTGTCATCCTCCAACTCCTGTGGAAGAAACTTGTTATGTGGATTGTCACATTCGTCAAGTTGGCACGGTCCACAGGCAGTAGTACATGGTAGTCCATATCGTCTACAAGAGCAGCGGAGTGTCTTGCAGGCAGTGGAGCAGTTACAATGAATGACCTTCAAGAGACTGTCTGGAGCAGCGTTCATTCTTGACATAAGTGGGACAAACTGATTATCCTGCAGGCTCCACCCCCATTTCATGGCATCCATACCCTCTTCTTTTCCCATCCACACCATGATCTGGTAGTACGCTATACGACAGTGAAGTTTGGTAGCAGATTCAGTTGGGGGCAGACGTTCGGGTGTTACAAAAGACGAAGCAGAGACAACCTTCTTGCTGAAGGTGTTATATCGCATTGTTGCAAGGGAATCTTTGCACTTGCCACCAAAGAGGATAGCCATTACTCGGCATCCAAGGTCATCGATCACCTCTGTGGTCTGGTTTGGGATGGTGAATGTGTTGGCACAAGACCGAAGGACAGGGTCTCCTTTTACAAGCTTCTGGAAAGCAGTCTTTTTGCCAACACCAAAAATCCGAGAAGTCGTGTCACAACCAGTCATGGCATGGATGAATATCAACTGAGAACACATGTCATGTCCAAGGATTTCTTTTAGACGGTTGATGTCATACACTTTAAAACTGCCATCAGCTTTGGACTTGTCTATGACTTGTTTATGAGCCTTGCAGCTGTCTCAAGTATTGCTCTCTTCTGCGACTCTTCATCACCTTCTTGGTTTGTGCTGTTGAAGTATGATCTGAGGATGTGTGACGTTTTCTCTCTCATTGTCACTATGTCATCTAAACCTTCTCCTTCTGCAATATATATGCAGTTCCCATACCGTTCCTTCAGCTGTCTTTTTAGGTATTGATTACCATAGGGGAGGGAATCGGCCTTAGACAAATACTCTTTCATTTTACACCTAAGGTCAGAAACAGTCAGCTGTTCTTCATCATTCGCTGCAAGGTATGCACACATCTTTGACATGGCTTGTTCTTGGTCCTCATATTTTGGCCTTCCAGATTTCCTCCGCTTTGGATCAGGATCTGTCTGAAATTGCAGGGGTATATGACGGCCACACCTGAAATGGCTGCTACAATCTTGATGATACACGCAGTCTGCAGCGTGTAGATCCCCATGATCGTATTCAATTCTACCTTTGACCTTGAAAGACCACTCATCTTGCCGGTTATCACAGCTGTAGAAGTGTAACTCAGCGTAACTTATTAATTGGCACTGGTAACTTATTAATTAACCTGGTAACAAAGCAAATACATTTTTACATGCAAACTCTGTGAAGGACGAGTTTGTAAATGAGTTAGGAATGTGCACGAACATGATAATCTCTTGAAACACCTGGTCACAGCCCCAGGCTGGAGCACCCCCCTATTGTTTGATAAATGGAACTCACAACAGGGGGGGGGGCTAGCTGGCGCCAGGAAGGCGACCAGTAACGTCAGCGGAGAAGAGATTACGAGTTCAGCGGACAGAGGATTAAGTCGAGTTGGTCCATATAAGCGGGAGCTGCGGCTGGAGTGGAGAGGACTTGCTGCGAGGAGCTCTGACGAACCGGACCATGGCGGAGGAACATCAGCCGAACGAAAAGGACCATGGAAAAGAGTTAATCTCAGCCATTGAATAATGCGGTATTATTTGGTAAATGGAATGAAGTGAATAATAAAAAAGACCTTTTGTAAACCTGAGTCCGGTCATTGGAGTCCTGTGAGTCATACACGAAATTCTTCCACAATATGGAGGCACCGCTGAAATTTCGAGTGGACGTCGCCAAGGTGAGCATGTAAGCATGACGTCTTGGGGATCTGTCCATTATGAAATACTAGGGCATGCCCGTACTATATATATATCTAAAATTATATCCCCCCCCTCTATTTACATGAAATGGTTTGGTCCAAAGCGAACGGCTTGCGAGTACGGTGACAATCCCCCCCCCTCTATTTACATGCAATGGTTTGGTCCAAAGTGAACGGCTTCCGGAGTTTGGTAAAGAAATCGCCATCGCGTGCACAAACGCGCAGGAAAGCGAATGAATCGCAAATTCGTTTTTATTAGTTTTAAAACATAGTTTAACGCCAACATAGTTTGCAAACGTGAAATAAATGAATACGCTCTCAAATGTGCCATCCGAGGCAGAGTGTGTCCGCCACGTTCGGCACACGCGATAGTTCGCTGCTCTCTGATTGGTTGAATCGTTTTTTGGACATAGCTCGGTAAGTAATTGTCCGATTAATATGAAACCTTGAAAAGGCACATCCTCGGGTCCCCAGCAATATACCTGGCAAGTTAAAAGTATATCGGACCCGTGGTTGTCGAGAAACAGCGGTCACAGACAAACGTACAAACGTACAGAGATTACTGGAATTATAGATAGATGAATTCTGAAGATGGAGGATTTGGTGTGTGGGACTTGCATTCCGTAGGTAATCCAAGGAGTGTAAAAGTATTTTTGTCACGACCGTCCAAGGTAAAAGTCACGGATGGAACGGTTTAAATGATTCTATTATTCGTGTGCTTGCATATGCGTACGGTATACGCTGGGTGTTAAGAGCCTTACTCTGGTCTGCGGGCAAGTCGGCTCATGAAGTGCACCATGAGGCGATTTGTTTGCCGGGTCGGTAAGGTTCGGTAAGGTCCGTACACGTGTACAATCGTGTACACCCGTTTTAAATAGAGAATTTTTTTTCAGTTTTCCCGCCATAACTAAAACTCGTTCGATTTTTTTTGACGAAATTTGCTAGATAAATAGCATGGGTGACACGGAACCAGTGCTGGTTTTTTTTGACGAAATTTGCTAGATAAATAGCATGGGTGACACGGATTAAATGATTTTATGATTATGAATTAATGAGGAAATGATTTTATATTTAAATATAAAAATTGATCTGCTTGGTGTTAGTTTAAGGGCTGTTCCAAATTTATCTTGATTATGAGACAAAAACAGCAGAATGGGAATCAACAGACAATGGAACAGCTCGCGACGAGTGTTTGTGGGTGACAACCACCCTCTGGTCGAGGCTCATAGAAGGGGTGATGCTTACTGATTCGGCACGCTTAAAATAGGTGTTAATGGTGGGATGTCAGAGGTTTTGGCGTGGGCTTAATAGTCACACTGTTTGAAAAATAATGCTCGATGCAACATGATCCTAAAAAGAACCCATCCCTACATCGAAGGATAAGGAAGGGAAGGAATGGAAAATTTGAAGTATTAAAGTTACGGAACTCAAAATGTCTGGGTTTGGATGGAGTCATTAAAGGATTGAGTCATTCATTGGTTTGATGATGGTCCTAATATTTTGATAAATGTTTGATAATGGTCCTGGTGATTTTAGTCCAAGGAATAATATATGCTAGTGGTTTGTCTGAAGGTTTTAATGAGATCGGATTTTATCTATCTATAATTCCAGTAATCTCGGTGTGTGTGTCGGTCTGTCTGTATGCGACCGCTGTTTCTCAACAACTACCGGTCCGATATACTTGAAACTTGCCAGGTATATTGGTGGGGACCCGAGGATGTGCCTTTTCAAGGTTTGAAATTAATCGGACGGGTGGGTCCCAGGGTGTGGTCGCCGTGTTCTGTGGTCGTTCGCTTTGGCTCTGCGGATGGACCGAACCATTGCATGTAAATAGAAGGGGGGTTCTGTGGTCGTTACTGCCACGTGGTTTCAAAGTTTTGTTGTTGTTGTTTGCACGCATGTTTTTTGCAAGCACGTACGGGCGAGCACGTACGTGCGGGCACGCCCTAGTATATATAAATTGAGGTAATATTAAGTTATGGAATTAATTGCTTTCAACAATGCAAAGGGTGATAAAATATGGGATTTTAATGGGATTTTTTAATGGGATATTGGTTTAGGAATGTTTAGAGGTCATTGCAATGTGATAATAACTTGTTGGAACTTGTTGTTGGAACTTGCTGTTGGAACTTGTTGTTGGAACTTGTTGGAACTTGTTGTTGGAACTTGCTGTTGGAACTTGTTGTTGGAACTTGTTGGAACTTGTTGTTGGAACTTGTTGTTGGAACTTGTTGTTGGAACTTGTTGTTGGAACTTGCTGTTGGAACTTGTTGTTGGAACTTGCTGTTGGAACTTGTTGTTGGAACTTGTTGGAACTTGTTGTTGGAACTTGCTGTTGGAACTTGTTGTTGGAACTTGTTGGAACTTGTTGTTGGAACTTGTTGTTGGAACTTGTTGTTGGAACTTGTTGTTGGAACTTGCTGTTGGAACTTGTTGTTGGAACTTGTTGTTGGAACTTGTTGTTGGAACTTGCTGTTGGAACTTGTTGTTGGAACTTGTTGGAACTTGTTGTTGGAACTTGTTGGAACTTGCTGTTGGAACTTGTTGTTGGAACTTGTTGTTGGAACTTGCTGTTGGAACTTGTTGTTGGAACTTGTTGGAACTTGTTGTTGGAACTTGCTGTTGGAACTTGCTGTTGGAACTTGTTGGAACTTGTTGTTGGAACTTGTTGTTGGAACTTGTTGTTGGAACTTGCTGTTGGAACTTGTTGTTGGAACTTGTTGGAACTTGTTGTTGGAACTTGCTGTTGGAACTTGCTGTTGGAACTTGTTGGAACTTGTTGTTGGAACTTGCTGTTGGAACTTGTTGTTGGAACTTGTTGGAACTTGTTGTTGGAACTTGTTGTTGGAACTTGTTGTTGGAACTTGCTGTTGGAACTTGTTGTTGGAACTTGCTGTTGGAACTTGTTGTTGGAACTTGTTGTTGGAACTTGCTGTTGGAACTTGCTGTTGGAACTTGTTGTTGGAACTTGTTGTTGGAACTTGCTGTTGGAACTTGCTGTTGGAACTTGTTGGAACTTGTTGTTGGAACTTGTTGTTGGAACTTGCTGTTGGAACTTGCTGTTGGAACTTGTTGGAACTTGTTGTTGGAACTTGCTGTTGGAACTTGTTGGAACTTGTTGTTGGAACTTGTTGTTGGAACTTGCTGTTGGCACTTGTTGGAACTTGTTGGAACTTGTTGTTGGAACTTGTTGTTGGAACTTGCTGTTGGAACTTGCTGTTGGAACTTGTTGTTGGAACTTGCTGTTGGAACTTGCTGTTGGAACTTGTTGTTGGAACTTGCTGTTGGAACTTGTTGGAACTTGTTGTTGGAACTTGTTGTTGGAACTTGTTGTTGGAACTTGCTGTTGGAACTTGTTGTTGGAACTTGTTGGAACTTGTTGTTGGAACTTGTTGTTGGAACTTGTTGTTGGAACTTGCTGTTGGAACTTGCTGTTGGAACTTGTTGGAACTTGTTGTTGGAACTTGTTGTTGGAACTTGCTGTTGGCACTTGTTGGAACTTGTTGGAACTTGTTGTTGGAACTTGTTGTTGGAACTTGCTGTTGGAACTTGCTGTTGGAACTTGTTGTTGGAACTTGTTGTTGGAACTTGCTGTTGGAACTTGCTGTTGGAACTTGTTGGAACTTGTTGTTGGAACTTGCTGTTGGAACTTGCTGTTGGAACTTGTTGTTGGAACTTGTTGTTGGAACTTGCTGTTGGAACTTGTTGTTGGAACTTGTTGGAACTTGTTGTTGGAACTTGCTGTTGGAACTTGCTGTTGGAACTTGTTGGAACTTGTTGTTGGAACTTGCTGTTGGAACTTGTTGTTGGAACTTGTTGTTGGAACTTGTTGTTGGAACCCGTACTTATTTAATTAATTACATTTCTTATTACATTACAGTAATTACATTACAGTAATTACCTGAGGTAATTACAGTAATTACAGTTCCGGTAATTACAGTAATTACAGTAATCATTACAGTAATTACAGTAATCTTATTACAGTAATTACATTACATTAACTCAGGCACCTTTTGAGTAAGGAAGCTGATATTTGGACATGACACTGACCAAGTGATGTGGCTGTCAAGGAAAATATTGATTTATTGATTAATCATTTAATAAATTAACTCGTTGATTTATAAATGACTTATTTAATTAAAATTCCTGAGAGATACATCTTCGGATGAAATACTTGCAGATTGGTTATGCTATGAGCCAATTGATTAAGGAAAATATTTTGTGATGGCCATATTGGCAATTTCGTGGCCATATTCGTGGCAACTCAGTTAGTGCCACTGCACCTTTAAAATGCATCCCTGCGTTCATTTTTCGATCGATTGAGTTGAAATTTTGAACAATCGGATCTGGACTGTCGTTGTTAACGACTCTAGCACGCACTCGTCCAATCAGGATGGAGCGGTATGGTCCCCGGATCATCACTGCCCGCAGTTTTAATTAATTTTACTTTTTCTCTTGGGCATATAATTTTGAAGACATGCATGTCATGATAGAGGAAATGTTTGTTCTGTTAAACGGAATAAATGTTGTTAATGCATGTGTGTGTGTATTTTTGTGTATTTGGATATATTTTCACGACTAATTCCAGTTATCGTCCTGCAAAAGGTCTGCTCGTTCTTTTCCTTTGAGTCGTAAATTCCTGTTGAATTCTAATTAAAAAGCGGAATTAAGTACGCTGTGTGATGATGGAGATCCTTGATGACGAATCAGGAATAGTGAATGAGCAGACAAATATCACGGATGGTACACCAGATAGGGAAAATGTAGATGAAACCCCTTTTTGCTCAGGTGCTGTGTAGCGCTGCACAAAGATCCATATGAGCGGGGCCTGGGTGCTGTGTAATTAGTACACAAAGAACCAATTACTAGGGTGCTGAATAAACACAAAGATCCATTTTTGGAGCTGGTTCTCCCGGTGCTGTGATTTATTCAAAGAACCAAAATCTTGTAAGAATTAAGATATGATTTGTCGACATCATAAATACTTTAATATATGTAACGATTTTTGTAACGATCATCCTGCAAAAGGTCTGCTCGTTCTTTTCCTTTGAGTCGTAAAATCCTGTTGAATTCTCATTAAAATGCGGAATTAAGTACGCTGTGTGATGATGGAGATCCTTGATGACGAATCAGGAATAGTGAATGAGCAAACAAATATCACGGATGCTGCGGCTGGAGCAGGGGAAGCGATTTTTGAATTGTTCAGTGATTATTCGATATTGTTATGACTTATTGTCAATAGGTATACTAAGTGGCCATGAGGTAGCCTGTTGCTATGTACAGTTTTATTCTATTGTTGATTATACCACATAACTGTGGTGATAAAGGAAATGTTCGTTTTAAATAGATGATTATGATATGACCATGACTATAAAATCATGATGATTATTATGAATGATATCATAGGGTTCAAATGCAGAATGATTGCATGAACTTGGGAAAGAACTTTCAAGCCCTATGGGATAAATTGGGTGGTACAAGCGATGGAGTTTCAAAATTTAGCATGATTAAAGGAATTTTACAGTCTTATTTCAGGAGTTTTACGAAATTTATATTGCCAAGAGATTTTGGATACTATTAAAAGAAAAAATGATGAGATATTTTTCCCAATGAACTTTAATATCTGCCATCCATTTTGGCTGTCTCACGAATGAAGGATGAGTTGCCTTTAGTGGTTGCAAAGAAAATTTGTGGAGACCAGGCAAAATGGGAAAATATGTCAGATATGACCCTAGGACAGGACGGTGATTCATCAATTGACATGAGGTACGAACCCGAGGTGACGACCGATGAAATTCGATCTCAGTCAATGGATGGACCTGTCCTGACATCATTGGGGAAAGGGCCTATGCAAAGAGACATCCAAAGTGATTAATTTGATTTATTGATGAATATTGATGAATTAATTGAAATTGAATTATTGATTGAATTGTCGATTGATTGAATCTAATTGATTGAATTTAAGTGAATAAATTTAACTGAATAAATTGAACTGAATAAATTGAATTGAATATATTGATTGTTTGATTGATGAAAATGCGGTCTCAAGAAAGAAGCTTTGATATCTTTGCGAGATATTATCAATGTGGAGACAACCTGGGAAAATTGAGCAAGGTGGTGAGTTTATATACAGATATATATGTGCGGTTACCATTGTGTGATTTCCCCGTCAACAGAGCGGACACCTGAGGATTCACCCATTTCATACTGACCCTCCGGCTCATCTGCAAATACTGATCTGTGAGATTGGATTGTGCAAAAGCCACGGCTGAGGGAGATTCTCTGGAAATCACCGTGTGAACAGGTGGAGAGACCCTTCCTGGAGGTACGAGTGAAGCTTTAGAGGAACAAACTACAACACATCCAACGCTACTTTGATAAAAGGCAGAATGGGAAATGGAGCCTGCAAGAATACACAAGGACAACCAGAGAGTCCACCAAAAGGTACTTGTACACATCATATGTACGACCGTTATGGTGCAGAAGCTATAAGGCAGGTCGAGAATTGGTATTTGTGGACAAAGGGACATGATAAGGAGTTTCCAAGAGATGGTACATTTGAGCGAAGTCGATTGGAAAGATTGGAACAAATATTGAAAGCCAGGAAGAGACAGAATCTAACGGTAGACTGGCTTGCATTCCATCTTTGGGATGGTGAATCCAGACAACGGGAACAGCAAGAACGGATAACGGATCTAGAACTTAAAATAAAAAGGATACAGGATACAGTGCAGGAGACAAATGCACAACTGCCCTCGAAATTAGGAATGAAAGTGACGGTTGTCCCATCTGATTTCCAGTTGTCTCCCCAAAAAAGGACGGTACAGAGAATTTTTTCGTGTTTCAGGAGACAACGAGAGATTGCAGTGGCAACTCAGGAATGTAGAGATGCAGCCCAGCAATACAAATGCACAGGTGCACAGACCAGGAAACGACAGAAACCGGTGTTTCGAGTGTGGAAAGATGGGACATTGGAGAAGAAGATGTCCGTATGTCAACAGGAAGACAAGGTCATGGGGCAAACCAAGATCAAGGGTACCAGTGCTTACCGGTACCTCAGACAATGATTAGGCCTTCATTGCTGCAAATCCCAAATGATGATTGGCCTCAACAGATTCGATTACTGGACAAACATGAACAACTGTCAATGATTCTTGTGTCTGAAAAGTTTTCAGAGCAAGAATGATTCATTTTTCTTTTTGCTTGTTAACAAATTAATAATTAATTGATCAAATGCCAAAATTGGATCTTCTATTTTGGGCACAGCAATTTTAAATTTACAAAGTTTGGAACAATTGCATTGCAATTGTTGGCAAACCAAGTAACAAGAGTCACATGATGATCAGGTGGGAATTTCGGACTATTGTTCCGCACGATTGATAGGTCAATGGTCGACTGACATGCAAATGGGTGTGTAGTCAAAATTTGGATAGATTATTGTGAAGGCAGAAAGGGTAATTTCAATTTGACATCATAAGGGTTTTCTAAGAATGGACTTTTGGTTTATTTGTCTATAAGCATTTTGAATTTGATTGACAAATTTTATGAAATTGAAATAAAATTGACACCCATCTGATCTGTAAATAATGGTTCCAACGCAAACAAATATGCATAATGCATGTGTGTGTGTGTTTTTGTGTATCAATCTTACAAGATTGTTGACACCGACAGTGTGCCTGTCTGGAAATGGATAGTTATATGTGGATGGGATTGGGATATGTGGATGGGATTGAATATCCAGAGAATCCGTAAAATAAAATAGAAATATAATTTGATTATGAACATTATCTCTTTTGTCAAGGGAAATGGAATATAAAAATTTTTTTTGATGTGCTGGGTTATGAGCAGCCATTAATTAATAGTAAAATTGTGAGTAATTTTGGGATTCCATTTTTGATAGAATGTATATGAGAATAACATCTATTTATGGATATGAGCTTCATAAAAGGAAATGAGGAAGTACAAAATCATCCAAATTTGGGAGAGGTCTTACACTGACTTCCCAGAATACTCTGCTCATGGATTTTATATATATAAACTTGAATTTTATCAGCATATAAATTGTGCTGTATGTATGGATGTGTTTTAGGCATAGATGATATGGGAAAAGAGTAAAGAAAATTTTGCTGGTTTGAACTATTGTGGGTTTTCAGTTCTGGAGTTTAAACAAAGTCACTGGTTAACAGATGAGAAAGGATAGTAAATAAATTATTCCCTGCTGGGCAAATTAAGTACGATATTACTAAGACTTATGAGAGCTATTGTTCCGCCTTACAGCAGTGGAAAATTATTGGAAAAAATTAGATCCAACATAATGAATCTATAAAAGAATGTGATAGGGATAATATCCTCAATTTGTACTAATTATTTGATTGTGGGTAAAGGAATTAAGTCATCGTAGTGGATTGTTAACAGCAGCCTGAAAATGTCCTGAGAGTGTGCATCCATGTAATCAGAAATCCCAGATTTGTTTTTACAAACAACATTTTGGTAGAGATCTTATGCGGACGAATACTTGCTTGGTAGATAAAAACGGTACTGCATGTTGGCAGCCACTTCAGTGGCCATTTAGGCCGAACAAATAGGAAAAAACTGTAATTGAATATGTAATTTACAGATGAGTATTTGGGAAGTAAAAAGGGAATTTATTGATTTGGGAGACATTTTTCGAAGGTTTATTAAAGTGTTGCAATATGACATTTGGCAAGGAAAATTATTGGATGGGAAAATTAGATCTGTTTATAAAATGAGTTTGGTGACCCATTGAAGTTAATTCTTTGAATTGTTGTTTAATTAGCATTTTGAGTTCAAATTGGAAATAGTTTGGTAGAGCTTTGGTTAAAACCTTTGGTTGCAGTGTTTTGGAACAAATTGATAAACCATAGGAGATTGATAAGAATAGAGAAAAAAAAATATGGACCCAAAATAGAAAGTTGGATTCATGCCCCTCATTGCAAACAAGGACATGGGGCTAAGGTGGACGATCCCACAGAAAATGAGGCTGCACCTAGCAGCCCAGCAGAACATTCAGTGGTAGATAAATGATAGTCGTGATTTACAGTCATTTGAATTACATTTTAACACCCCTTGCATTGTTAAACATTACATTTTCAACATGTGATATTCCTACTTGGGATAGTGACATTTATTTGCCTACATGACATACAATTACCTGCTGATATTAATACAACATGAGTGAAAAATGTATCACAACTACACTCATGATCAGGGGATTGAGTTCAACCCCGGGAGATAGGGGGATCAGGGCAAGACAAATAATCTGATTATGTTACATATTAAGGGATTTTCTTTATTTACCTTTTAGGAAGCTTGTTAGTTTGGTATATAATGTTAAATGTCATCGACATATAACTATGTCATAGGTATGAATATATACAAGGAGTAGCAGACTTGTTTGTTGGTTTAGTAGTTATATTGGCAATTGTTTTAGTGGTGGCTTGCTTGAAAGCCTTAGTGACGGTGTGTTTGAATAAGGTAACCAACAACACGATGATAACGCATGAAGTGACAAATGAGGAAAGAAATGTGAAACCAGAAAAGGAAGACTTTTATGGCGACATAAACAGTAGAATTAAGATAATGGCATAACGACAATGTTATGAGTTGTGTCAATTACAATATCAGTGAACTCATATCACCACGAGTGACACACTGTTAGAAAAACAGAGGGAAAAGAAAAAGTGGAGAGGAATTATGGTAATAATACATTATGCTTAATTTGTTGGTTTGGGAAAATTGTTGTTGGGAATTAGATATTCCCGTTTGTGATTGTAATCATATACAATGCTATTCTTAGATTAGTAATAAAATACATACCTGATTGAATATTATTTGTGTGACGCATATAAATGAATATAACGTTTGTGTTAAGGAAAAAACAACAAATTGTTGAATGTGAAACTGTCGGAAGATATACATGATTATGCTGATTTCATGGTAAGATGTACCCTATCTGATCCAGTGTGTGCGGAAAGCAGATTCAGATGTGACTGAGCATAAGGATAAGACGAGATCACAGTTTGGAGGGATTGCTAACGGAATTGGGAAGAAGGTCGAGAAAGAAAATTTGTGGCTAAAAAATGAAGTTAATCGTGGCATACACCCTCTTTCTCAAAGAATGATGAAGACATTCTCCCGTGTAACTTGGAGATGAATGCTTACCTTCACCAAGGAAATTTATGTGACCATTTGCCTGGATCACACTGCAACATATGAAAGAAAGGCGATCACTTACTCTTGTTCGAAGGCTTCGAACATTCACCACATCAGAAGTTGCAGGACAACGACATTTTACCTGCAACCTCTGTGAAATGCGGGGACATATGTTATTACTTCACCAACGTCCGGGGAACCAGCATGGAGCTGCAAAAAACGGCTGTGCCCTTGTCACAACAGCTGTGCACGATTCTGCTGGTTGCTCCTGGAAAGGACCATGAATGACCTGAACACCATGGTCCCAACATCATTGTGGATGCATCCGGCATCCCTGTTCCACATCTTGCTGGCCAATCAACGTCACACCAATACTTGCTGCCCACTCACAATGAGGGAGGAGGCAAGTCGACTACAACTGGGTGAAGGCCGTGTTCAGGAATTACTATGGTTTACAGCAAAAAAAGTGGCAAGAATGCTACAAGGAGAGCAGGGTCAGCCTATGACTCCGCAATGTTACCACAACAGCGAAATCCTACACGAAGTAGTGCAGGAGCTATGAAGACATTAGGAGAAAATGTTTCATACCAGGATTCAAACACAAGTGATCAGCCCTTCCTTTCAAACAAAGTCAACATTTGTGTGGAGGAAAACGTTTTTTGCCAGATGGTGCAGATGCTTTACAAAACTTGAAAATGAAGTGAAATTGTTGTATCTTGGTGATGGTGAAGTGTTGTTTTGAAAATATATTTGTGATGCAAATGCAATAGATTGAACGATATGGAAGGAGTCAATGACCAACGAAATGTTTTGTGATTCTTGCAGGATGACGGTGTATGCCCAAGGGAATTTGATTACCAAAGTGATTGATTATTTACTTATACTTGTAATGATGTTTACTTGTAGTGATTGATTATTTACTTATACTTGTAATGATGTTTACTTGTAGTGATTGATTATTTACTTATATTGATGTTTAGATTAATGGTTAATATAAACAAAAAACAAAAAGATGAGGGAATTGTAGAAGTGTAACTCAGCGTAACTTATTAATTGGCACTGGTAACTTATTAATTAACCTGGTAACAAAGCAAATACATTTTTACATGCAAACTCTGTGAAGGACGAGTTTGTAAATGAGTTAGGAATGTGCACGAACATGATAATCTCTTGAAACACCTGGTCACAGCCCCAGGCTGGAGCACCCCCCTATTGTTTGATAAATGGAACTCACAACAGGGGGGGCTAGCTGGCGCCAGGAAGGCGACCAGTAACGTCAGCGGAGAAGAGATTACGAGTTCAGCGGACAGAGGATTAAGTCGAGTTGGTCCATATAAGCGGGAGCTGCGGCTGGAGTGGAGAGGACTTGCTGCGAGGAGCTCTGACGAACGGGACCATGGCGGAGGAACATCAGCCGAACGAAAAGGACCATGGAAAAGAGTTAATCTCAGCCATTGAATAATGCGGTATTATTTGGTAAATGGAATGAAGTGAATAATAAAAAAGACCTTTTGTAAACCTGAGTCCGGTCATTGGAGTCCTGTGAGTCATACACGAAATTCTTCCACACAGCATAGCAATATTTTCTTTGCAAAGATATCAGTTTTCACATAACTATAGTCTGCACTTCCTTCCTGAACACTAGTGCCGCAGAAAAGGCAATCAGTTTTGCTATTGAACGGACCTTCAGAAACCCTAGTACTCCTTTTTGTGGTACTGGATTCACCACTCTGTTTCCTCTTTAAATGAAGATCAATTTCAATACTGTTTGGGTACATTTTGCGACAGTTCAAATGCACTTTACAGCCAGCAGTCACAGCAATGGTGTCACCTCTCCGAACACTAGCTTCATTGATCCCATCAGCACCCTTTTGGCGAATCTTGCCTACATCACCTCCATCTTCCAATTTGCCTTGACAAATGGGACAGATCTGGTCACTGCAGGATGCACTCATCTTGTACCTTGAAAAAAAAAAGAAGAAATTAATACACGTATGATTAGTGCCTTTACAAAATCATAACGAAATGCAAATAGCCTCTAGAATGGTCAATATATGGAAAGTAACCACCTAACCCCCCAAAATTAGTACAAAACTCTGACTTCCAAATTCTTTTTGTTTCCTGAAGATGCCACTGACAGTTAACTGAGAGTTAACTGTGACAAAATTTGAATATACAACACATGGAATTTTCCACACCCTTGAATATACTTAAATTGCCAAAAAGCCACCCTTTTGGGTGGCACACTGACACAGTCCTACTACCCTGGACACATGGAGTGCCCCCCCCCCCCCCCCAGGCTATATCTGGGAAAAGTTGGGTACATTTCTTTTGGAAATGTCTTAAAAATATGGATTTTGTTTATGCATACATGTACCAAATAATATACTTATTCCTTTTGAGATGAAAATAAATTGTTTGTCAGATTTTTCAGTCCCCCCACACATTACACTCTTATCTCCAATCTGAAACACACACTTGGTTCATTAGCTGGTGAGTCAGAGGATGACGATGAATAGCGACTAACTGTATAAGACAACAAATACCTAATGGGCTGGTAAACCTGGCTTACTGGTTTACCTGATTACTTTGTGCTTATTTAAGTAATTTTGATGATTTCCTGGGTGCCTTAAACCTAGGTATACACACTGAAAAAATCTCTCTAGGTTGACTACTATTCGACAGAGCCATTTTAGTGGATCAGGATGTCACCTTGGGATGCCATCTTGGACTTGTCAATAAATAATTAACTGATGGTAATTTTATTGATTCAGTTGAATTCCTTGGGCCCTAAAACCTAGGATTAGACACCAAAACCAACTTTGTAGGTTGAATAATAATTGAGATATGGCCATTTTAAGCTCCGGGCGGCCATCTTGGATGCCATCTTGAAAATGACCCCTTTCCGGAGGTCAGATGTTACTAGATTTTTAGTATGTTATTTAGCATGCCCAATGGTACCAGAATCCATTGAAAAACCTTTTGTATCAATTTCTTTGGGGTTCAACCATATATTGACCCCTCTACAACAGGCATTTAAGGCCATTTTCCCTGCTAGAGCAGGGGTTAGCCTTGCGGTCCCCATGACAATCTTCTCCATTTTGCCCTATTTTCTGCATCTCCCCTTGTTAACCCCCTTGCCCGCATTTCTTCTTCCACCATCTTTAGCCAAGTCTTTTTCAGTCTTCCCCATCCTCTACTTCCTTCTACATTCATTTCCATCACTCTTCTCAACCAGTCACTTTCATCCTTCCTCAACACATGACCAAACCATCTCAACCTGTTCCTCTTCACATAATCAATCACAGGCTCTATTCCCATCATCTTTTGCAATTCATCATTTGTCTTCCTCTCTCTCAACGATACTCCGCACATCCACCAAACCATTCACATTTCCACCCCTTCCAGCCTTCGTTGCTGCGCTACGTTCATTACTCATGTCTCGCTCCCATAAATCATAACACTTCTCACACATGCAGCATACACCTTTCCCTTCAGCTTCAACGACACTACCCTCCTCGTCAGCACGCCACTCAGTTCCCGAAACTTCTTCCATGCACATCTCACTCCAGCAACCGTTGCCGAGTCTGATCCACCTTCTCCATTCAGCATGTCTCCGAGGTAGCAAAATGTTTTCACACCTTCCAGCTTCACGCCGTCTCCAAGATCCAACTCAACATTTCCTCCATCTGCAGCTCCCTCTGTGCACACCTTACATTTGAATGTAGCTGCCACACTGGTTAATGACCCTCTCAGACCACTACATTTTTGATGAACCCACTCATCTTTATTATTATCTTTATCCTTAATTCATATTTATTTGAATTATGGAGTCCTCCAAAGATGATCACAAATTTATACTCTTTGCAAATTAAATTGTATCATCTTTGGCAGAATTCACAGAGGTTAGTCAAAGGAAATAACAAGAGTTTAACCTGTGTTGAGAGAAATTCACATTTTGTCATATGATATTCATGGCCAGTCTTACCATTGCAGGGGATTTTGATGATAAAATGGAATGTTATTTATATCATAAAAAAGTGTCATCAATAACTTCGAAGAATCAAGTTGTTGATCATATCTTTTACATGTCAACAAACATGCCTAATTATATAAAGTTGGTTTGTTTAATTGGTTATTTTGATATTACAAAATGTCCCCAATTGCGTAATTGTGTGTAATATGTGTAAATAAGCAAATATAATGAAAAACTGCAAGCTGCATTGTCAATATAATGTCACTATATCAGAAATTTAAACCAATGGCTGCCATCTTGGAAATGGCTGCCATTTTGAATTTTTTTGAGTGGCCCCATGTCCAAAATTAATCAGTATGCGGTGGTCAACCACTGTGTCAAATTTGCTACTTTAAAAAACCCCACAACGGTTTCACCTATTCTGCCGGACTATTATGCCTCTGTGGCCACAGAGAGGAATTTTCCACAGTTGCTGCCGATTGGTCCATAGTTTATTGTCACCCAGGAATCCAACTGCGGAACCTCCAAATGATAGGGTTTTGACCACATGAGTAAAAGTTTATACTGGACTACCAAAAGCCTTCCGTGCTTATAGAAGGAGGTGTTTTGGTTTTTATAAATTTAAAAGTTCTAAGTTTTTTTGTTCAATTTTGTGTATTTAATTCATTAGGAGATTGAAGGCCCTTTAAGAAAATAACAAGGTTGTTGATTGATCATTGTAAGTGACCACATCATGTAACAATGTTGCAACAGGTAATGTGAGTCTGTGTTTTCACTAAATGATGAATGACAATCAGAAATGTAGTCAGACAAAGCCATAAGTTGTTAGGTACTTGTAAAGTATGATAATAAACCCTGACAACTGTGAATAGCAGTATCAGACAGAGAGCACCTCACCGCTGCTTGGGCAATTTCGACCAAAATCTATTATCTGAGAAAAGAAGTATCAACTGATAATTTCTGATCAGTGTTGTTTTACCTGTATTATTTATTTTATTTTCAGAAACATGGGGGAATTATTGTAGTTCTTCTGTTAGAAAATATGTTTGGGAGTTTTGTTTGTCGTTGTTTGTTTGTTTTTGGATAAAATGACTCCATGGACATAGTTTGAGTGGGAGTTTGAGAAAACAAATTACGTAGATTGTACACATGGTTTATACTCTTATTTATGCATTGAAGAGATTGATTGTGAGATTTTGTTGACTCAACATGAGCACTGTATTTTTGCTGCAGCGTACGCGCCGCACAGCCTGTATTAAATAAGTCATTACATACAAAATAAACAGATGAGGCTCCTGAAAAAGGTACTGCACTTGTTTTTATTTCATGTGAAAATATTTTAATTTCTATTTTATGTGAAATTGCTGAAATTCACCCAACTGGCACCATGAGTGTACCAGAATGGATTTTCATGCACAACGCAAATGCACTGTACAACATGACGAAACCATCACAGGCCTTGTGAAGATAGGCCTCATCGATCGATGCAGCAGTATGTTGTTTATAGACTGCCCAAATAATTATGTGGCATTCTTTCAAGCAGAGATTTTACCGTGGAGGTTACGCAGGTCCTAGCTATTATTTCCAACTATTTTTTCTTAATCAGTATTAATAAAACCCATGTCATTATAAAGGTATTTGTTGACGAATTCTGGGAATATCGCGACAATTTGAAAGAAAACACCCGTCGTTATTTATTTGGAAAGATGTGTACACAGCATAAAGTTGTGGCTAAAACTATAGGTGCCATCTAAAGTTGTGGCAACTAAACTATACTAAAGTTGTGGCTAATATATGTGCCACCCTTGCACTTTTTTCAAATAATGCACCATTTCTTCCAGAAAATTGTTGAAATAAAAAAAATATTTGGTCTCCACATATGTATTTCTTTGTTTGCAGTGGAACAAAACAAAAAAGCTGAAAAAATTACTAAATCTTAGCTTATTCCGCACAGGAATCCTAAAATGGCCCGGACAATATTATTGCCATCTTTTAGAGGTTGTTAAAAATAATTAGATTTCAAGCAGGTGATTCTCCTTTACTTTGGGATTGAACACACATATGCTGAGTTGCAGGTGCCTGCAAAATAAAAATCACTCATTCAACCAGTTTGAATGGAGTAAAGGAGTCATTCTGCTATTTTGTGTCACTGTGTGTACCGCAAAGAGCATGGAGAAAAGAAAGAAAACCAGAGAATTGTCTGAGGAAGTCAGACACAAGATTGTAGCCAAGAAGGGACAATCGCAAGGCTACAAGTCCATCTCCAGAGACCTTTATGTTCCTGTGTCCACCATATGCAATGTTATCAGGAAGTTTAAGGCCCATGGCACTGTAGCCAACCTCGCTGGACGTGGTCGCAAGAGAAAACTTGATCGAAGATTGCAGCGAAGGATTGTTCGAATGCTGGAGGAAGCACCTCGATCAACTGCCAAACATATTCAAGCTGACCTTCAGACACAAGGTACGACAGTTTCAACTCACACTATCCGTCGCCAACTCAATGAAAGGGGTTCTATAGTAGGAGACCCAGGAAGATCCCACTGCTGAGAAAGCCAAACTGGAGTTTGCCAAAACACACCTAAACAAGGCAAAATCCTTCTGGGAGAATATCCTGTGGACAGATGAGACCAAATTAGAGCTTTTTGGTGAAGCACATCATCTCTATGTTTACAGGAAACAAAGTGAAGCCTTCAAAGAAAAGAACACCTTCCCTACAGTTAAACATGGAGGAGGTTCAGTGATGTTTTGGAGTTGCTGTGCTGCCTCTGGCACTGGGTACCTTGAATATGTGCATGGCATCATGAAATCAGGAGATTACCAAGGCATTTTGGAGTGCAATGTTCAACCAACCCAGTGTAAGACATCTGGGTCTCCGTCGAAGGTCATGAGTCTTGCAGCAGGACAATGACCCCCAAACACACTTCAAAAATCACCCAGGAATGGTTCAAGTCAAAACGTTGGACTGTTCTGAAGTGGCCAGAAATGAGTCCAGATCTAAATCCATTGAACACATGTGGGGAGATCTGAAAACAGCAGTTGGGAGAAGGCTCCCTTCAAATCTGGGAGAACTGGAGCAGTTTGCACAAGAAGAGTGAGCAAAACTGCCAGTAGAGAGCTGTCGAAAGCTCATTCATGGCCAGAGGAAGTGCTTGACTGCAGTTATTTTGTCCAAAGGATGTGCTACCAAATATTAAGTCCACGGTGTCAATCATTTTGTCAATGCCATTTCTATTTATTTTCTGATTAAAAGGATATATTTAGTTCTGAATCAAAAACAAAGGTTCTGTAATATTAACAGTGAAATAAAGAATTGTGGAGACCAAATACTTTAGACAATTTCAACTTATTTTTAGAGAAAATTGTGAGTTATTTGAAAAAAAGTGCAAGTGTGCCAATATTTTTGGCCACGACTGTATGCAACACGAAGAAGATAACTGGTCTCGGGCCTCATTGTCACATGACCGCTGCAATTCCATGAGGTTTCCACACTTCTCGTGGGATTGAGAACAAGACATGCGACAGTGACGGGCCATAACACGTATGAGCCATTCCAATCGTGCTTTCTGTGACATCAGTGATGTCATGAAATAGGGGGAGGGGTGGGGGGTGGAGGTGAGGTCGTTAAATATTCCACTGTTTCGATGTGGGAATGCACGTTTGCTTTTAAGAGTGGGGTGAGGAGCGGAGGACAGTATTGAGGTTGGAGGGGGGGGGGGGCGAAGAAAGGACAGAGTTGGGAGGGAGAGGTCGAGGCTTTGCAGTTGTGGTGGGGGGGGGGGGGTGGTGATTGAGGAGTAATGGTGAAGAGGTGAGAGGGGGGTTGAAGGCTTGGAGTGGGGAGGGTATTGACACCTTATCGTTGAGAGTGGGAGTGTGAGGACTTGACGTTTGGGAGTTGGAGAGTGGGGGGAGGGGGGGTGCGTTGAGGAGTAATGGTGAAGAGGTGAGAGGGGGGTTGAAGGCTAGGAGTGGGGAGGGTATGGACACCTTATGGTTGAGAGTGTGAGGACTTGAGGTTTGGGAGTGGGGGGGATGGGGGGTGGGGTGGGGAGAGTTGACGACTTGTAGTCACATTTCACATTGCGGACTGGTGGGACGGACTTCCCCAGGACCGCATCAGACGCCTGGTACAGATCATGCGTCGGAGGTGTACAGCCTGCATCACAGCTCAGGGAGGACACACACGATATTGAGGACTGCTGTCATTCTGTCCTTGCCTATTAGGAGTGTTGCGTCCATTCCTCTGTCATTTTGTTTTGACTGTATTCAGGTGCGTGCCTTTGTGTTGCAGTGCTGTGACTTTTGTTGCACCACCCCTTGTGATGTTCATGCTTTTTGCTTTTTTGTGATTGAGGCAACCTCTTGCTTATTGACATGTGTTTCGTAAAGATTGCTGAACTTACCTCTGTGTTCAAATATTTTTCATTTTTGCGTGGAGGATTTCAATGAGTGTCCTTCTAAAGATTTGATAAGTTTATTTTGATGTTGAGTTTACATGTGTACATATATATATTGTTACAGACGCGGTTGTGGATGTTGGTTTACCGAGCGGTTTGGTATGACCGCGTCTGCACAGTTTACCCGATTATACTCGAACGTTGGCCGAGTCGCGCTACGCTAAATCAATTGAGGAAAGGACACAACGGCGGGGTTAAATGACACGACACTAGGGGTACAGTTCTCAAGACCTCCGGAGGAGGTTATAATATTTCGTAACGTTGAGATTACAAGGACAGGAGGTACAGCATAGGAAGGTAGGCACTTAATCACGGTCTTATAGTAACCCCGACAGACCACAGATAAACAGGACAAGACTGACTCACACCGGGATTGATGGCAAGGAAGGGCAGGTAGTCGGTGGACAGCACAAGGTGCACCTTGTGCTCAGGGACAGGATAGCGCGGCCCAAAAGATGCAGGGAGGTCTCTCAGCGCTCGGAGGTGGCGTCTGGTTCTCTTCACTTCAAGCTCGGGACGCATCTGACGTCACGTCCGGTAAGTGGCTGCGTATATCCAGCGGGGAGTGACACGCCCTCGGCTCGTTAGCTCCGCCCCAGATGGAATCGGCCCGTTGCTTCTTATTGGGTGCGGGGGGTTACCGGGCTCCGCCCTTGACGACGGGCCGACAGTCAGCCCCTTCGTGGTAACCCCGTCGGCGCACATGGGCAATGGCGGCTAACCAAGCCGGAGTGAGGATGCACACTCCCCGCGCGCTGTTGTTGTAGTTGTTGTTGTTGTTGTTGTTTCATGAGGAAGATGGGAGGAGGTATGGGGAGGTCCTAAACTCACTACTGGTGCCATACAATCACATTCTGGTGCAACGAAGAGTCAGAATTAATGGAAACGAGTCCTTAACTGACATAGACTAAGAATAACTAGCAAGATGTCCTATAGTTGTCTACGTGAGATGCGGTGAACCTGGGCACGACATTTAATGGGGGAAAAAGGGGAAGGTCGGTTCTACAGAGTGTTGTTTACAGACAATGGGACTAGGGAATGGGGGATTGGGGATAGTTGGGGAGTATTGGGGAAATAGGGGAATATTTACAAGCGGATATGGAGGCCAAATCCCATATCCGCAACAATATATATATATATATATATATATATATATATATATATATATATATATATATATATATATATATATATATATAGTCATCTTCTCTCTCTCGACCTCAGCACCTTTTGTTGCACCATCTGCACCACCACCGCCAGCACCTGATCATGTTGCCACCTGTATCGTCCTGCTGCCAATGCTACTGAGCATGCACTCAGTGCATGCTGCACCGTTCCTAAACCTCCACACAAATAACATCTGATCTCATCATATACAGTCACGTAAAAAAGTAAGTATACCCCATGTAAAGTGTTGACTTTTTCAACATATTTCAACATACAGCTATTTGATCTTCATTTCAACAATATTGATAGATAACGGTGATATAATATAACAAATATCATGAAACATTTACATTTTGTAGTCCATTGTATAATTTCAATAAACATAAATGCAAATTTCGCATGTGGAAAAAGTAAGTACACCCCTACATTTATCACTACTTGTAATAACTAAAATTAGAATCAGGTGCACCACCTCAGGTGCAAATGATTAGAACATCGTTAGAGAATATCTTGGAGGAACCTGTCTTATTTAAACCTCAGACATTTAGTTTGGTTTGCTCTTTGTTGTTGAAGTGTGTGGCGTCACCATGCCTCGATCAAAAGAGCTATCTGAGGCCTTCAGAAAGAAGGTTATAGATGCCTACGAGTCTGGAAAGGGATTTTCAAAGATCTCCAAACAATTTGAAATCAATCATTCGACTGTCCGGAAGATCATCTGCAAGTGGAGAAGATTCCAAACAACTGCCAACTTGTTCAGGCCAGGCCGCCCCAGCAAGTTCAGCCCGAGAGCAGACCGCAAGATGCTGAAAGAAGTCCCCAGAATGTCATCACGGGACCTACAGGTAGCTCTTGCCACTGTTGATGTCAAAGTGCACGAGTCTACCATAAGAAAGAGGCTGCACAAATTTTATCTACATGGGAGGTGTGCCAGGAGGAAAGCTTTGCTGTCCAGAAAGAACATCAGGGCAAGACGAAAGTTTGCCAATGAACACCGAGGCAAAGACCAGCACTTCTGGAACAATGTTCTCTGGACAGATGAGTCAAAGGTAGAGCTATTTGGCCACAGTACCAGAAGACATGTTTGGCGAAAACCCAAGACAGCATTTGACCACAAGAACCTGATACCAACTGTAAAGCATGGTGGTGGAAATATTATGGTTTGGGGCAGCTTTGCTGCATCAGGGCCTGGGCATCTCACCATCATAGAATCCACTATGAATTCTTAATTGTACCAGAGGGTGCTTGAGGATAATGTGAGGCCATCTGTCGGAAAGTTGAAGCTCAACAGATAGTGGACTTTGCAACATGACAATGACCCTAAACATACCAGTAAATCCACCAAGGAATGGCTGAAAAAATAAAATTGGAGGGTTCTGGAAAGGCCAAGTCAAAGCCCGGATCTAAATACTGTCGAGATGTTGTAGGGGGATTTGAAACGAGCTGTGCATGCAAGAAACCCCTCAAACATCACACAGCTGAAAGAATTCTGCATGGAGGAGTGGGCAAACATTTCTCCCAGTCGATGTCAGAGACTGGTAGACAGTTATAAGAAACGCCTACTTGAGGTTGATTCTGCCAAAGGGGGCAATACCACCTATTAGGGGCAAGGGTGTACTTACTTTTTCCACAGAAGGAAATGGCATCTCTGTTAATTGTTTGTTGAATAAATTATTGCAAAGTCAATTTGTCATTGTTTTTTGTTCAATTAGATCAGCTTTATCTGTAGATACTGTTTAAATGAAGATCAAATAGCTGTATGTTGAAATATGTTGAAAAAGTCAAAACTTTACATGGGGTAAACTTAATTTTTCATGTGACTGTACATAGGTATTAATATATATTGTTACGTTTATGGATTATGGGATGGGGGTGGTTGGGGTGGGGAGAGTTAAGGACTTGTAGTCACATTTCACATTGCATGGATGGTCTACGGTTAGTACATACAAATTTAGCCTTATTTAATGTCGTCGCATTTGACTTGATTTTGTTTATGAACACAACTTTAAATTTTTAACATGTAAACTTGATTATGAATTGTGATGAATATCAGCAAAAACTTCCAGACGATAATAAATGTAGATAAATTTGTTTTTCAGATGGAGAATCAGCGTATTTTTGTATGACTTGTAATACCACCTTTCACCAGGAGCGGTGCTATACAATACACATTTGCATCGTGAAAATTGCGGTCCTGAACTGCCAGACGATGATTTTTTTGTTTCCTCTTAAAAACTTTTCAGGCACTGAGTACAACCACCATTTTTAAACCCATTCCAGCCAGCAGTTCAGGAGTGCATAAAAGTCAGACACACAAACAAATACACAGAGACTTTTCGAATTATAAATACTATGTTAAGTTCAGTCATCTGACATTGTCTCAGAGTATAATCCAAAGTGTTTTTTTTATATATCATACATTGATGACCATCTTGCTAAGATAAAGTATTGAGGTGCCTTCCATCAATATATCTTACCATCCGGCACCCACTTAATGCCATCCATTAGCAGAGGAAGAATCGGGGTTCTAGGACACATTAAATTTAACATTGAAGTCAATGGGGAACATTATGGAAACTTATGGACTCAAACCCCCTCTCCTGAAAAAATACACCCTTTTTCTCCCTCTTTTAACTTATTAACTCTCCCCATTTTTCATTATATTCGTACAGAGACCCAACGAATATTTGTGTTTAATTTTTAGGTAATAGCTTAATTTTCTTAAAAGCAGAATCACCATCTAAAATATTGATAAATATTATGTTAGAATTTGCTTCTAGATGTCGCTGTTCAGATAATATGAAACGATAAACCTCTCTTAACGACCTCATCTAACCCCTTCCCGAACCACATATCATTTTGAGATTATAGTAAATTATTTTCCCATAGATTTCTTGGCACCATCAAAGTTTTCAGTATACTCAAGGATGTTGCCTCTAAGAGCCTCTAACTTATTCGTATTTAAATTTTTTCGCTTATTTGTTTTATTTACCTTTACCCCCGTTATTTCTTATAAGAAATAACATGAATGTGATATTTTTCACATTCATGATGTTCTCCATTTTAATACCAAGGTTGTTGTTTTCTCCACTCTTTGGTTTGGTTAATGCTTGGTTCTATCATTTATATATCAGTAAAAAAAGGTGGCGGTAGCCCGTTAAAATTCCTAACACCCCCCCCCCCCCTTTTTATCTTAACACTTATGGTTATCACTTATATTTATCTTAACACTTATAACCATAAGGGAGGCTATGAATTCCATTTTCTAAAATAAACCTCTTATTATCAAAAGCTCCAAGAGCTTTCTTATTTACCTCTTCTGAATATAATTGATGTTTTAACTCCTTATCGTATTCATTTTTCTAAACTCTTCTTTCTTTAAAGTTAAACAATTATAATAACTAGCAACGGTACCCGTCCTATGGGTGGGTCTTCAATTGGGAGGCCCAAATGAAAAGGCAAAATATCAGAAATTGAAGGTTTTTTTTATTTTAAACGATTTATATAACATCCGTTAAATAATATCACATGCAAATCATCAAAATTTAAACTATTTGTAGAATTTCAATAAAAGCCACATCACTGTTCATATCGGTAAATATTATTCCATCATGTTTGGAAAAACTGGAAAATTGGACAAATTGGAGATAGGTAAAATTGGAAAAACAATATAGCCAATTTTACTCCAGGGGGTCCCAGGATTACCCACCCAAAATTTCGTTGCGATCGGTTCAGCCATTTTTGCGGTACTAAACCGCAAATTGCGGTATTAATAACTAAATTATTATTAGGTTAAATAAAAACCAACCGGAAACCAGGCATCGAACACTACCGCTGATGCCGCAGCCGCTACATCACCACCTCAATCAGGCAGGGTCCGTGGGGCCATGCCTCGAGGAGCGGTGGTTGGTCCGGGATTTGATTGGTGCAAGGTCTGGTAAGATGGAACTCGCTGATAGGAGCAGGCACGGAGACGTCATGAGATGACATCAGAGACTTGACTATAAAGGAACACTCGGCTGACATTTTCTCCTCTTGCGCAAGGGAGATTCATCACGAACAGTCGTGTCCCGACATTTTGTCTTTCTTCTTCTCTCACTTTCCTCGTGGCTTTCTCTCATGTGTTGGGGAGCTCCGGAGTGAGGGACATTCTTAAAGAGCGGGGACATATACAGTGTGCTCTTGAGCGAGGGACATTCATTGGGAGCAGCCACGATTTTGTATCTCTCAGTTGCTGAATCCGGTGGTGAACAGTCATGTTCCGACATCTTCACGTGATCATGAGGAGGAGGAACTGCGGACGGAGAACTGCGGTTTCCTGTGCATGGACGATGAAGACTAGCTCGGCTGGGCGAACGAGGGTGCGCGAGGCTTAGTTCGCCCCCATGGCAGTGCAGCCTGTGGTTTTGCCACCAAGGACGCGATAGGTTTTGATGATTTCCGACGAGGTTCAAGAGCAGCTGAGAGCTAAGTGCCACAAATCACACATAATTATTTTCCAGTTATAGTTACCTTTGTCTGTATTCAGGTCTGTCTGGGGGCACTCCAATTAGAAATACTAGTGAGATACCCATGCTACGCATTGGTGGGAGGCCACAAGCAAACAGGCAATGCAGATACGGCGAATGCTAAAGCATGAAACCAATAAATTCCACATTCCTGAAGCACCCTCAGTCGCACGTCAGACATGGACAGCAAGTTCGTGAAGGACTTCCATGAAAAACGTACCCGTTCGCAAACAAACGGGTACGTTCACGTATAGAAACATCGATCGTGGTTCGGTGGCGAATCTGCATATGGCGATCCGCGAAGTTCACGTTTAGAAAGTAGAAACCATCATGGCATGTCGTCATTTACTTGAACTCGATATCTCTTTTTTCATTCCAAACAACACAACTCCAATCACAAATTAAACTTTTCACAACATTGTTAATGTTTCCTTCATTGTAAAAACTACCAAGTCAACAGTTAAAAGGATTTTGAGCCGATAGGTTGTTCCGGCCTTGGCAAGATCGATGGAGACAGCGATCTGTTAGCGTATACACCGCCCAAATAGCTATGTGGAATTCTCTCATCTAGAGATTAAACTCACATCGTTTGAACTTTTGGCCGAGGTCATTATTTACTTTTAATGATGTTTATATGCGAATCAAAAAGAAGATAATTGGTTTTGGGTCGTCCTTTACACATATCTCATGGGATTGTGAGTTGGAGAGATGACCGTGATGGCGGGGAGGGGGTTGGCATTCTCCCAAGCAGGGATTCAACCCATGTCCTTATAAAAGGTAAACTCACCAAAACCTCACCAAAAACTCGGTCCGAGGTCACCGAGTCCGATCGGTGCAGCCAAGTGGGGCAGCCGATCGGTGCAGCCGTTTGTGCAGCACCCGGGAAAATAATGTTATGCGGGAGTCCAAACCTGAAAATGCTGGGGGCCAAAGCTGAAATTGGAAAAACAATATACCCTATTTTACTGCAGGAGATCCCCGCATTACCCACCCAAAATATCGCTGCGATCGGTTCAGCCGTTTTTGTGGTACCTTCGAACGGACAGACAGACGGACATTTGGTGAATTATAGTCGGATAGTTTTATCGTGCATTATTTTGTGACCGGCATTTTCTTTAATAAATCCGGTATTTTTGTAAATTTTAATTCCGTGTTGGTTTGAGTTGATTTATTGCATGGTCGAGGACGTCGTGTGGACTCGTGAAGGTAAGCTCGTCATCCTCCTTTCCCTCCCGTGTAACAAATACTGTCATTTTGGATTGAATGCCTGGGAGTAAAGCTCGTTTAGTCATCCATGTCACCCTGCGGTTTTCACCACAGGGTAGTCACACAACAATATATACACTTAGTTATAAAAAATCTCTAGATATGGTAAATTTTGTCAGATTTCACTGCAGATTTGGACATTTATTTAGTTTACAAGATCCAATCCTCATATCCGAATCCAGATTTTGATGATAACCTTCAAATATGTAATGGTAAATCGATCGTGTTTCCAAGGCAAGGCACGTTTGAATAAGCCGAGAAAATGGTGGCTTAAGAACCCAGTGAGTGACAGTGGGCTGACCAAGATGATGGGCCGCCATATTGGTAAGGCTTTTTGAGGTTTTTTCTTATGAGCACCTTGTTAATCATCTTCGAAAAGGGTGTTGTAATACACCCAAACACCCAGGTTTCATCATTGCAATCTGTCGGAGGTACAGGTGGATGCACGCAAAGTTTGGGGCCATTAGGTTTCATGGATTTGGAGTTACGGAGGAGATTGACAGATGGACGGATGGACACTGCCTTTTATTATTAAATATATCCCTGCAAATGTCTGCTGTTCTTCATCTGCTCCAATCGGTTAATTTGATCATTTGCTTGTTAAAGTGGACAATTTTCTGGCCATTCTCAGAGAGCCTCCTAAGTGTCGACGAGTCTGGTATATCACTCAGGCGGACTGGCATGGTCTTCAAGCAGCCCTCAAATATCTGGACTAGTCTCCCATCTCTCCTGCCTCTGACATCAACTCATCCTGGGAATTTTTCCAAAGTAAATTGCTCTCTCTCTCATGCACAGATTTATCCCATCATGTCTTCAGTTTTCATTCCTGTCCTACCATCCATGGTACACTGAATCTTGTGGTGAGGCAGTTGCCCTAAAACAACTTCCATTCAACTCATGGAAGGCAAATCCAAATGAAGGTAATCTCAGTTCCTTTCACAAAGCTCAGAGCAAGTGTGTCTACCCTCAGGAGAGCCAGGAAACAATGTCTTTCCACTCTCAAGACTGAACTCTCAAATCTGTCTCCCTCCTGCAAATCCTGGTGGCGTCTGATCAAATCTGTTTCTGGAGTTTATTCCCCTTCCATCTTCTCCTTTACCTCAAATAGACCATGGGCCGAACCTAATTTTTCTGCTTAGTTTTTGAGTTTCATAGTCTCCTCCTGGGGACTACTTGAAACCTTCCTTAATATATTCCTCATATGTGCCTGAACCCAAAATCAAATGTTCCCAAGCTTGAAAATTGAGTGTTACTGAGAATTTCACAAAAAAACAAAGAAATACATAGAAATGGTTGCTAAGGTAATTTTACCCTAGCAACGGTGACACATAGGCATTTTCTGTGGGTTTAGAGCACAGAAATGTAACAAATGGGCAGAAGAAATACTTGTAAAAGACTCCATTTATATAAACACATCCATAACATGATGTTAAATGTTGATGAGAGGGTCTTTGTAGTGTCTTACACAATGAATTACGGGAGACATCAATGGCTAAATTAGTACAGTTCATAGCGGGTAGTAAACTAACTTGGAACACCACTGCCATCATCTTTTCACCAAACAGAATAGTTTAAAATGCAAACATCTCACAACCACGTGTTTAAATGAAGAAAAAACATACCCCTTATTTATTTTATATCTCTGTTCATCCAGTTTAATGTTTGCTTGAAAAACTTACACCCAGTACCATCCTCGCTTGTGCTCATACTTCATTACAAAATATTTCCCTCTTTTTACAGTTTTCAATTACTAAATTTTGTTTCTCCTATTTCATACCTCGTACACAGGCACTTTCTTTTCCCTTCCACTCCCTCCCCCCCCCCCCCCTCTTTCTCTTCCTTTTCCTTTTGTCCTTTCTCTCCGTAACTCTCCTCTCACATCTAAGTATTCGTACATGTAATGTTACAAACGAACTGCGTACAGTGCAATGAGTAACTTGTGTCTTGGTTGGTGTCTTTAATACAAGCTGAAGCCATTATAAAAATCATCAATTCGTGATAATGTCAATCACTGAAAAGAAGCATACATCATAATATTATGTTAAAACCTGCAAAGTATTTATAATGATGTGGCATTATATATTTCTCAGAACATTTAAAAGCAAGGTTTAGGTTGTAACTGGTCATCATTTACGCAATGAAGCAATCTTTGTCAATTTCATTAAGTCATGATGAAATGAATCCAGTAATGATGAAATGATCTTCAAGTCTTACCCCTTAAAACAATTTTTAACACTATTGGTCTATTTTAACATACACTTGTTAACATACACTTAACACTATAACATACACATTTATTTAACATACACTATTTAACACTATTACGAGGTAATCAATCACACAAGTCTATTATTTTTGTTTCTACCAATCATTAACATAGTACATGTCGCTTAAATGTTTCCACAAAAACATTGCGTACAAAGTTGGTCACAGAACAAAGTGTTACAAATCATATACTGCTAGGAATATCATTTTTCAAGGTTTTAAATAGAATAGTACAAAATCAAATGATGAATAATAACTGAGAAAAAAATGATGTGCATAATTCATATTTTGTGTGGAACAACCAGGATGTATTAACTTTGATATTCTATTAAAAATAGCAAAAAGGAAACACCTACATGGGGCTATGCTAAATCACCTTCCTCCCTTATTTCTTTTCCCTCAGACAAAACGAAACAAAATAACAAAAGCAGTCATTGCACGGTGAAGGATGATGAAGACAAATCAAACAAACTATATCTCATCCTCTGAGTCAGGGGTGTCAGTTTCATAGTGTTCAAGTTCCTCTGCTGAAACTGAAACATTTTCACACCCTACACAGGAACAAAGGTCTGTGCAAGGAAGCTTGTTGGCAAAACAAGAACATCGCCGTTGTGAACACTGCATCTTCTTGCATGAGCAGTGTGACAACTCCATAACACTTGCAGGTGCAGGGGGAAGCCCCATCCAATCGACCACTAGCTCATCACCATCTGCTTTCCATCCATGATTTTTTGGAGATGGAATGTTTGGCATGGTCTCCAGACATTGCTTATGGATTGCTGCCTGATAATTTGCACGTTGTATATGTTTGTGCAATGAATCCTTATTAGGTGGCAAACATTTCTCTACACATCTTCCTGTCTTGAACATCTGATACCTGGCCTGATTCACATCTTTGCAGTTAGTCTGGCCATAGAGTGCACAAGTGAACATCTCAAGTCCTGCATAGAGAGTTTCAGGAATCTCAAAAGCTGTTCCCAACTTCTCAAATGTGGAACAGTGCTCTTTACTTGCTATTAAGATTTTGGCAGCCTTCACTTTCCCCATACCATACAGGGCACTCACTGAGTCGCATCCAGAAAAGCAGTGAAATCCCACAAGAGCAGAGCGCACCTCCTTTCCAAAGTGATGGAAGATTTGCTGGATGTCAATGTTACGTTTGCTCTTTCCTTTTCCAGTGTGGAAATATAGCTTAGCATCAATATCTTGGCAGAATGCAATGCACAACACAAACACATCTGTGTCTGGGCTGTTGATGATCACATGATCACTTGATCTGGCTGCAAATGCACGATGCAATAAAAGTCGCGTGTCCGCCTCTTCTTGATTTGTGAAGAGAAATTGAATGGCGACAACTTCGAGGTCTGTTTTCTTTTTATTCTGACGAAGAGCGTGGCATTCACCCCCATGTCCTACAATGAGTCTTACATCATCGATGACTTCCATTGCATTCTTGCACCAGTATTCAAAGAGTAACTGTAACAGATTCTCCTTATTCTGACCGCATGACAAAAACTTTGACCATTGTTTTGGTATCTTCTGTTCAGGAGAGAAAATTTTCATGACTTGCGTTCCTCCTACTGACCGTCTACTTCTCTCACCACATTTGATACTTTTGGTGTGGTATCTGTCAGGGACAAAGTGCACCACTTTTGACTGATACACTTTGGCTTGTCTCACTAGGCATGAAAGTACCTGAACAGCAAACTGGCCAAATGTTGATGGTGGCTTGAGAACTTGAATCAGTGCCATGGCATCCCAAACCCATGTTGAACCACTTGGGATAGCATTGATGGTAGGAAGTGGGTCTACTGCTTTCTCCATGAAGTGTAAGAGCTTTGCTTTGTTGGTGTTGATGAGCGATCCATCATAGTTCGCAAGAGGCAATGGTAATGGGCCCAGTGAATGAGTAAGCATCTCCTCAATATCAAGCTTCCTAACAGTACCAATCACGATTAACCTAGCAAAAAGATTCCTGTCAGCCTTAAGAGCAATCTCCTTCCCCTTCACGTTTGATACTGTAGGCTTGCCTGTGTCTTTGAATGTCTTCAATTTCATCTTCTTGACGGGATCATGAAAGCTGATGTCTGAGGCTTGAAGTCGTTTCTCACAAAAGGTCTGAAATGCTTCTTCTCCTTTCTCATAGGCTTTTTGGAGATCTTTCTCCACCTGGGGTGATGCAACCTTCCCTGAGGTAATATGATATAGCTGATCAGATTCCAGAGAAGTATCAAAGGAATTTACCATGTTAATAATAGTATCCATGACACTTCTTACATCTTTCTCATCTCGTATTTTCCTTGATTCATCCAGGTCAATATGGGTCCTTGCAGACATTCTATGACCAGCCATCTCTGTACACTGCCTGCTAATTCCAGCTCTCTCATGTTGGGTCAAAGTCCATCTTTGAGCGGCACCCTTGTTGACAGTAAATCCAGTCAGACCTCCTTTGGTTTTGGAATCACGGTTGGCTGTCTGTTCTATCACCTGGTCACAGGCAACCTGAGCAAAGCCATATTCCTGTTGCCTCTGAACCACAAACTTTCCATTCTGCAACTCACCATAAATGTCTGGATGATCGTCGCATAGGCTATTCATTTCAAGCCAATATGCAGAAAGATACCGTGCATAGTTGACGCGGTCATAGGAGAAAAACCATGGCATCATAGAGCGAACACTCGATAGGTGAATATTCCAACTAGCAACTCTGGTTGCTCTGATGAACAGTCGTAGTTGTTGCACCATGTCAATGTAGCTACTCCAGTACTGGAATGTCAGGTTCTGTTTGCTGTTCTTCTCCACAAAATCTGCATACCTCTGGAGGAGACAACTGATTCCTTCAGACTTCACAACGGTGTCAAACTCCCTCGGAAATGCAGCTTGCAGCTCTGTAGCATTGCAAAACACAAGGTCCTGCTCTTCATCTGGCAGAGTTTCGATGAAAGCTTGCCATCGTAATCTGTGCAATGCCTCGCAAATGATCTTGTGACTCCTCACACTGCGATTGTAGTGATGGCCACTGCACACTCCATTAACAGAACCTGCTGCAACTAGCTCAGATTCAATGAGGATGTCCTGTAGACCAGCATCGTTTAATCGTTTCCCAATACAGGCCATGAATTCATGGCTGGATGAAACTCTCCCATTCAAAGTACAAGTCTTTGCATGAAGACAGGATTTTGCCAACGGATCTCCTGAGCTTTAGCGTAAATTGCCTGGTCCATGACTACGACAATCTGCTCTAAGCCAAGCTTGTTCGCGATGCTAATACTTCGTTGCAGAATTGTATTCACTGTGCTGAGGTTAATAGGACTAGCATCGATTACTGGAAGATATCCAATGCTTGATGTTGATGGGATAGTATCTCTCTGTGGAATGGTATTAAAGCCTGTCCATCCAGGTAGGGTGTCAATATTGGAATATGGTACCTTGCAAAGAAAGTAGGCATCATCCAATGTTCGTGCATCTTCCTGCATCTGCACATAATGTGTGAGCTCTACCAATACACCCTCACCATACGGCTCTGGACCTGCCCTCTGTCCTCCAGTGTACAATTCAATATTTGGAGTGGGTGGCTGAAGGGATCTCTTTCTCGATCTTGCTAGAGAATGCTGTTCTGGTTCTTCTGCAGCAGGCTGGTTTCCATGCTGAATAATTATTCCATTGGTATTATGAGTAGTGCCCTTTCCTTTCCTTTCCGACAAATATTTCCCGACAAAGTCTCCTCCCCAAAATCGTTATTGTCCCAAACTAATGTAGTATGTATGTGGGGTTTGATTTTCGGTGGGATGTACTCCTCTCCTCGTTTGAGCTGCAACTCAGCAAGGGCTGTATCGTGTTCTAGGACTGCTGAATTTGAGGTACAATGACCCAGGCCATTCAACAGCCCAATTAACTGAGCTGAACCGGTAAGATGACGCACAGACATTGCCAAAGCTGAATGTTTTGGCATTAATCGCTTTCCTTTCATTCCAAGATTGATTATATCCTGACACACAGATACAATTTTTTTACTGCTGGAATCATCTACATTTACACGCGAATCGTGTGGGGGGAAATCACTTGTGATGCCTGTAGTCCATGCCAGGAAATTGAACAGCTCATCTGGAACTATGTTGTGTGCTGCTTGTAGAGTCAATTCCTTGGAACGTGGTGGCCACTTCAGTGGAGGGGTGGTATCACATTTGTCTTTAATGGAATTCTTCAGTGCCAGAGCAGCGTGGTACAAGGGTCTACATTTCATCTGAGTTGTAATCCTGCTGGTTGTAGCACCCATTCTGACATCAGTGTCAGTGTCTGTATCGTCAGCACTTTCCGATGAGTCGTTCACTGCTTCCCCTGCAATCTCTGCTGTGGAAAGATCCTCAACAAACACAAGATCACTTTCATTACTTTTTGATGACTTGACAAATTTGAGGAATGGATATGACTGGAGTAATCTTCTTTTAAGGCTGTATGTCTTGTAGGATGGGATTTTCATGCTCTCCTCTTCTTCGACACACTTCTTGAACAAGTAATTTAACTTTGTTAACTTCAAAATTTCTCTATTTTTGACAATTCTCTCTTCAACAACTCTTTGGCAAAAACATTTATACCCCTTGTCATACAAAAAAACCTCTTCGGGGTTTTTCACATAGTTTTTGCTTAGAAATCTAGTGTAAGACTTAAAACAGCTCTTATGATACCTTCTTCTATGCAGTAGATGGGAGGATCTTGAGCCCGCCGCCCTGGAATGGGATGTCTTTGACCGCAGAAGTCTGATCTTGGGAGCCACTTCGTCTTGTCCTTGGTCATGTTCAGCAGATGCATCAGCTGCATTAAAGAAAGGGGGACCAGTAGGGAGAGCAGTGGGAAAACAAGAAAAATATGAGGAATGAGAAACAAAAAGAAATACACAGTTTACAACTTTACACACCCTTCAAAAATAATTAAATCATTTTTAGTTGTATGATAGGAAATTCTGACATCTACAGGTCTAGATTATCTAAGGCAAACAAGCGTCCTGTATCCAGATAATATTGTCAGTATGAATAATGAGGTGTACAGGATGGTCCATGGAGCTACCTTACATGACTCGTGACAAAATTCATATTTCATTGCAGTCAGACATAGAGGTGACAGTTACCAGCCTCCGTAAACATTCTATGGGTTACCAGCCACCTGAAAATTTGTTCAGCTTGTTCTTTTATTCCTGCATGTATGATGTCAACAATATGTGATATAAACTTCTCTATAAATACAAATTGATATGACTATTGTTGATTTCATACATGGAGGAATAAGAGAACAAGCTGAACAAATTTTCAGGTGGCTGGTAACCCATAGAATGTTCACGATACGGTGGCTGGTAACTGTAAACTCTACTCTCTAGCTTAACTTATGCCGTACCTAGTTAGCCATGAAATTTAAACGTAACAGGAACTAAAATTAAAATCTCCAGGGTATATCCCATAAATCTTGGTAGGAACCAAAATATTTCTGAAAGAGAATTTTAAAAACTAGCACAGAAGTAAGTGGGGCAGCAAAACTAAATAATCTAGGCTAGCAGTAGCACCGATATGAACTGTACGATCAAAATAAACACTACACAGATCTCAGTACATGGGGCATGTGGGTGGATTGTGCTTTTGCATTTTGTAGACCAAACAAACCAACACGCAAAATGTGGTGATATAATGCTGGATAAGCTCATTTTATTGAAAATATAACACAATCACATATCAGAATATATTTACTTACATTGGTCACTACTTTGAGGCACGAGTGCAGGCTTCTTCCTCGCTCTCTCGATCTTGCACTTGTCAGTGTATGGCATGTAGCACTTGCGATGATACCCGGCTTGACAGGGAACGGCATCGAGTATTTCTGGTGCTCTAACCGGCTCCAATCCAAAAGTATTGATTGCATTTTGTGCAATTTCAGCTTCTCTGGTATCTGTAGATTTCCACTGATGAACACTTGTGATGAATTTTTGCCAACTAACTTCCGAAAACAAAGTAATCTTTTCTCTTGCACCAGTAATAATGTGCATGCAACATGCCATTGCTATGCCCAGGTAGCTCAGCTGCATGGGTCAAGGGCTGTGATTGGCCAATTCTGTGACACTTGCAGATACAGCATCTGTGATTGGTCTGTCAAGGCATTCAGTATGACATCATCATGCTAGATTCTGGCTGGGGAAGTGTATATTTTTGCGTGCAAATTTCTCAAAAATGCTCAGTTTTTAGTGATGGGAACATTAAAAATAGTAATTAATGACCTAATATCTATTGCTCTTGCAAATATCCAGTACCCCCAAGTGGGGACTACGGAAAAGTGGATTTTTGAGTCTTGGCCCATGGTCTAAAATGGCTACACAGCTGATACTGCATGTGAAAAAGCCGAATGCCTCAACTCTGTGTTTGCCTCAAAATCTTGTGTCCCAACCCCATCTCTCCCTGTCTCTCCCAACCCCACCTTACCCAGTCATACCCAGCTGCTCCTGGACTCTGTGTCCGTCTCTCCCGACAAGGGGGAGAAGTTTCTGTCAAATTGGAAAAACAATATACGATATAGCCTATTTTACTCCCAGGGGTCCCAGGAATATCCACCGAAAATATCGCGATCGGTTGAGCCGATTTTGCGGTACCTTCGAACGGACAGACGGACATTTGGTGGATTATAGTAAGATGATGACGGATACTTTGGATCCCGAGAGTACCTGGTTCACCTTTCCGATACGTGATACCTCCCAAAGAGTTACTACAAGTTGGATTGCGATTTTGAAAACACCAAAAAAATTGATTCTCACAATTTATTATCACAACATGTTCATTTCAACATATGAAAAGTCAAATGTAATTTTGGGGAATTGCGATTAGAACATTTTCATCAAAGTTTTTGTAAAATAGAAAACGGTACAACAAACACGTTTAGAGGTAAAACAAAGTTATTTTTTGCAAACACAGGTGATCGCACACCTGTTGCCACGAATGGCAAACTCATTGGGGATGTCCCGACGAGGTGTACCACTAGAACGGTTTGGAGGACCGTCCCGACGAGCGAGGTGTACCACTGGAACAGTTTGGAGGACCGTCGCGACGAGGTGCACCACTGGAACGGTTTGGAGGACCCTCCCGACGATGTGTACCACTGGAACGGTTTGGAGGACCATCACGTCGAGGTGCACCACTGGAACAGTTAGGAGGACCGTCCCGACGAGGTGCACCATGGAATGGTTTGGAGGACCGTCGCGACGAGGTGCACCACTGGAACGGTTTGGAGGACCTTCCCATCTGCATGAGCGCCGGACAGTAATGCTCGGTATGCGCGTTGTCCCCAGTGGCGTTACAGGTGGGACACGTGTACGCACGTAGGATGGGACACGTGACGCGGCCGTACACATCCTTGAGCGCGTGCTCCTCGCACGTTTCGTACGCAGATCCGTTCTTTAAACAGAGGACGCACGGAGGTCTGCTGTGTTGAGGGGTCCTCTCCAACGACCTGCTGTAGCTTGCGTGGAACCTCCGATGGTCCGAGGAGCTCGACGTTTTCAGGTGACCTCTCGGGTCCACGGCGTTGAAAGGGACGGCTTGAGGTCCACGGGACTCCGCTCTGCCAAGCGACGAGGAGTTTGATCCCATCGGGAATCTGCCACGAGTGTGCGCTGCCTCTGAATCTGCCACCTCTGACCCGAGTGCACCCGACGGGGTCATGACCTCGCTCCAATACGACCTCATTTCGTCAAGAAAATGTGTGTAAAAAGGAGAATCACTGAAAGGTCCGAATCCACTTATCACAGAAGGTCTTTCTGAGTTCGATCGATTTCTGAGTCCGAGCTGAGGAGTCCGTTCGATCTCCAAATTGTTGACGCCTCCAGGGTCCGCGTACCATGTGCGTTTCTCCGGAACTTCCCAGATGGTCGCAAGGCAAGGGTGGACATGGGATGACCTCGCGCTGCCGTCTGGGTCAGGAAGGACCGATGGGGATTCCCCGTCGTCGTCATAGAATGGAAAGCGTCCGCCGGCACTGGATCTCGGGACACCACCAGGTCTTCGGTTCTCCATGAAGACGGGTTCACTTGGATCAGCTCGTACCGAATAACGGCTTTCAATAAAGTGGAATGATCACAGGTAGACACCTAAATAGGTTTTCATTTCCCAAAGTGCATTGGGAGGGGTAATTCCCCCAAATAGGGAACCAATGAACCCCTCCCGTTATGATACGTTGATGAAGTTGTGACGTAATCATCTAAGTGTGAGATGATGATCAAGTCGAGCTGTGAATTGAAATAATTAAAAACGAGCGGTGATCAATAAATCCACAGCCTGGAAATAATACAATGCGACGTTGTGTATACCTGATTGTGGAAGTTATTCGCGAAGGGAGTTGATGTTTCGATTTATATGATCATTATAAGTGTTAATCATATGGGGAGAGGAGGGTCCACAATGTACGGACTCAGAACGGGATAATGATAACGTGGAGCCCAATAAAGGTGAACGCTTTTCAAATATTTTATCGTCTCTGGACTATGTTGAGTTTGATATCTGGACTATGGTGAGTTTGATATCTGGATTATCGTGGGTTTGATATCTGGATTATGGTGAGTTTGATATCTGGATTATCGTGGGTTTGAATCTCTGCACATCCATCTGCATTCCTGAATATTGACTGTGTGGGCAGCACGAGGGTCGGGGCTCGTGTGTCTGTCTGACAAATGGTCGATAACTCCCGCACCACAAGTTGATCTGACATTCTGATTCTACTCAGACTTCAATGGATGGAGGCCATCCTGGTGTGCTGGTGTTGATATAAATGCGGATAAACAACCCAGAATTTTTGATTCTTTTCTGGAATAACCACATCTCTTCCCACCGCCTCTCCCCCCTCCCCCCTGCCCCTCCCCTCAACCCCCTTCCCCCTTCCCCCTCCCCTCTCCCCTCTCCCTCTCCCTCTAGTTTCACTGATCCCAACAAACACATAAAGCAACTGATCTGATCGAGGACGTGAATGGGCGGAATTTCATTATTCTTCCACAAAGTATTTAATAATATCCGACTTATCTCTCACTTTATGTAATTCTTCATTGATTTTTTTTAATTCGTTCGAATACCAAATGCGATGCTCACTGAGCAGTTACATCAAGTTTCGATTAAAGAGTTTTGCATGAACTCTCAACATTTGGACCTGGTATCGTGCACCTGACATTGTTAAAGTGGAATTAATGAATTGTCAACAATTGTGAATGAGTGCCCATAACCTGTTTACCTGTACACGAATGCAGGTTACCAATGCAAACAAATCTGATTTAAAAATACACCTGTGGCCTTGAATTACAGAACTATTGTTAAATTCGTGAATATTTGATGGTTAAAGTAGTCTTACTTCGTGATCGACGATTTGACGTGGCCTCCTGTGCCTGAAATCACCTGGTGACGTCATCAATAGGTGTTTCCGTCAATTAATCGATTCGCGTCTATTTTTACCGGTTCCACCTGTGACGGTCTTTGTTCACCAATGGCCTCAGGGCGCTTGCGACGTATTTTGAACGGTTCAGATTAAACACGAAGGTTACACGTGATCGTTTGCATCAATGATTGTTTACAGATATTCTTATCAATTGAGCGACGAAAAAGGTCCACGAAACGTCTACAATAGCTCAGGAACGTCAAGACGTCAACCTTTTGTTTTCAGATTTACAGGTAGATCTGCATTTGTTATCAATCACGTTTTCGTAATTAAACATTTTGTAAACATTCAAAATACGTTGCAGTTCACCGAATTGTTGCCCTGCCACAAAAGGTGGATGGAGGTTATGTTTTCAGTCCCGTCTATCTGTTTGTCCGTTTGTCTCTCCCGACACCGAGTTGTGCACCGCGTTGGGGTCCTGCGAGCGACAATCAGAGCTCATATTGAAGTGTATTGATGGAGTATGTATGAAACATTATGAGTTTCTGTATAATTGAAAGAACACCTTCCCTACGGTATCCATGTCGAGTGTCGTAACTTTATGGATGTCGTGGAGATGGAGGTCGTGGAGACCTGGAAACACTCTTCCTTCACTCTAATCCTGGGACTAACAAGGAACATGAAGGACCCTCGACGCAGAAGGAGACCATCGGGAGAAGAAAGCCTGCGTTGTAATTACCAACCTATGGTTATTTGTCAGTGCTCTATCCTTTAATAAATAGTGAACGTCATGCAAGGAAGCAGCGCGTAACATTTTTAAATCTTTGGTAAACAAGAGGTAAAATAAAACAAGAGGTTTGAACACATCGTGTACTTACCCATATAGCTACCTCCCAAAGAGTTACTACAAGTTGGATTGCGATTTTGAAAACACCAAAAAAATTGATTCTCACAATTTATTATCACAACATGTTCATTTCAACATATGAAAAGTCAAATGTAATTTTGGGGAATTGCGATTAGAACATTTTCATCAAAGTTTTTGTAAAATAGAAAACGGTACAACAAACACGTTTAGAGGTAAAACAAAGTTATTTTTTGCAAACACAGGTGATCGCACACCTGTTGCCACGAATGGCAAACTCATTGGGGATGTCCCGACGAGGTGTACCACTAGAACGGTTTGGAGGACCGTCCCGACGAGCGAGGTGTACCACTGGAACAGTTTGGAGGACCGTCGCGACGAGGTGCACCACTGGAACGGTTTGGAGGACCCTCCCGACGATGTGTACCACTGGAACGGTTTGGAGGACCATCACGTCGAGGTGCACCACTGGAACAGTTTGGAGGACCGTCCCGACGAGGTGCACCATGGAACGGTTTGGAGGACCGTCGCGACGAGGTGCACCACTGGAACGGTTTGGAGGACCTTCCCATCTGCATGAGCGCCGGACAGTAATGCTCGGTATGCGCGTTGTCCCCAGTGGCGTTACAGGTGGGACACGTGTACGCACGCAGGATGGGACACGTGACGCGGCCGTACACATCCTTGAGCGCGTGCTCCTCGCACGTTTCGTACGCAGATCCGTTCTTTAAACAGAGGACGCACGGAGGTCTGCTGTGTTGAGGGGTCCTCTCCAACGACCTGCTGTAGCTTGCGTGGAACCTCCGATGGTCCGAGGAGCTCGACGTTTCCAGGTGACCTCTCGGGTCCATGGCGTTGAAAGGGACGGCTTGAGGTCCACGGGACTCCGCTCTGACAAGCGACGAGGAGTTTGATCCCATCGGGAATCTGCCACGAGTGTGCGCTGCCTCTGAATCTGCCACCTCTGACCCGAGTGCACCCGACGGGGTCATGACCTCGCTCCAAAACGACCTCATTTCGTCAAGAAAATGTGTGTAAAAAGGAGAATCACTGAAAGGTCCGAATCCACTTATCACAGAAGGTCTTTCTGAGTTCGATCGATTTCTGAGTCCGAGCTGAGGAGTACGTTCGATCTCCAAATTGTTGACGCCTCCAGGGTCCGCGTACCATGTGCGTTTCTCCGGAACTTCCCGGATGGTCGCAAGGCAAGGGTGGACATGGGATGACCTCGCGCTGCCGTCTGGGTCAGGAAGGACCGATGGGGATTCCCCGTCGTCGTCATAGAATGGAAAGCGTCCGCCGGCACTGGATCTCGGGACACCACCGGATCTTCGGTTCTCCATGAAGACGGGTTCACTTGGATCAGCTCGTACCGAATACCGGCTTTCAATAAAGTGGAATGATCACAGGTAGACACCTAAATAGGTTTTCATTTCCCAAAGTGCATTGGGAGGGGTAATTCCCCCAAATAGGGAACCAATGAACCCCTCCCGTTATGATACGTTGATGAAGTTGTGACGTAATCATCTAAGTGTGAGATGATGATCAAGTCGAGCTGTGAATTGAAATAATTAAAAACGAGCGGTGATCAATAAATCCACAGCCTGGAAATAATACAATGCGACGTTGTGTATACCTGATTGTGGAAGTTATTAGCGAAGGGAGTTGATGTTTCGATTTATATGATCATTATAAGTGTTAATCATATGGGGAGAGGCGGGTCCACAATGTACGGACTCAAAACGGGAAAATGATAACGTGGAGCCCAATAAAGGTGAACGCTTTTCAAATATTTTATCGTCTCTGGACTATGTTGAGTTTGATATCTGGATTATGGTGAGTTTGATATCTGGATTATGGTGAGTTTGATATCTGGATTATGGTGAGTTTGATATCTGGATTATCGTGGGTTTGAATCTCTGCACATCCATCTGCATTCCTGAATATTGACTGTGTGGGCAGCACGAGGGTCGGGGCTCGTGTGTCTGTCTGACAAATGGTCGATAACTCCCGCACCACAAGTTGATCTGACATTCTGATTCTACTCAGACTTCAATGGATGGAGGCCATCCTGGTGTGCTGGTGTTGATATAAATGCGGATAAACAACCCAGAATTTTTGATTCTTTTCTGGAATAACCACATCTCTTCCCACCGCCTCTCCCCCCTCATCCCTCCCGCTCCCCTCACCCCCCTTCCCCCTCCCCTCTCCCCTCTCCCTCTCCCTCTAGTTTCACTGATCCCAACAAACACATAAAGCAACCGATCTGATCGAGGACGTGAATGGGCGGAATTTCATTATTCTTCCACAAAGTATTTAATAATATCCGACTTATCTCTCACTTTATGTAATTCTTCATTGATTTTTTTTAATTCGTTCGAATACCAAATGCGATGCTCACTGAGCAGTTACATCAAGTTTCGATTAAAGAGTTTTGCATGAACTCTCAACATTTGGACCTGGTATCGTGCACCTGACATTGTTAAAGTGGAATTAATGAATTGTCAACAATTGTGAATGAGTGCCCATAACCTGTTTACCTGTACACGAATGCAGGTTACCAATGCAAACAAATCTGATTTAAAAATACACCTGTGGCCTTGAATTACAGAACTATTGTTAAAGTCGTGAATATTTGATGGTTAAAGTAGTCTTACTTCGTGATCGACCATTTGACGTGGCCTCCTGTGCCTGAAATCACCTTGTGACGTCATCAATAGGTGTTTCCGTCAATTAATCGATTCGCGTCTATTTTTACCGGTTCCACCTGTGACGGTCTTTGTTCACCAATGGCCTCAGGGCGCTTGCGACGTATTTTGAACGGTTCAGATTAAACACGAAGGTTACACGTGATCGTTTGCATCAATGATTGTTTACAGATATTCTTATCAATTGAGCGACAAAAAAGGTCCACGAAAGGTCTACAATAGCTCAGGAACGTCAAGACGTCAACCTTTTGTTTTCAGATTTACAGGTAGATCTGCATTTGTTATCAATCACGTTTTCGTAATTAAACATTTTGTAAACATTCAAAATACGTTGCAGTTCACCGAATTGTTGCCCTGCCACAAAAGGTGGATGGAGGTTATGTTTTCAGCCCCGTCTATCTGTTTGTACGTTTGTCTCTCCCGACACCGAGTTGTGCACCGCGTTGGGGTCCTGCGAGCGACAATCAGAGCTCATATTGAAGTGTATTGATGGAGTATGTATGAAACATTATGAGTTTCTGTATAATTGAAAGAACACCTTCCCTGCGGTATCCATGTCGAGTGTCGTAACTTTATGGATGTCGTGGAGATGGAGGTCGTGGAGACCTGGAAACACTCTTCCTTCACTCTAATCCTGGGACTAACAAGGAACATGAAGGACCCTCGACGCAGAAGGAGACCATCGGGAGAGGAAAGCCTGCGTTGTAATTACCAACCTATGGTTATTTGTCAGTGCTCTATCCTTTAATAAATAGTGAACGTCATGCAAGGAAGCAGCGCGTAACATTTTTAAATCTTTGGTAAACAAGAGGTAAAATAAAACAAGAGGTTTGAACACATCGTGTACTTACCCATATATGTACATATATATATATATATATATATACAGACTTGGCATTTAATATGGAATATTTTTTTTGTGGGGGTGAACTTACTTTTTTCAAGATGACTTAGAATCAAAAGTTCATTGGAATTATGTTGAAATTATTCTAGATTTTGTTAATGTGACCTTTCAAAGAAACAAAAACCACATTTGACATTTCGAAGCAAATAAATTGATCCTTGAAAGTGATGTAAACTGATATCGAACTCAATTCACGGACAGTACTGTGTTAAACTTCTCTGCGTTTTCCAGAAGTATCTCTTTATTTTGCACATTAGCGCAAATTTTTTTTAACAAAAACAAAAGTTAAATTACGACTGGAATTACGGACAGTAAAATTACAGTTCAGTACTTCGTGTAACCCCCACGAGCATTCAGGAGGGCACGTACACGTTGAGGCATGCTGTTCACGAGATTTGCCAAGGTTTGGACAGTAATCGCTTGCCATGCAGTTACAATAGCCTGCTGCAATTCACGCACAGAGGCAGGCTGCTGGTCCAAGTTGTCGATTTGACGCGTTAATTCTGCCTACAAGTTCTCTATCGGATTCATATCCGGGGACATGGCAGGCCACTCCATATGCTCTACACCACGGTCAGCAAGAAAGTGTTGGATCATGCGAGCACGATGAGGCCGTGCATTGTCATCTTGGAAAACAAAGTTTCCTCGAAAGGCTGCACGAGCAAATGGAAGCAATGTTTCGTCCAGAATGGCCCTGTACTTAAACTGGTTCAGGTTTCCATTCAGAACAACCAGGTCAGTTTTGCCCCCTGCATGAAAAGCAGCCCAACGGTCACCCCACCACCTCCAGCTTTGACTCTTGGCACTATACAATCTTCGTTGTAGGCTTCATGCACTTGTCTGCGCACTCGGACGCGGCCATCTTGACGATAGACCAGAAATCTAGACTCGTCGCTGAAGATCACGTGATTCCAGTGTCCTGGCTGCCATTGACGGTGCTCTCTGGCCCACTGCAATCGGCGCTGGCGGTGTTGTCTGGTCAGACGTGGCTTTCTCAGGCGACGCCTGGCACGATAGCCTGCTTGAACCAGTCGTTGGTTGACTAGCCTTCTGGATACAGGCACATTTGTCAGTTGCTGCCACTCATCCCCAAGCCGATTAGCTGACTTGGTACGGCCATTGCGGACTAACCGGTGCAGATGGCGATCATCCCTCCTTGTGCTTCTGCGGGGACGTCCTGGCCTCGGTATTGGAGTAGGGACACCCCTCTGAGCATTTCGTTTCAGGATCTTTGACACCTGACCTTGATTGATGCCATACTCCCAAGCAATAGCACGCTGTTTCATGCCGTAATTTCGTAAAGCCACCACTCCATGACAAACAGCATTGTTGAGTTGACGGACCATCTCCAGGGGAAGCGGCAATATCTTTTGTAGACGTGCAGCAGTTGTTTTCCACTAATACAGAACACAACAACCCTTTTTTACCCGACTGTGAAGCCAATCGTCAAATGTACCTGTCCGTACATTTTGTCACGCCACCTGTGATATAATCCTGTATTGACTTCTTGCTGCGAAAGACAATCAGTGACATGGTTCTTTCAACAAAGAAACCACCGAAGCGTAAAAGAAACTCACCAGATTGATATACTGAGTTCAGAAATTAAACCCGTCAAGAAGAAAAAAAAATTCCATATTAAATGCCAAGTCTGTATATATATATATATATATATATATATATATATATATATATATATATATATATATATATATATATATATATATATATGAAATATATAAACATATACACACACACACACATACACACACACACACACACACACACACACACACACACACACACACACACCTCAAAATCAAGATCAGACAGCTCAACATAAGCAGGTTACGAATTGAGCTATCCTGCATTTGACGACAACACCCGGGCTCCCATCTCAGTAATAGCCGAGTTCGATTCTCCTTAACTTCCGAGATCCGACAGAACCGGCTGCATTCAAGTTGAAAAGTCATCCCTGGAGAGTCTGACTTGTTTTGCGTTAGTTGTGGATTTATAATTCAGTCTTTCTTGGAAGACATGGTTGATACAGAGGAGCTTCTTGGTTTCATGCTTCGGACCATAATTTGCTTTTATTACATTTGTTGATGGAAAGGTTGAGTTTATAGGCCGTGCCTTCTGTTAGAGCCAATCCATCTGAGGCAAAGGGAAGGAGAGAAGAAAACACATCAGATGTACTTAGATAAAAATTGTTAAATATTTACACTTGTTTGTCACACATCAACTTTTTCTTTTTGTAAATAACTTACTCAATTGTACTCCATAATGCAGGTCCCGTCCTCGGCAACGCTTCCCTCCTCAGATGTGTGCCACACAAGGTGGTGCGTACGTGCCCACATTTGATTTCTTGGCTGTTAGCAGGAGGCCTACTCAGTTGCACGGCAGTTCAGCCTGATCCCGCCTGTGTGCGAGCAAACAGAGTACAACCTATTCCATCGAGACAAAGTCGAGTTGCAGCTGCCTGAACTTTACCACAAAATCGGTGAGGTCACACTTGCCTGACTGCCATGTTGAAAGAAAAATAGAAACGATATCAGGGAAAGAAGCACACTGAAAATGTAAACTTGATGAAGGGATTCTTTTGTATTCATGGCACTGATTTAAATCTTTATTGTACCTTTTGAACCGAGTCTTGCCTGGGTAATGAGAAAAGGGTTGTTTACTTCCTGGTGCAGGCATCGGGGCCATCACGTGGTCCCCACTAGCCTGTGGGTTATTGACAGGGAAATATGATCATCGCATACCGGAAGACTCCCGGGCTTCTCTCAAGGTGCGTCCGAGGACAACCTTTGGTTTTTATTTAGCTTTGCCCAAAACCTTAAGAGAGCAATCATCTTTGGAACCCCATGAATATATCCATTCCACCCAAAAGCACAAATGAATGATAAAGAGGGCTTTGTATTCCTGCTCTTTCTTGCTCAGAGTAAGGTGGGGCAAATGCCCCTGGCATGAAAGGTGGGACGAGCTGTCACCCTTCTATATATATTTATATATATCCTCCTCTTTCATTTCATTGAATGTACTGTGCTAACAACCATCAATCAGAGGGACTTTTGCTGCAGACATTCAGGAACATGTGATCAGGACCAATGAGGTCATACAGGGTGGTTGGGGGGGGGGGGGGGTGTTCTGGAGGGAACAGAGAGTATCTTTCACCTACTTTTCCCAAAAGGGGAATCCTTATTAAATATTAATCCATTGTATTAATAATATTTATTTGAGAAATATCTCAATTTATTTCGCACAGGAGCAAATACACAACATTATTGCCATCGGCGTGATTTTAGTCTCCCCCGCCTTGCCCTCCTTCCCCCATCTCGCATGCTTCCACACCTCCACCTTCCCACCTTGCCTTTTACAGCTATCTTCTCCTAACATCCTGCATCTTTTTTCCTTGTCCATCCCTCTTCCATTATTTTTCTGCAATATTTTCTCCCCAATTTATTCCCTTCACACACCTTGCGCATATAGTGTGGAAGGTCGGGTCATATTTGAATTGAGATATAGACCACCGTTTTTACCCCATAGAGTATAGGACTTTTCTCCTTGTATTGAGGACATGTGGATAGGGACAGTCGTCCTGTTTTTTGTCTGCCACTGCAAGACGGTTTTTAACCTTCAGTACTCTTGATTAGCAACGAGAAAGGAGGCACAGAATTGGACTGCACTACTCAATGTCCACGGCACCAATAGGGTCAGGATCGACTCCACTGATTGGATCGCGATGCTGTCACTAGGTGTGAGGCAGCCCATGATCGGTAAGGAGGGATGTCGTGGATCCCTTCAGGGGTGCAAGAGGTGCATGAGGTGGCGTGCTCTCTCGCTGCTGAGTCTGAGAAGCACAGAGTGAGACAGTCTGAAGGAGAGATGCTCTCCTGTCGTATGCGTGGCTGGCAAAACTCAAGGCATATCCTGCTGTTCGCTCGCTGCTGGTACTTTGGAGACGTGGCAGTTTCATGCCTGCCTAATCATTTTCTATCTCGCCCGGTTTTAGTGTACATGGTCCCTTAGGGGGTTTGAGTTTCACTGTCTGTAAAGTGTAGCTATTTATCACCCCATGAAGTGAAAAGCTGTTCATTTGTCTAAGTACTGTTCAGCAGTATTTTGAGAAAATATTACTGCTTTTTAGGTCATCACATCACAACCAATCAAATCTGCCGCTTCCAGAACTCATACATGTCCTTGTTTCTCAGTTTCTCAAGACTGCATGGGTTAATGTGTCGCATGAACTCTCTAGAGTCTCGTTCATTGTGTCCGCAATTTTCGTTTGTGCTGTCTTGTGCTAAGTTTTTATTTCCCCCCTAAGTCCTGTGTGGAGCTGCCTGCTATCCATCCTGCGAAAATGTTTCGGTGATTGGTAGTCCCTGGAGGATTAAATTGGGTTCATTGTAATCCTGATAACGAACATGGGTAGACACGCTTGCTACATCATGCACAAACTCGACTTGCGGTGTTACATGTCAAAATCAGCCTTCGACGGCCATGTTCGAGGAGAATGACCTCGGCATGTACGATTGCCACACAACATTGCTTGCGGTCTTGGGAGGGGGTCATCTCTGACCACGATTCCCACACAACGTTGCTTGCGTTCTTGGGAGGGGCGTCATCTGTGACCACGATTCCCACACAACATTGCTTGCGTTCTTGGGAGGGGGTCATCTGTGACCACGATTCCCACACAACGTTGCTTGCGTTCTTGGGAGGGGGTCATCTGTGACCACGATTCCCACACAACATTGCTTGCGGTCTTGGGAGGGGGTCATCTGTGACCATGATTTCCACACAACGTTGCTTGCGGTCTTGGGAGGGGGTCGTCTGTGACCAGGATTCCCACACAACATTGCTTGCGGTCTTGGGAGGGGGTCATCTCTGACCACGATTCCCACACAACGTTGCTTGCGTTCTTGGGAGGGGGTCATCTGTGACCACGATTCCCACACAACATTGCTTGCTGTCTTGGGAGGGGGTCATCTGTGACCATGATTCCCACACAACGTTGCTTGCGGTCTTGGGAGGGGGTCGTCTGTGACCATGATTCCCACACAACATTGCTTGCGTTCTTGGGAGGGGGTCATCTGTGACCACGATTCCCACACAACATTGCTTGCGGTCTTGGGAGGGGGTCATCTCTGACCACGATTCCCACACAACATTGCTTGCGGTCTTGGGAGGGGGTCATCTGTGACCATGATTCCCACACAACGTTGCTTGCGGTCTTGGGAGGGGGTCGTCTGTGACCATGATTCCCACACAACATTGCTAGCGGTCTTGGGAGGGGGTCATCTGTGACCACAATTCCGACACAACGTTGCTTGCGGTCTTGGGAGGGGGTCATCTGTGACCCCTCCTTATGTTACATGATATTCTTAAAAAGCATGCTTTCAGAGGTGCTTTTGTGCTGTGAGATTGATGTCCACATGTCTACATGTCTACACCTCCTCTTACTCAAACTGCTTATAAATGAGCCTGAGCTTGAAAGGTCATTTTCTCTTTTTGACCACCTTGATTGCCTCATACTTGTCCTGAATGAACATGCATATAGGAACCGTCTTTAGAGGCCATTTTTCCCCCACAGAGCAGGGGTTGGCCTTTTTGGGCACCATGGTCCCCTTTTGAAGCAATGTTTTACAGCCATCTGGCATAAACCATTGGGAGGCATATCCTGCTGTACGCTATTAGGCAAATTGCAAATAAGAATATTATTATCAATATTATTATCTCAATAATATATTATAAATAAATATTATATAAATAATAAACAATAATAATTATAAACAATATAAAATAACAATATAAAACAATATAAAATAATAATTATAAACAATATAATAATAAATAAACAATAATTATAAATAATAATAATACAATAATATTATTATAAATAAATAATAATAATAATAATAATAATAATAATATATTATATAAGTATTATAATAATAATAAAATATTATTATATAAATAATAAATAATAATTATAAATAAATAAATAATAAACATATATTATATGAATAAATATTATTATCAATTGCAAATAAGAGGCAAAAATCAGACCCTTCCTGCCACCAACTCTGTTACTCACTTCTTGCAACACACAGTGAATTACCAGTGAGCTGGTACTCAATTTGTCAACCTTGGAAAGATGATAGGCTGAGTCAACCCCCCTGGCATTAACTCAGCGATCGACTGGGATTTGAACCCAGGATCCCAAGCCGGCACCTTAACCGCTAAGCCAACACCAGTAGTACATGGGCTTATGTATATTTGTGGACCGTTTTGCTAGATTCTTGGCAACTAGGCTTAAATCACTCTAAATAGCATATAAAATAAAATAAATTGCTGTTGCCAAATTTTCACGACATCTTCATGGCGGCCATCTTGGATTTCAAGATGGCCACCATTTCGGACCTATTTTGCCTTATATCTCACTTATTAATCAAGGTATCAGCACAAGAATAGTGTCCTTACCCACATTTTCGGGGTCAAGGAAGACAATGGTAATAATCAAATTTCAGCTGGATGGCCAACATCTTTATAATTTCAAGATGGCCACCATTTTTTAAGCTAGTTTTGCCCAAACTCCAGGTCAAAGCCATACTTTAAAAGGTTTTCATGTATATCAGGTTTAAATATAAATGTCCTGGTATTGAATCTATTTACTTTTACTCACAGGTACTTACATTTTTAGATAATGGTTAGGATTGGATTGGGAGGGGGTGGATAGGAGGTGGGGGGACAGGGGAGTTCTTCTGCCAGATCCACACCCAAATATTATCTAAAGAATCAAGCTACCGTACATCTAGTTTTAGTCAAATAATATTCCTGAAACTGTGTTGGATGACTTTTTAACAATCTTTATTCTTTTTAGATGTGCAGCAGACGACCTTGAGAAGTTGCATTCTTGGATAACTGTGGAGGAAGAACGACTGCCGGCATCATGACCACGCCAGAGGAACCTGCTGCTAAAAAGAAGCCCATTGACTTCAGTCTTTGTTTGCTATGCCAAGGGAAGAAATACATAAAAAGGAAAGTGCTTGAGCCTTTAAGCACACCACAGGCAGATACTGATACATATGAGACATTTTTGCGAAATCTCACCAAACGAGATACATACAGGAATCCGACATATGTGGCCATAAATCAGAGACTGCAAGGCTTATCCGCTGGTGATCTGATGTCAAGAAAAGCATTATGGCATCGGAGCTGTTACGGTATGCTGACACATATACAGCATATTGAACGTGATAAAGGACGATATGAACAAGCCACAAGTCAAATGGACACTCGTGTTCTGACCGGAGGTAAGAAACGAGGAAGACCATCAACAACTCCTATTCCAGAGGAAGCCTCCTGTTCAGCACCAGCAGAAAGGCAGACACGGTCGACAGTACCATCATTCTGCCGGAATATGTGCTTTTTCTGTCAGACTGTGAAACAGGACAAAAAGACCGGGACAGAAGAGATACGCTGTGAGTGTAGAAGCAAAGATATTGGTAGGTCAGTTAAACAGATTGTGGAAAACAGTGACAACAGTGTCTGGAAACTCAACCTTGTGGACTTTCTCGTTGAGGGAGATTTTCTTGCAAGGGACATAACCTATAGTAAGGGCATTTTATGAGATATTTCACAAATCTGTTAACTAAATTGTTACCAAAAAATTTCTTCACCAATATGTTTGTAAAGGTGTGTAATAACATGTGTTAAAATGTTGAAGTTCAACTCCCGTGGGAAACCCAGAAAAAAAGCTGTTGAATTCGGGTACCGAAAAATTATTTTCGAGAATTTTTATTTTTTAAAATCGGCCCTTAAGTAACTTATGAGGGGTCAAATAAGGGTTTTTCATGATTCTGAGTTGATTGTTAACATTTATATTTTCACTTTTACATTTACACACAAAGTAGCTTTTATTTCACATACATATATAATACTCAAGAGTTATTTCTCATTCACAATGTCAGAAGTTTCAACAGTCATTGTCTATGTCTTCTTCAGACTCAACAACATCATGACTGCAGTTTCTGCATGTAATGCCATTACAGACTCCACAGGCCGAGATGCACGTGACCCCATTCCTCTTGCAGCTGCATCGCCGGTTGCTGCAATCTCCATGACAATTACAGCTCGTGAACTGCAATAGCTCCTCAGGAGCAGTGGGGTCCAGTGTTGGAACTGGCTCATACCCATGCACACCTATTGTCCATCCATAGTCACTGGGGTTCAGAGACATGCTCTGTAGAAGGATCCTCTTTCAGAGTGGTGAAGATGGTGTTGAGGTCATTAGGGTCTCCTTCAATAACTGGGAGGAACTCGATCTGTGTGCTCTGCTTTGCATCATTAGCATGGATTCTCTTCATCCAGCCATTCCAGTTGGAGTGTGGGAACTAAGGATCGTTGGCTTTGATCACCCACCCCACTGCCCAGAGTGTGTCACCTGGAGTGAGGAGTGGCTGATCATGAGCCAGGGAGGAGGAAAGCTCAGCGAGGGGGAGAAACATGATCGCGTTCGTTCCTATCTGTTTCCTGTTCGTAAATGGAATAATCTTTACTTCAGTTCCTCTCAGGATCTTAGCTTTGTCGAGTGCCTTCAACTTCACCCGGGGGAAAGCTGCTGTTGTCTGTGGATCTGGCAAAGCTGGTGCCGGAGAGGTGACTTCGATCCAACCCATTGAGTGAAAGGGAGTGTTTCCATGAATAGAGACAATGTTTAAATCTATATTGTCTCCAACAAACTGAGTGACTGCATTGTTTGTTTCCCCAACCTCCATAAAGACCACCTGATCATTACTTGACAATTCACTTTCACTGGCTGGCACTTTGGCTGTCATCACTGATTGATCCTCAAGCGCAGCATCAACCGCAACCTCATCATTGATCTGTTCATCGGTTTCCTCCACAATGGTGTCAAGATTGCCAGAAGTATCTGGAACATCATCTCCACTCCTACTATTAAGGAAGCAGTATTTGTAGTTTTGTGTCTCCGTGTAAGACTCAGTGTATCCCAACCGGTGGAACTTGTTGAGCATCCATTTTGACCCAAATCTATGATCAAGTTGTATGGCAAGCCCCATTTGGTGTGGCAATATTCCAGACCGAGGTCGACAGGCCTTAATAAAATTCTGCCCCCAAACGGCAACTCTTTCATCTGTCTTGACAATCGGTCTCAAGAACATCTGAAGGCTTGCAGGAACAAGTGTCAGCTGACTATCGATGTCAGTCATACTGTGTGTGGTGGGGTATGACTTTGGACCTAAATCAATCAAGGCAATATCATTGGATATGAACTTGAGTGCCGTCTTTATGATCTGAGTCTTCTCATCTCCATGGTCAAGATTAGCATGATGGGCTCGCAGAATATTGTCGGTGCCATCTTTGAGACAGAGTACATCTGCCCTTCTTTCCTGTGTGTGAAATACAAGGTGTCTTCGTATTTCTCTAGAAGTTTTATCTTTAGCCAATGCTTTGAATAAGAAAGGCTCTTCTCTGGTGACTGATCAAACTCCTGCAGCCTTTCATGGACTTGGTCCATGTTCATTACCCCATGCTCTAATTCTGAGTCTAACCATTCGCAGAATTCAATAAAAACTGCCTCTCGCTCCTCATGCTGTCCTCTGTCCTCTCTTCCTTTTTCCTTCCTCATCAGTCTTGGACAAACGGTCACCTCTCGCAAACATAAGTTTGCATCGCAAATGGTACAGTGTTTCTTCTGCTACCAAGTCGTTGATCCCTTCCAGGCGTCCAGTGACTTCAGTGCCCCAGTCATCCCCGTGACTCCGTGCTGTCTTCAGCAAGCTTGCCTTCAGTGTATCTGCAGTCAAATTATCTGGCACTCTGTATTTCTTTCTAGCTTGTGCTGGATTATTTTTGTAGAGCTGGGCTGGTTGGTTGCAAAGAATGCATACATCCTTATACAGGAGGTCAACTGACTGTGATCTTCTAGAACTGCAGCCAGTTGATGAACTGAACTCACAAGTAGTGCGTCTTCGCTTCAACTTTGATGACTCTTTCTCTGCCTTTGATGCTTGAGCTGACTTCTTGGTGGTTGCAACAAAGTTGTTGTACAGATCATTTTTACACTTCTGGTGGTACCTCAGTTTTCCTTCCTTTTGAGCCTCCTTCATACGTTCCACAACAGTAACATTTTCGACAGTTTCTGCTTGTTTCAATAAAGTTGAGTATCCCTTTGGAGTTGCCTGTATGAGCCTTTCAGCTGGTGTATCCGAGCGTGCACAGATTAAGCAATTGAGCACAGGTGGAGTAATGTCTTCATCCATATTGCTAGACTCCATGTCCTGCAAAGTAGAAAATGAGATATATTTAGAAATTATTTTTCCACAAAGGAGTGTCTGTGGTGAAATATAAATGTTAACAATCAACTCAGAATCATGAAAAACCCTTATTTGACCCCTCATAAGTTACTTAAGGGCCGATTAAAAAAAATAAAAATTCTCGAAAATAATTTTTCGGTACCCGAATTCAACAGCTTTTTTTCTGGGTTTCCCACGGGAGTTGAACTTCAACATTTTAACACATGTTATTACACACCTTTACAAACATATTGGTGAAGAAAATTTTTGGTAACAATTTAGTTAACAGATTTTCATATGTTTCCCTTACTACTACCTTAAGAGCTGTTTGACCTCCAACTGGAGTCGCTACGTGCAAATGCCACAGCGCAAAAATTGTGCAGGTGACCGAAGTGGTGATTGGGACTTAGGACAGTGAGAGAGATTTGTATCAGCTGAAATTGAGTTCTTCGCTGAATTACAGGATTGCATCGATGATGGACAGTTTGTCTCAACACCTGAGGCTGATGAGGTCTACAGTAACATGATGAGGGACTATGGTATTCAGAATCACAGCATCACCAGGGGCAGGCTGTTAAAGAAGATCCGTGAGAACATTTGTTGTGATATTACCGATGGTCAAGGCCAAAAACCTTCTGTCATTCATGGCAAAAAGGCAAGAAGGACAGCAATAGATGCTGCAATTGAGGTGATTCCTAAAGCTGTGGAGAAAGGAATTCTTAATGCAGAGAAATTCGGACAGGAGGCTTACAGTGCATTTGTAGAAAAGAGAATAAAGGGAAACCAAAACCTGTGGTCGACAATGACCAAATTGACATTGCCATCTTGGAATTCGGTCGGCAAAGACCTGTTGGTGAAAACTGGTAGTGAGGTAGTGGCACTGAAAGTGACGACATCCCTGTTTGCTCGACTACTAGTCATTGCAAGGTCATCGAGGGAAGCAGTGGATCTAGAGGAAGTGGTAGGGGCACATGAACTGTCCAATACCAATAGAACTCTTCTCCAGCCAAATGGAATGGTCCACCCCACCACCGACAAGAGCAAGATCATATCACTCCTGGAGGGTCTTGTGAAATCCAGTGATGACACAAACTCAAGTGACCATGCTGAAGAACTTGCAGAACACCCTGAGAATGTGCAAGAAAGACCCAGGACATGCTTAATTGTTGATGGAATGGCGCTATTGCAAGAATTAATGAGTGTCAAGAAATTTCAGAACTGCAAGGAGCTAGGCACAGCGTATGTACAGCTAGCCGAATGCAGAGGACGTGCTTATGATCAGCTTCGGGTTGTGTTTGACAATTACACAATTGATGCATCATTGAAGGAAGGAACAAGGGAACGTCGTAGAGGCAAGACCAAGGCAGTGAAAAACTATATTGTTGATGAGCAAACCAAAATCAAGGACACCAAGTCATTCCTTGCTAGTAATGTCACAAAGGATTCACTGACACTCTTCCTGGCAAATAGATTGATCAACAGTAGATCCTCCATGCAGATTGTAACAGTGACAAGGAGAAGTGTCCAGAGCAATTTTGAATGTGAAATTGCTAAAGAGGTCAGTAGCCAGGAGGAAGCTGACACACTCATGATTTTGCATGCAGTGCAACTTGTGAAAACAGGATTCATTGTGAGTATCTATTCCCCAGACACAGATGTGTTGTTACTTGCTCTACGTCGAAGTGATGACCTAGTAAGTGATGCTGCAGTTATCATGGGCACTGGAAAAAACCGTCGGAAAATCTTACTAAGGCCAATCTATGAACAGCTTGGTGCTCAGAGGGCAAAAGCACTTGTTAATTGGCATGCTCTCACTGGCTGTGACACCACTGGCCACATTCAGGGCAAGAGTAAAACAACTTGCTTCAAGGCATTCACTGAAAGTAGTCAAACAGTAGTGTCAGCAATTGCTCAGCTTGGAGAGGGTGATAAACCATCTGATGCTGTCCAAGAAGGATGTGAAGAGTATTTCTGTCGCCTCTTATGTCCGAAAGGTGTCACAATAAGAAGTGCTGCTGAACTACGATGGCACCTATTCCGCCAGCTGAAGGCTGATCAGGGAGTCGAGAAACTAACACCAACTGGTGGTGCCTGGAAAGAGCAGGTCCAGCGTGCTCATTTGCAAGCACACACGTGGGCACAAGATCTAACTCTAAATCCAACTGTGATCGACCCAAACACCTTGGGATGGGAAACTGTTGGAGGCGAATTGAGACCAGTCCTGGCGCAGGTTGCAATTGCTCCAGCCTCAATTCTCCAACTTGTTCGCTGTGGCTGTGGACGAGCTGCAAAGAGTCCTAGCAAATTGTGTTCACGCAGGTGTTCATGCAAAGCTAGGAATGTAGTCTGTACCGAATTGTGTAACTGTGATGCTGATTTGGAGAAATGCTGCAACACTGATGCCCAGCCTATTGGGAATGACATTGTGTTTGATCAGTAGAGAGCCCGTCGTTTGGATTTTTTATAGGAGTTGTTTGATGAAACAAACTGATTAACAAACTGTAGCATTGCTTTCAGAAAAGGCTTAAGTCTATGATGGATGCTAGCCACCACAACTAGTCTTCATCAATTGTCTCAGACTAAGACACTAGGCTATGTTTGCTCATACTTTGATTAAAAATGGCGGCCATCTTGAAATTATAAAGATGTTGGCCATCCAGCTGAAATTTGATTATCACCATTGTCTTCCTTGACCCCGAAAATGTGGGTAAGGACACTATTCTTGTGCTGATACCTTGATTAATAAGTGAGATATAAGGCAAAATAGGTCCGAAATGGTGGCCATCTTGAAATCAAAGATGGCCACCATGAAGATGTCGTGAAAATTTGGCAACAGCAATTTTTTTATTTTATATGCTATTTAGAGTGATTTAAGCCTTGTTGCAAAGAATCTAGCAAAACGGTCCACAAACTTTGGTTTCCCAACATAAGCCCATGTACTACAGGCTTGCATGAACATGGGTATGAGGCGTATAAAGTATTTTTTTATATGTTGCTTAAATCAGAGTTCAAGCCACAATCACTGGGATATCAGCCCAGAGTCCTCACAACAAAGCCACCACTTTACCTACTTAATGGTTCACACATATCATATTTTTAAAGAGAATCACTGTGGGAATGCAGAAAACTGTTAGCAAAGTTTGAAATCACAACCATATAACCACCTTTAGGTGTTGAAATCACAACCATGATAAACTTTATCTGAAGCATTGCTATGAAAGAGTGTGTTTTCAAATTTGTCCCCTCTTACTTGTTCGTGTCAGTGTTTCCTCCCATCTTGTGTCTCTCTTCCTTTTCTGGGTGTTTATTCCCTTCCTTTTTGTGCCCAATTGTTCCCCCACTACCCAACTGTCAGTTCATCCTTACTCTTCCATGAGCCTCGCTCTTGATGTGCATGGTGGTGATGAACTATCCAGTACAATTAAAAGTATTATTGATCTGGTACAGCAAATAAGAGGAAATGGTTATACCTTCTCCCATTACTTACAAAAAGGATGCTGAAGGGAATTTGGGTTTCGACATGAATACGTCATACCTGTTCGTTTAAACTCTTCACTCGATGCAGGGATATCAGTGGCTCAAGGAAAAGGTGCTCAGTGAGGAGGGAAAGAGGCAGCAGGGACGTCTCAAGGAACCACAAAGCATCACTGAAAGGCTGGAGTGCACAATGTGATGATGGGCCTCGGGCATGATGTCAGAGACTCAACTTTTTACCATAGTAAAGCGATGTTCTCATTTTATGGATGTCATGCAGAGCCATCATTACATTGTGCGACAATTACACGAAGTCAAAAGTCTCAACTGATGCTCAATGTCTGGTTCTATTTGCATGGTGCCTGCTCAATGTCTGGTTCTATTGGCATGGTGCCTGCTCAATGTCTGGTTCTATTAGCATGGTGCCTGCTCAATGTCTGGTTCTATTAGCATGGTGCCTGCTCAATGTCTGGTTCTATTAGCATGGTGCCTTCACAATGAAGGTGTGAGTTCGGTGCTCCTGAGGGCTACCAAGGTGGAGCAACTCATCGAGAACCTCGGAGCTATACAGGTAGCGTATCAACCAAATATTATGGTCCTGAGACGTATTGTTTTCATTCTGCTTGTTCAATTTGTAAATTTAAAGATGTAAATTTCAATTTCCTGTTCAATTCTCTCAACATTTTCCCCAATATATCGAAATGCACAATTATTTAAATTTCTTCCAGGAAGTTAACTTGAAAATTGTTGATTGACCTACACAGGTGCTTCCTAAGTTGACAGCTGCGCTGGTGGCGGAGATGGACAACATTCTTGGAAACAAGCCAGCCGGACGGAAGGAATGCCGTCCTTAGGAAAGTTTTTCTCGACTTTGTCTCCTGAAACATTGGCTCCACATCACACTTTCTCTCAGGCTTGGGTACCCAAGTTGGCCAAATGTATTATGTTCAGCCAATGGGAAAGGCAAGGAAATTTAGCAATAGCTAAAAAAATGGAAGTGTACAAGAATGAATATCAAGTCAAGGTCAAGGGTGACCTACAGTGGTCCCGGAATATTTACAAATGAACATATTTTCCAGGAAAACTTACCATGGAGGTACCTTTTATCTGTAGTACTTTTTCTACAGTTTCCTGGCATTACCTGGCTCCAGTTATACACAAGGAAAAAAACAACAACAAAAAGAGTATGAACTTCCTTTCAAAGCGATAATGGAATAATTACTTTTCCTCATTCGCTGGCGAATCATTCCGACAATACGTTGTAATTGGTCATCGAGGAACATATGTGACGTTAGCATGATTTGCATGTCATGCTGAGCTACTACTTCTGAAGCGGTCAAGCGGGAGCCAATAAGCTCAGAGTTGTTTGGCTCAGTGGTATACTTGTCACTGATTGGCTAGAATGGAGTTGCAGAATTAAAATCACTTGCAAAGTTGATCATACATTTGTTACACACCACCAAAGTCAGCGAATTTGTTTTTACGAGTGAGCTTCGGTCTTGAGGTGAAAACGAGGTGTTTCAAAGCATTAAAATGCTCTGTGGAAGACTTTCGTGACGTATTTAATTGGAATCATTAATCCTACTTTTTAAAGCCTTACTAACCTTAATAAAGAAATGCCCATGGATTATATAGCTTGTGCAGTTCTTTCATTAGGACAAATACTCAATAAGATGATTTCAATAAGGCAAATGCCCAAAAAATGTATCAATAAGTAAGTCGGTCGGTGTAATGGGGATTTCAATTCTGATTTGCCTAAATATAACACCTCGGCTCAGCCAATCATAGTGTATCCCCACCATACTGTGCATTTATTTATCTTTGTACTTCACACGGATATGTTTCATCTATATAGTGAAGTAGCCAGATTTGTCAGTCTGTCCGTCTGCCATGGCCTTTTCCATGCACGTGTTACGTTTAGCTCCCGGTTAGGCCTCTACGGACATGCACGTCATCCCGGCATCCAGCACTCAACCCGTCCCATTGCTTTGTTGATGGCAGTTGAACAACATAACCCATAGATGTGACTCTACCTGATATCCATAGGAGACGGGCTGAATGCCAGACGCCAGCTCGCCTTCTGTATAACGGATTTAGTAAGACGGTGTTATGTCTGGGACATTATTACGGTGTTACGTCGAGCGTTAAGTTTGGTTCGGCCTTTACTGCAGTGACTAAAATTCAGCGGACATTCATGACTCAATAAGAATTCAGCGATGTATAATTTCAGAAACCACTTCTGATAACTGCTAGCAAGCCACAACCTATTAGTCTACGTTTCTTAATAATATCGTTTTCATAATATTGTTTTTTTGATGAATTAGTTTGCGTATTACTAAAATTAACACTGGGTTGTTGGCAATAAACCAAATGATTATGGAATACATTTTTTTTGCAAATATTGACTATCAATGAACTAAAATATCACATTAGTTGGGGACATGTATTGCAAAGCAATTCTCCCTCTTGGTATCTCTGGGTTTTATGGACTAAATCAATTTATCAACTTTCAAGCAAGCAACAACCTCAAAATCTTTCACGGTTTGCTTCCTATCTTGACGAACTTTTGAAAGACCCCTAAAAGGCACGGATGAGGGCCAATGCGGAGAAGCGTGGCATGCTTGGATTCAAGGTGAACAAATACATTGTGACGCGTCTTTGTTACACCTGTACTACAAATGGTAGAGGTACAAGCTCATCAAGGAGCCTTAGAGAATTACAAAAAATCTTTATAAATAATGCAGAACTTATGATATCAAGTTATTTTGTGGATACTTGTTAAAACAAGTGGTCTCCAGAAGAAAAGAAAATATTTCAATTCATTGAAATTCGTTTAAAAACCTTCAGATGTGAAAAAACTTAAAATGTGAAAACCCCGCTTTAGAACGTTGCAACAAACTGATTTGTCCACTGTGACAGAAACTTGCACAAATAAAATTTCTGAGGCTTCACTGGAGGCTCATGCATTTTTCCATTTCATGGTTCTTTCTGAGATGAAAGCCTCTCATCGGAGCTCTTGCGTCGAAGTAATTGCTGACGCGAATGATTTCTGGTCGATAAAGCCTCACTCAAACTCTCTATTTGTGAATGGTCAGAAGCTAAATGATGGCTGAATTTGTCTGCTAGCATCACTTGGGGTTACAATTGCGTGAGACCCATGAGAATGTGCTTCCAGCCCACGAGTCCTCGAAAAATGAAAAAAGTTCACCTGAGTCTCATGGGGTAAACCATGAGATTCGACGTGCGTGAAAGTCCATTGATCCAAACAAGGTTTATTGGGTATTTGAATCTTTGTATGGATAGTTCAGATCAATGCAGAGCATGACTAAGCTGTGCAAATCGCATTTTCTTTTTCTTTTTTTTCTTTAGAAAATTTCAGAGATTGTGAGAAATTTATAGTCTGGCGGAATGGCGGTGCATAAAATCAACCGAATAGCGCTTTTTGTGATAAATGCATATAACTTGGCATGGCGACAGAGCAAAATCTGAGAATTAATTTTGGATGTGGGGCCACTTGAAAAAAATCCAAGATGGCCGCCATTTTCAAGATGGCCGCTACATCGTGAAAATGATAATTTTAACAGATATGAGTTGTTTTGTTGTCATTTTTATATTTCTGACTTGTGTCCACAATGAATGATGAATTACATAAACAAAACTAAAATACTGAAGTTTTAAAATTTATAATACCTGTTTAGCAGAAATTTTATGCCTTATTTGCATATTTTTGTTTGAATACCAGTATCTTTTTTCATACCTCACGGGTATTTGTCTATTTATTAAACAAACACGTGGATATTCTGTTTGCAAATAATTTATAGTTATTATTCCTTTATCTCTTTACAGTACTCAAGTGTGTCTTCATGGTTACTACATGTTATTTAATAATTTTTGAAGTAGCTTATGAAGGACCTCCATAAGTCGAAGTGGAAAAGTCCAACTATTCCATGACACTCTTTCACAGTCAGCACCGCACTTGTATAATGCAGTATGCAGTATACCGTAAATTACTTTTGACATATTTCCAGTGTCCTCTGCAGCCTCTGTCTGGAGTACACGAACATCTGATCAGCTGTCGATCGGACTTTTATGCCTCAGAAATACTTGTCCAGAGAGGTCCCCATGTTCTTGTTGGTGACCCTTTCAATCCCAAATCACTGGGACCTCGAGGTTTTAGAGTTGCTGTTATGTCCCCAAACGTATCCAGCCTGGTATGCCACTCTCTTTGTGTGTTGGATAAGAACTGCTGACATTGGAGGTAATGCCTCCATGGATCTGGCTTTCTTGGTGAACCGTTCTTCATGTGCCTTTTTGATACAGGTACTTGCATGATCATACATGAGAACAACAAAGCGTTCAAACACATGGGATTTATCAGCCAAGACTTGTGCCTCCAGTTCCTCACGAAGTGCCACAAATGCTGTTGTGACTTTGTCATACATCTTCCATGTCTCCCTTGCACTATTCGTCCCTCTGCCAACAAAGAAAGATGTTTGGTCACATCTTATCAAGGCGTAGAATAATGGTCGTGCTTTGGATTTCTCAGGGTCGAAAGACGTTTCTATTTCATGCACAGCTATGTACCTGAAGTGCTTTCCCATGCTGAATGTTAGCCAAAACTCTGTTGTTGGAACATAGCTATGGCTAGGGCAACTATATCTGTGTCCACCATCCTCATCAAGATTCTAGTATGTCCTTCCCTGACGCAATCAGCGGCATGAATTACCAATCTATTATCTGCCTCTTCATGCGTGCATGGGGATAGGAGTCCAGATTACATTCACGTGTGGCTAGCTACTTAGTATGAAGTTCCCATAGCCATGTACAACTTCTTTATTCTTGCTCTCTATTGTGATGGACTGTTAGGCAAGGTACAGGAGCTGTTTGGTCTATTTATTGTCTGAAGAAAAAGCTACAATAATTATTCCTAGTTTCTCGGAAGCTTTGTTGTTGCCTCGACACAGCGCATGACACATTTGTTTAATTTACACTTTGGTGCTGCTTTCAGGCTGTCTTTGATGTATTCATCCTACACAATATTTCTTCTGTTGACATTTTGCAACCTGGTTCCCAAAACCTTCATGAACATGGTCTGGGCAGACTCACAAAATGTTTTGGCAACACCTGCTTTGAACATGTTTATGATCGCTGCACCGTCTGTAATTGTGGCCTCAACATCAGGTGAGTTTTTTGGCTTAGGACCCAGCTTTTCCAGACATGAAACCAAACTTTATTTGGCACCTGATCTAAGTGTCCCAAATTGTGAAAGTGCTGGTGCGTATGACTGATTCTTATGACAAAATAACTCATCGAGATCACACCCATGTACCTGGCAAGAGATACCTACAGATGAGAGAAGAGAGAACAATTCTTCCCTGGATTAATCAATCTGTTGCTTCTCCTTTTTTGCAACTCTCGGTGGAAGACAACTAATCAATGGAAACTTGTTTCTCTTTAAGGGGACAAAGAGTGTTTCGGTTCTCTTGACTATTCTGCTTTCCACAAAGTCATCAAACTGTTCTTACTCTTTCAATGTTTCTATGTTGCTGCCACCTCTTCATCTGCAATGTCTCTGGTAACAGGTACAATTAAGTCCATGCTTTATTTCAAGAAAAGGTCTCCCATTCTATCTATCACAATAAAAAGTGATGTTATAATGTCGCTGAACGTACCATAAGCAGATTTGGTTTGTTCGTGAAGCTGGATACTCGAACTCCTGTTTCTAGTAAGTTGAATTCTACTTCTGTTGTAGCTGTGGTCCATACACTGTCTTCTATCGAGTCACTGATAGTCTTTCATACTGTAATCTCTATATGGAGTCCTCCAAACAACAACAACAACAACAATAGTAGGGTCAATATACGAAAAAAACTCACCTAACCCCACAAAAATTGATACAAAAGGTTTTTCAATGGATTCTGGTACCATTGGGCATGCTAAATAACATACTAAAAATCTAGTAACATCTGACTTCCGGAAAGGGGTCATTTTCAAGATGGCGTCCAAGATGGCCGCCGGGAGCTTAAATGGCCATATCTCAATTACTAGTACCCGACTGCAAAGCCGCAATGAGCCGGCGAAGCCAAAGCCTCTTGCCACAATTTACCCATCACTATGGCATCAGTAGGTTAGGTAGTTGGTAGTAGGTAGGTGTAGTAGGTGTAGTAGGTACCATTTGCATTCTGGATGAGATTAAAATTGATAAAATTTACTTCTTGATTAATTCGGTGAATTCCATCTCAACTTCTGATATTTCCGGCCGTGAAAAACTATCCCCGACGGCCGCGAGATTTCTAAAAAATAATTCTTCGTCAATTTTAGATTATTTGACGCCGTTTTCACCCTCCGAAACGCGTAATAAGCTTAAAAAATTTTTTTCAAATGCTCGAATCTCATTGGTGATGTTTGGTGACGATTTTCGTTGAAGATAACGAGGTTGGTCTTAACGTATTTTAATTACAAATTAGAGGTGCATTAGATTGTGAATCAAAGAAAGACGGGTGAAACAAACTCCTATTGAACTTTTTCGCAATTGTTTCATGCAAACTTCCGCATCCGGTCGATGGCGGCCTCCATTGCTTGATTTGGTTTTAGAAATATTTTTTGAAATGCTCGAATCTCATTGGTTCCGGTGTTTGGTGACGCTTTTCGTTGAAGATAACCAGGCCCGTGCGGGCCGAGGTTGGTCTTAAAGTATTTTAATTATAAATTAGAGGTGCATAAGATTGTGAATCAAACAAAGACGGGTGAAAGAAACTCCTATTGAACGTTTTTCAATTTGTTATGCATACTTCCGCATCTGCAAGATGGCGGTCTCCATTACGCTTCGGAATTCTCAAGCTAAGGGATACAGCATAATCTGGTTTTCGACATAAAACGTACGCGTTTATTGACAACACCGGATGCGCCGGCTACTAGTACCCGACTGCAAAGCCGCAATGAGCCGGCGAAGCCAAAGCCTCTTGCCACTATTTTACCCATCACGATGGCATCAGTAGGTTAGGTAGTTGATAGTAGGTCGGTGTAGGTACCGTACCTGGTAAGACTTGGTAAAAGAGAAGAGCAGACAGTCCTCCCCAATACCTACATACAATAAATGTCACAAGAAGCTTAAGGAAGCAACGATACGATGTGCTAGCTTGGGGCCTATTTTAGGAAATTTTAACTGGGCTTAACATACGTTTTCACAGTATGTGTGTAGTCTTCCAACTTCAGTCTGTCAGGGCTGGTTCCCTCCGGGCACAGCGGCTTCCTCAACCAGAAGAAGTTAGCTTGCAGTAAGATCAGTGCCGACAGATCAGACGATTGTGCCGTTTCAACGGCAATGTGTGACTGTCATTAATCAAACCGAGCTTTCTTTCTTCATGTAAACCGCTTGTACCGTATTTCTGGCCGTGAAAAACTATCCCCTACGGCCGCGAGATTTCTAAAAAATAATTCTTCGTCAATTTTAGAATATTTGACGCTGTTTTCAGCGTCCGAAACGCGTAATAAGCTTTTGAAAAATATTTTTCAAATGCTCGAATCTCATTGGTTCCGGTGTTTGGTGACGATTTTCGTTGAAGATAACGAGGTTGGTCTTAACGTATTTTAATTACAAATTAGAGGTGCATTAGATTGTGAATCAAAGAACGACGGGTGAAACAAACTCCTTTTGAACTTTTTCGCAATTGTTTTATGCAAACTTCCGCATCCGGTCGATGGCAGCCTCCATTGCATGATTTGGTTTTAGAAATATTTTTTCAAATGCTCGAATCTCATTGGTTCCGGTGTTTGGTGACGCTTTTCGTTGAAGATAACCAGGCCCGTGCGGGCCGAGGTTGGTCTTAAAGTATTTTAATTATAAATTAGAGGTGCATAAGATTGTGAATCAAACAAAGACGGGTGAAAGAAACTCCTTTTGAACGTTTTTCAATTTGTTATGCATACTTCCGCATCCGCAAGATGGCGGCCTCCATTGAGCTTCGGAATTCTCAAGCCAAGGCATAATCTGGTTTTCGACATAATACGTACGCGTTTATTGACAACACCGGCTTCGCCGGCTATTATTCAACCTAGAAAGGTGGTTTTGGTGTCTAACCCTAGGTTTTAGGGCCCAAGGAATCCAAATGAATCAATAAAATTACCATCAGTTATTTATTTATTGACAAGTCCAAGATGACATCCCAAGGTGACATCCTGATCCACTAAAATGGCTCTGTCGAATAGTAGTCAACCTAGAGAGATTTTTTCAGTGTGTATACCTAGATTTAAGGCACCCAGGAAATCATCAAAATTACTTAAATAAGCACAAAGTAATCAGGTAATCCAGTAAGCCAGGTTTACCAGCCCATTAGGCATTTGTTGTCTTATACAGTTAGTCGCTATTCATTGTCATCCTCCGACTCCTCTGGAAGAAACTTGTTATGTGGATTGTCACATTCTTCAAGTTGGCACGGTCCACAGGCAGTAGTACATGGTAGTCCATATCGTCTACAAGAGCAGCGGAGTGTCTTGCAGGCAGTGGAGCAGTTACAATGAATGACCTTCAAGAGACTGTCTGGAGCAGCGTTCATTCTTGACATAAGTGGGACAAACTGATTATCCTGCAGGCTCCACCCCCATTTCATGGCATCCATACCCTCTTCTTTTCCCATCCACACCATGATCTGGTAGTACGCTATACGACAGTGAAGTTTGGTAGCAGATTCAGTTGGGGGCAGACGTTCGGGTGTTACAAAAGACGAAGCAGAGACAACCTTCTTGCTGAAGGTGTTATATCGCATTGTTGCAAGGGAATCTTTGCACTTGCCACCAAAGAGGATAGCCATTACTCGGCATCCAAGGTCATCGATCACCTCTGTGGTCTGGTTTGGGATGGTGAATGTGTTGGCACAAGACCGAAGGACAGGGTCTCCTTTTACAAGCTTCTGGAAAGCAGTCTTTTTGCCAACACCAAAAATCCGAGAAGTCGTGTCACAACCAGTCATGGCATGGATGAATATCAACTGAGAACACATGTCATGTCCGAGGATTTCTTTTAGACGGTTGATGTCATACACTTTAAAACTGCCATCAGCTTTGGACTTGTCTATGACTTGTTTATGAGCCTTGCAGCTGTCTCAAGTATTGCTCTCTTCTGCGACTCTTCATCACCTTCTTGGTTTGTGCTGTTGAAGTATGATCTGAGGATGTGTGACGTTTTCTCTCTCATTGTCACTATGTCATCTAAACCTTCTCCTTCTGCAATATATATGCAGTTCCCATACCGTTCCTTCAGCTGTCTTTTTAGGTATTGATTACCATAGGGGAGGGAATCGGCCTTAGACAAATACTCTTTCATTTTACACCTAAGGTCAGAAACAGTCAGCTGTTCTTCATCATTCGCTGCAAGGTATGCACACATCTTTGACGTGGCTTGTTCTTGGTCCTCATATTTTGGCCTTCCAGATTTCCTCCGCTTTGGATCAGGATCTGTCTGAAATTGCAGGGGTATATGACGGCCACACCTGAAATGGCTGCTACAATCTTGATGATACACGCAGTCTGCAGCGTGTAGATCCCCATGATCGTATTCAATTCTACCTTTGACCTTGAAAGACCACTCATCTTGCCGGTTATCACAGCATAGCAATATTTTCTTTGCAAAGATATCAGTTTTCACATAACTATAGTCTGCACTCCCTTCCTGAACACTAGTGCCGCAGAAAAGGCAATCAGTTTTGCTATTGAACGGACCTTCAGAAACCCTAGTACTCCTTTTTGTGGTACTGGATTCACCACTCTGTTTCCTCTTTAAATGAAGATCTATTTCAATACTGTTTGTGTACATTTTGCGACAGTTCAAACGCACTTTACAGCCAGCAGTCACAGCAATGGTGTCACCTCTCCGAACACTAGCTTCATTGATCCCATCAGCACCCTTTTGGCGAATCTTGCCTACATCACCTCCATCTTCCAATTTGCCTTGACAAATGGGACAGATCTGGTCACTGCAGGATGCACTCATCTTGTACCTTGAAGAAAAAAAGAAGAAATTAATACACGTATGATTAGTGCCTTTACAAAATCATAACGAAATGCAAATAGCCTCTAGAATGGTCAATATATGGAAAGTAACCACCTAACCCCCCAAAATTAGTACAAAACTCTGACTTCCAAATTCTTTTTGTTTCCTGAAGATGCCACTGACAGTTAACTGAGAGTTAACTGTGACAAAATTTGAATATACAACACATGGAATTTTCCACACCCTTGAATATACTCAAATTGCCAAAAAGCCACCCTTTTGGGTGGCACACTGGCACAGTCCTACTACCCTGGACACATGGAGTGCCCCCCCCCCCCCCCCAGGCTATAGCTGGGAAAAGTTGTGTACATTTCTTTTGGAAATGTCTAAAAAATATGGATTTTGTTTATGCATACATGTACCAAATAATATACTTATTCCTTTTGAGATGAAAATAAATTGTTTGTCAGATTTTTCAGTCCCCCCACACATTACACTCTTATCTCCAATCTGAAACACACACTTGGTTCATTAGCTGGTGAGTCGGAGGATGACGATGAATAGCGACTAAATGTATAAGACAACAAATACCTAATGGGCTGGTAAACCTGGCTTACTGGATTACCTGATTACTTTGTGCTTATTTAAGTAATTTTGATGATTTCCTGGGTGCCTTAAACCTAGGTATACACACTGAAAAAATCTCTCTAGGTTGACTACTATTCGACAGAGCCATTTTAGTGGATCAGGATGTCACCTTGGGATGCCATCTTGGACTTGTCAATAAATAATTAACTGATGGTAATTTTATTGATTCAATTGAATTCCTTGGGCCCTAAAACCTAGGGTTAGACACCAAAACCAACTTTGTAGGTTGAATAATAATTGAGATATGGCCATTTTAAGCTCCGGGTGGCCATCTTGGATGCCATCTTGAAAATGACCCCTTTCCGGAGGTCAGATGTTACTAGATTTTTAGTATGTTATTTAGCATGCCCAATGGTACCAGAATCCATTGAAAAACCTTTTGTATCAATTTCTTTGGGGTTCAACCATATATTGACCCCTCTACAACAGGCATTTAAGGCCATTTTCCCTGCTAGAGCAGGGGTTAGCCTTGCGGTCCCCATGACAATCTTCTCCATTTTGCCCTATTTTCTGCATCTCCCCTTGTTAACCCCCTTGCCCGCATTTCTTCTTCCACCATCTTTAGCCAAGTCTTTTTCAGTCTTCCCCATCCTCTACTTCCTTCTACATTCATTTCCATCACTCTTCTCAACCAGTCACTTTCATCCTTCCTCAACACATGACCAAACCATCTCAACCTGTTCCTCTTCACATAATCAATCACAGGCTCTATTCCCATCATCTTTTGCAATTCATCATTTGTCTTCCTCTCTCTCAACGATACTCCGCACATCCACCAAACCATTCACATTTCCACCCCTTCCAGCCTTCGTTGCTGCTTTACGTTCATTACTCATGTCTCGCTCCCATAAATCATAACACTTCTCACACATGCAGCATACACCTTTCCCTTCAGCTTCAACGACACTCCCCTCATCAGCATGCCACTCAGTTCCCGAAACTTCTTCCATGCACATCTCACTCCAGCAACCGTTGCCGAGTCTGATCCACCTTCTCCATTCAGCATGTCTCCGAGGTAGCAAAATGTTTTCACATCTTCCAGCTTCACGCCGTCTCCAAGATCCAACTCAACATTTCCTCCATCTGCAGCTCCCTCTGTGCACACCTTACATTTGAATGTAGCTGCCACACTGGTTAATGACCCTGTCAGACCACTACATTTTTGATGAACCCACTCATCTTTATTATTATCTTTATCCTTAATTCATATTTATTTGAATTATGGAGTCCTCCAAAGATGATCACAAATTTATACTCTTTGCAAATTAAATTGTATCATCTTTTGCAGAATTCACAGAGGTTAGTCAAAGGAAATAACAAGAGTTTAACCTGTGTTGAGAGAAATTCACATTTTGTCATATGATATTCATGGCCAGTCTTACCATTGCAGGGGATTTTGATGATAAAATGGAATGTTATTTATATCATAAAAAAGTGTCATCAATAACTTCGAAGAATCAAGTTGTTGATCATATCTTTTACATGTCAACAAACATGCCTAATTATATAAAGTTGGTTTGTTTAATTGGTTATTTTGATATTACAAAATGTCCCCAATTGCGTAATTTTGTGTAATATGTGTAAATAAGCAAATATAATGAAAAACTGCAAGCTGCATTGTCAATATAATGTCACTATATCAGAAATTTAAACCAATGGCTGCCATCTTGGAAATGGCTGCCATTTTGAATTTTTTTGAGTGGCCCCATGTCCAAAATTAATCAGTATGCGGTGGTCAACCACTGTGTCAAATTTGCTACTTTAAAAAAACCCCACAACGGTTTCACCTATTCTGCCGGACTATTATGCCTCTGTGGCCACAGAGAGGAATTTTCCACAGTTGCTGCCGATTGGTCCATAGTTTATTGTCACCCAGGAATCCAACTGCGGAACCTCCAAATGATAGGGTTTTGACCACATGAGTAAAAGTTTATATTGGACTACCAAAAGCCTTCCGTGCTTAAAGAAGGAGGTGTTTTGGTTTTTATAAATTTAAAAGTTCTAAGTTTTTTTGTTCAATTTTGTGTATTAATTCATTAGGAGATTGAAGGCCCTTTAAGAAAATAACAAGGTTGTTGATTGATCATTGTAAGTGACCACATCATGTAACAATGTTGCAACAGGTAATGTGAGTCTGTGTTTTCACTAAATGATGAATGACAATCAGAAATGTAGTCAGACAAAGCCATAAGTTGTCAGGTACTTGTAAAGTATGATAATAAACCCTGACAACTGTGAATAGCAGTATCAGACAGAGAGCACCTCACCGCTGCTTGGGCAATTTCGACCAAAATCTATTATCTGAGAAAAGAAGTATCAACTGATAATTTCTGATCAGTGTTGTTTTACCTGTATTATTTATTTTATTTTCAGGCACATGGGGGAATTATTGTAGTTCTTCTGTTAGAAAATATGTTTGGGAGTTTTGTTTGTCGTTGTTTGTTTGTTTTTGGATAAAATGACTCCATGGACATAGTTTGAGTGGGAGTTTGAGAAAACAAATTACGTCGATTGTACACATCGTTTATACTCTTATTTATGCATTGAAGAGATTGATTGTGAGATTTTGTTGACTCAACATGAGCACTGTATTTTTGCTGCAGCGTACGCGCCACACAGCCTGTATTAAATAAGTCATTACATACAAAATAAACAGATGAGGCTCCTGAAAAAGGTACTGCACTTGTTTTTATTTCATGTGAAAATATTTTAATTTCTATTTTATGTGAAATTGCTGAAATTCACCCAACTGGCACCATGAGTGTACCAGAATGGATTTTCATGCACAACGCAAATGCACTGTACAACATGACGAAACCATCACAGGCCTTGTGAAGATAGGCCTCATCGATCGATGCAGCAGTATGTTGTTTATACACTGCCCAAATAATTATGTGGCATTCTTTCAAGCAGAGATTTTACCGTGGAGGTTACGCAGGTCCTAGCTATTATTTCCGACTATTTTTTCTTAATCAGTATTTATAAAACCCATGTCATTATAAAGGTATTTGTTGACGAATTCTGGGAATATCGCGACAATTTGAAAGAAAACACCCGTCGTTATTTATTTGGAAAGATGTGTACACAGCATAAAGTTGTGGCTAAAACTATTGGCACCCTTGCACTTTTTTCAAATAATGCACCATTTCTTCCAGAAAATTGTTGAAATAAAAAAATATTTGGTCTCCACATATGTATTTCTTTGTTTGCAGTGGAACAAAACAAAAAAGCTGAAAAAATTACTAAATCTTAGCTTATTCCGCACAGGAATCCTAAAATGGCCCGGACAATATTATTGCCATCTTTTAGAGGTTGTTAAAAATAATTAGATTTCAAGCAGGTGATTCTCCTTTACTTTGGGATTGAACACACATATGCTGAGTTGCAGGTGCCTGCAAAATAAAAATCACTCATTCAACCAGTTTGAATGGAGTAAAAGAGTCATTCTGCTATTTTGTGTCACTGTGTGTACCGCAAAGAGCATGGAGAAAAGAAAGAAAACCAGAGAATTGTCTGAGGAAGTCAGACACAAGATTGTAGCCAAGAAGGGACAATCGCAAGGCTACAAGTCCATCTCCAGAGACCTTTATGTTCCTGTGTCCACCATATGCAATGTTATCAGGAAGTTTAAGGCCCATGGCACTGTAGCCAACCTCGCTGGACGTGGTCGCAAGAGAAAACTTGATCGAAGATTGCAGCGAAGGATTGTTCGAATGCTGGAGGAAGCACCTCGATCAACTGCCAAACATATTCAAGCTGACCTTCAGACACAAGGTACGACAGTTTCAACTCACACTATCCGTCGCCAACTCAATGAAAGGGGTTCTATAGTAGGAGACCCAGGAAGATCCCACTGCTGAGAAAGCCAAACTGGAGTTTGCCAAAACACACCTAAACAAGCCAAAATCCTTCTGGGAGAATATCCTGTGGACAGATGAGACCAAATTAGAGCTTTTTGGTGAAGCACATCATCTCTATGTTTACAGGAAACAAAGTGAAGCCTTCAAAGAAAAGAACACCTTCCCTACAGTTAAACATGGAGGAGGTTCAGTGATGTTTTGGAGTTGCTGTGCTGCCTCTGGCACTGGGTACCTTGAATATGTGCATGGCATCATGAAATCAGGAGATTACCAAGGCATTTTGGAGTGCAATGTTCAACCAACCCAGTGAAAGACATCTGGGTCTCCGTCGAAGGTCATGAGTCTTGCAGCAGGACAATGACCCCCAAACACACTTCAAAAATCACCCAGGAATGGTTCAAGTCAAAACGTTGGACTGTTCTGAAGTGGCCAGAAATGAGTCCAGATCTAAACCCATTGAACACATGTGGGGAGATCTGAAAACAGCAGTTGGGAGAAGGCTCCCTTCAAATCTGGGAGAACTGGAGCAGTTTGCACAAGAAGAGTGGGCAAAACTGCCAGTAGAGAGCTGTCGAAAGCTCATTCATGGCCAGAGGAAGTGCTTGACTGCAGTTATTTTGTCCAAAGGATGTGCTACCAAATATTAAGTCCACGGTGTCAATCATTTTGTCAATGCCATTTCTATTTATTTTCTGATTAAAAGGATATATTTAGTTCTGAATCAAAAACAAAGGTTCTGTAATATTAACAGTGAAATAAAGAATTGTGGAGACCAAATACTTTAGACAATTTCAACTTATTTTTAGAGAAAATTGTGAGTTATTTGAAAAAAAGTGCAAGTGTGCCAATATTTTTGGCCACGACTGTATGCAACACGAAGAAGATAACTGGTCTCGGGCCTCATTGTCACATGACCGCTGCAATTCCATGAGGTTTCCACACTTCTCGTGGGATTGAGAACTAGACATGCGACAGTGACGGGCCATAACACGTATGAGCCATTCCAATCGTGCTTTCTGTGACATCAGTGATGTCATGAAATAGGGGTAGGGGTGGGGGGTGGAGGTGAGGTCGTTAAATATTCCACTGTTTCGATGTGGGAATGCACGTTTGCTTTTAAGAGTGGGGTGAGGAGCGGAGGACAGTATTGAGATTGGAGGGGGGGGGGGGGGCGAAGAAAGGACAGAGTTGGGAGGGAGAGGTCGAGGCTTTGCAGTTGTGGTGGGGGGGGGGGTGGTGATTGAGGAGTAATGGTGAAGAGGTGAGAGGGGGGTTGAAGGCTTGGAGTGGGGAGGGTATTGACACCTTATCGTTGAGAGTGGGAGTGTGAGGACTTGAGGTTTGGGAGTTGGAGAGTGGGGGGAGGGGGGGGTGCGTTGAGGAGTAATGGTGAAGAGGTGAGAGGGGGGTTGAAGGCTAGGAGTGGGGAGGGTATGGACACCTTATGGTTGAGAGTGGGAGTGTGAGGACTTGAGGTTTGGGAGTGGGGGGGTTGGGTGGTGGGGTGGGGAGAGTTGACGACTTGTAGTCACATTTCACATTGCGGACTGGTGGGACGGACTTCCCCAGGACCGCATCAGACGCCTGGTACAGATCATGCGTCGGAGGTGTACAGCCTGCATCACAGCTCAGGGAGGACACACACGATATTGAGGACTGCTGTCATTCTGTCCTTGCCTATTAGGAGTGTTGCGTCCATTCCTCTGTCATTTTGTTTTGACTGTATTCAGGTGCGTGCCTTTGTGTTGCAGTGCTGTGACTTTTGTTGCACCACCCCTTGTGATGTTCATGCTTTTTGCTTCTTTGTGATTGAGGCAACCTCTTGCTTATTGACATGTGTTTCGTAAAGATTGCTGAACTTACCTCTGTGTTCAAATATTTTTCATTTTTGCGTGGAGGATTTCAATGAGTGTCCTTCTAAAGATTTGATAAGTTTATTTTGATGTTGAGTTTACATGTGTACATATATATATATATATATATATATATATATATATATATATATATATATATATATATATATATATATATATATATATATATATATATATATATATATATACATACATATATATATATATATATATATATATATATATATATATATATATATATATATATATATAGTCATCTTCTCTCTCTCGACCTCAGCACCTTTTGTTGCACCATCTGCACCACCACCGCCAGCACCTGATCATGTCGCCACCTGTATCGTCCTGCTGCCAATGCTACTGAGCATGCACTCAGTGCATGCTGCACCGTTCCTAAACCTCCACACAAATAACATCTCATCTCATCATATACAGTCACGTGAAAAAGTAAGTATACCCCATGTAAAGTGTTGACTTTTTCAACATATTTCAACATACAGCTATTTGATCTTCATTTCAACAATATTGATAGATAACGGTGATATAATATAACAAATATCATGAGACATTTACATTTTGTAGTCCATTGTATAATTTCAATAAACATAAATGCAAATTTCGCATGTGGAAAAAGTAAGTACACCCCTACATTTATCACTACTTGTAATAACTAAAATTAGAATCAGGTGCACCACCTCAGGTGCAAATGATTAGAACATCGTTAGAGAATATCTTGGAGGAACCTGTCTTATTTAAACCTCAGACATTTAGTTTGGTTTGCTCTTTGTTGTTGAAGTGTGTGGCGTCACCATGCCTCGATCAAAAGAGCTATCTGAGGCCTTCAGAAAGAAGGTTATAGATGCCTACGAGTCTGGAAAGGGATTTTCAAAGATCTCCAAACAATTTGAAATCAATCATTCGACTGTCCGGAAGATCATCTGCAAGTGGAGAAGATTCCAAACAACTGCCAACTTGTTCAGGCCAGGCCGCCCCAGCAAGTTCAGCCCGAGAGCAGACCGCAAGATGCTGAAAGAAGTCCCCAGAATGTCATCACGGGACCTACAGGTAGCTCTTGCCACTGTTGATGTCAAAGTGCACGAGTCTACCATAAGAAAGAGGCTGCACAAATTTTATCTACATGGGAGGTGTGCCAGGAGGAAAGCTTTGCTGTCCAGAAAGAACATCAGGGCAAGACGAAAGTTTGCCAATGAACACCGAGGCAAAGACCAGCACTTCTGGAACAATGTGCTCTGGACAGATGAGTCAAAGGTAGAGCTATTTGGCCACAGTACCAGAAGACATGTTTGGCGAAAACCCAAGACAGCATTTGACCACAAGAACCTGATACCAACTGTAAAGCATGGTGGTGGAAATATTATGGTTTGGGGCAGCTTTGCTGCATCAGGGCCTGGGCATCTCACCATCATAGAATCCACTATGAATTCTTAATTGTACCAGAGGGTGCTTGAGGATAATGTGAGGCCATCTGTCGGAAAGTTGAAGCTCAACAGATAGTGGACTTTGCAACATGACAATGATCCTAAACATACCAGTAAATCCACCAAGGAATGGCTGAAAAAATAAAATTGGAGGGTTCTGGAAAGGCCAAGTCAAAGCCCGGATCTAAATACTGTCGAGATGTTGTAGGGGGATTTGAAACGAGCTGTGCATGCAAGAAACCCCTCAAACATCACACAGCTGAAAGAATTCTGCATGGAGGAGTGGGCAAACATTTCTCCCAGTCGATGTCAGAGACTGGTAGACAGTTATAAGAAACGCCTACTTGAGGTTGATTCTGCCAAAGGGGGCAATACCACCTATTAGGGGCAAAGGTGTACTTACTTTTTCCACAGAAGGAAATGGCATCTCTGTTAATTGTTTGTTGAATAAATTATTGCAAAGTCAATTTGTCATTGTTTTTTGTTCAATTAGATCAGCTTTATCTGTAGATACTGTTTAAATGAAGATCAAATAGCTGTATGTTGAAATATGTTGAAAAAGTCAAAACTTTACATGGGGTAAACTTAATTTTTCACGTGACTGTACATAGGTATTAATATATATTGTTACGTTTATGGATTATGGGATGGGGGTGGTTGGGGTGGGGAAAGTTAAGGACTTGTAGTCACATTTCACGTTGCATGGATGGTCTACAGTTAGTACATACAAATTTAGCCTTATTTAATGTCGTCGCATTTGACTTGATTTTGTTTATGAACACAACTTTAAATTTTTAACATGTAAACTTGATTATGAATTGTGATGAATATCAGCAAAAACTTCCAGACGATAATAAATGTAGATAAATTTGTTTTTCAGATGGAGAATCAGCGTATTTTTGTATGACTTGTAATACCACCTTTCACCAGGAGCGGTGCTATACAATACACATTTGCATCGTGAGAATTGCGGTCCTGAACTGCCAGACGATGATTTTTTTTGTTTCCTCTTTAAAACTTTTCAGGCACTGAGTACAACCACCATTTTTAAACCCATTCCAGCCAGCAGTTCAGGAGTGCATAAAAGTCAGACACACAAACAAATACACAGAGACTTTTCGAATTATAAATACTATATTAAGTTCAGTCATCTGACATTGTCTCAGAGTATAATCCAAAGTGTTTTTTTTATATATCATACATTGATGACCATCTTGCTAAGATAAAGTATTGAGGTGCCTTCCATCAATATATCTTACCATCCGGCACCCACTTAATGCCATCCATTAGCAGAGGAAGAATCGGGGTTCTAGGACACATTAAATTTAACATTGAAGTCAATGGGGAACATTATGGAAACTTATGGACTCAAACCCCCTCTCCTGAAAAATTACACCCTTTTTCTCCCTCTTTTAACTTATTAACTCTCCCCATTTTTCATTATACTCGTACAGAGACCCAACGAATATTTGTGTTTAATTTTTAGGTAATAGCTTAATTTTCTTAAAAGCAGAATCACCATCTAAAATATTGATAAATATTATGTTAGAATTTGCTTCTAGATGTCGCTGTTCAGATAATATGAAACGATAAACCTCTCTTAACGACCTCATCTAACCCCTTCCCGAACCACATATCATTTTGAGATTATAGTAAATTATTTTCCCATAGATTTCTTGGCACCATCAAAGTTTTCAGTCTACTCAAGGATGTTGCCTCTAAGAGCCTCTAACTTATTCGTATTTAAATTTTTTCGCTTATTTGTTTTATTTACCTTTACCCCCGTTATTTCTTATAAGAAATAACATGAATGTGATATTTTTCACATTCATGATGTTCTCCATTTTAATACCAAGGTTGTTGTTTTCTCCACTCTTTGGTTTGGTTAATGCTTGGTTCTATCATTTATATATCAGTAAAAAAAGGTGGCGGTAGCCCGTTAAAATTCCTAACCCCCCCCCCCCCTTTTTATCTTAACACTTATGGTTATCACTTATATTTATCTTAACACTTATAACCATAAGGGAGGCTATGAATTCCATTTTCTAAAATAAACCTCTTATTATCAAAAGCTCCAAGAGCTTTCTTATTTACCTCTTCTGAATATAATTGATGTTTTAACTCCTTATCGTATTCATTTTTCTAAACTCTTCTTTCTTTAAAGTTAAACAATTATAATAACTAGCAACGGTACCCGTCCTATGGGCGGGTCTTCAATTGGGAGGCCCAAATGAAAAGGCAAAATATCAGAAATTGAAGGTTTTTTTTTATTTTAAACGATTTATATAACATCCGTCAAATAATATCACATGCAAATCATCAAAATTTAAACTATTTGTAGAATTTCAATAAAAGCCACATCACTGTTCATATCGGTAAATATTATTCCATCATGTTTGGAAAAACTGGAAAATTGGACAAATTGGAAATAGGTAAAATTGGAAAAACAATATAGCCAATTTTACTCCAGGGGGTCCCAGGATTACCCACCCAAAATTTCGTTGCGATCGGTTCAGCCATTTTTGCGGTACTAAACCGCAAATTGCGGTACTAATAACTAAATTATTATTAGGTTAAATAAAAACCAACCGGAAACCAGGCATCAAACACTACCACTGGTGCCGCAGCCGCTACATCACCACCTCAATCAGGCAGGGTCCGTGGGGCCACGCCTCGAGGAGCGGTGGTTGGTCCGGGATTTGATTGGTGCAAGGACTGGTAAGATGGAACTCGCTGATAGGAGCAGGCACGGAGACGTCATGAGATGACATCAGAGACTTGACTATAAAGGAACACTCGGCTGACATTTTCTCCTCTTGCGCAAGGGAGATTCATCACGAACAGTCGTGTCCCGACATTTTGTCTTTCTTCTTCTCTCGCTTTCCTCGTGGCTTTCTCTCATGTGTTGGGGAGCTCCGGAGTGAGGGACATTCTTAAAGAGCGGGGACATATACAGTGTGCTCTTGAGCGAGGGACATTCATTGGGAGCAGCCACGATTTTGTATCTCTCAGTTGCTGAATCCGGTGGTGAACAGTCATGTTCCGACATCTTCCATGTGATCATGAGGAGGAGGAACTGCGGACGGAGAACTGCGGTTTCCTGTGCATGGACGATGAAGACTAGCTCGGCTGGGCGAACAAGGGTGCGCGAGGCTTAGTTCGCCCCCATGGCAGTGCAGCCTGTGGTTTTGCCACCAAGGACGCGAGGGGTTTTGATGATTTCCGACGAGGTTCAAGAGCAGCTGAGAGCTAAGTGCCACAAATCACACATAATTATTTTCCAGTTATAGTTACCTTTGTCTGTATTCAGGTCTGTCTGGGGGCACTCCAATTAGAAATACTAGTGAGATACCCATGCTACGCATGGGTGGGAGGCCACAAGCAAACAGGCAATGCAGATACGGCGAATGCTAAAGCATGAAACCAATAAATTCCACATTCCTGAAGCACCCTCAGTCGCACGTCAGACATGGACAGCAAGTTCGTGAAGGACTTCCATGAAAAACGTACCCGTTCGCAAACAAACGGGTACGTTCACGTATAGAAACATCGATCATGGTTCGGTGGCGAATCTGCATATGGCGATCCGCGAAGTTCACGTTTAGAAAGTAGAAACCATCATGGCATGTCGTCATTTACTTGAACTCGATATCTCTTTTTTCATTCCAAACAACACAACTCCAATCACAAATTAAACTTTTCACAACATTGTTAATGTTTCCTTCATTGTAAAAACTACCAAGTCAACAGTTAAAAGGATTTTGAGCCGATAGGTTGTTCCGGCCTTGGCAAGATCGATGGAGACAGCGATCTGTTAGCGTATACACCGCCCAAATAGCTATGTGGAATTCTCTCATGTCGAGATTAAACTCACGTCGTTTGAACTTTTGGCCGAGGTCATTATTTACTTTTAATGATGTTTATATGCGAATCAAAAAGAAGATAATTGGTTTTGGGTCGTCCTTTACGCATATCTCATGGGATTGTGAGTTGGAGAGATGACCGTGATGGCGGGGAGGGGGTTGGCATTCTCCCAAGCAGGGATTCAACCCATGTCCTTATAAAAGGTAAACTCACCAAAACCTCACCAAAAACTCGGTCCGAGGTCACCGAGTCCGATCGGTGCAGCCAAGTGGGGCAGCCGATCGGTGCAGCCGTTTGTGCAGCACCTGGGAAAATAATGTTATGCGGGAGTCCAAACCTGAAAATGCTGGGGGCCAAAGCTGAAATTGGAAAAACAATATACCCTATTTTACTGCAGGAGATCCCAGCATTACCCACCCAAAATATCGCTGCGATCGGTTCAGCCGTTTTTGCGGTACCTTCGAACGGACAGACAGACGGACATTTGGTGAATTATAGTCGGATAGTTTTATCGTGCATTATTTTGTGACCGGCATTTTCTTTAATAAATCCGGTATTTTTGTAAATTTTAATTCCGTGTTGGTTTGAGTTGATTTATTGCATGGTCGAGGACGTCGTGTGGACTCGTGAAGGTAAGCTCGTCATCCTCCTTTCCCTCGCGTGTAACAAATACTGTCATTTTGGATTGAATGCCTGGGAGTAAAGCTCGTTTAGTCATCCATGTCACCCTGCGGTTTTCACCACAGGGTAGTCACACAACAATATATACACTTAGTTATAAAAAAACCCCAGATATGGTAAATTTTGTCAGATTTCACTGCAGATTTGGACATTTATTTAGTTTACAAGATCCAATCCTCATATCCGAATCCAGATTTTGATGATAACCTTCAAATATGTAATGGTAAATCGATCGTGTTTCCAAGGCAAGGCACGTTTGAATAAGCCGAGAAAATGGTGGCTTAAGAACCCAGTGAGTGACAGTGGGCTGACCAAGATGATGGGCCGCCATATTGGTAAGGCTTTTTGAGGTTTTTTCTTATGAGCACCTTGTTAATCATCTTCGAAAAGGGTGTTGTAATACACCCAAACACCCAGGTTTCATCATTGCAATCTGTCAGAGGTACAGGTGGATGCACGCAAAGTTTGGGGCCACTAGGTTTCATGGATTTGGAGTTACGGAGGAGACTGACAGATGGACGGATGGACACTGCCTTTTATTATTAAATATATCCCTGCAAATGTCTGCTGTTCTTCATCTGCTCCAATCGGTTAATTTGATCATTTGCTTGTTAAAGTGGACAATTTTCTGGCCATTTTCAGAGAGCCTCCTAAGTGTCGACGAGTCTGGTATATCACTCAGGCGGACTGGCATGGTCTTCAAGCAGCCCTCAAATATCTGGACTAGTCTCCCATCTCTCCTGCCTCTGACATCAACTCATCCTGGGAATTTTTCCAAAGTAAATTGCTCTCTCTCTCATGCACAGATTTATCCCATCATGTCTTCAGTTTTCATTCCTGTCCTACCATCCATGGTACACTGAATCTTGTGGTGAGGTAGTTGCCCTGAAACAACTTCCCTTCAACTCATGGAAGGCAAATCCAAATGAAGGTAATCTCAGTTCCTTTCACAAAGCTCAGAGCAAGTGTGTCTACCCTCAGGAGAGCCAGGAAACAATGTCTTTCCACTCTCAAGACTGAACTCTCAAATCTGTCTCCCTCCTGCAAATCCTGGTGGCATCTGATCAAATCTGTTTCTGGAGTTTATTCCCCTTCCATCTTCTCCTTTACCTCAAATAGACCATGGGCCGAACCTAATTTTTCTGCTTAGTTTTTGAGTTTCATAGTCTCCTCCTGGGGACTACTTGAAACCTTCCTTAATATATTCCTCATATGTGCCTGAACCCAAAATCAAATGTTCCCAAGCTTGAAAATTGAGTGTTACTGAGAATTTCACAAAAAAACAAAGAAATACATAGAAATGGTTGCTAAGGTAATTTTACCCTAGCAACGGTGACACATAGGCATTTTCTGTGGGTTTAGAGCACAGAAATGTAACAAATGGGCAGAAGAAATACTTGTAAAAGACTCCATTTATATAAACACATCCATAACATGATGTTAAATGTTGATGAGAGGGTCTTTGTAGTGTCTTACACAATGAATTACGGGAGACATCAATGGCTAAATTAGTACAGTTCATAGCGGGTAGTAAACTAACTTGGAACACCACTGCCATCATCTTTTCACCAAACAGAATAGTTTAAAATGCAAACATCTCACAACCACGTGTTTAAATGAAGAAAAAACATACCCCTTATTTATTTTATATCTCTGTTCATCCAGTTTAATGTTTGCTTGAAAAACTTACACCCAGTACCATCCTCGCTTGTGCTCATACTTTATTACAAAATATTTCCCTCTTTTTACAGTTTTCAATTACTAAATTTTGTTTCTCCTATTTCATACCTCGTACACAGGCACTTTCTTTTCCCTTCCACTCCCTCTCCCCCCCCCCCCCCCCGCCCCCCGCCCTCTTTCTCTTTCTTTTCCTTTTGTCCTTTCTCTCCGTAACTCTCCTCTCACATCTAAGTGTTCGTACATGTAATGTTACAAACGAACTGCGTGCAGTGCAATGAGTAACTTGTGTCTTGGTTGGTGTCTTTAATACAAGCTGAAGACATTATAAAAATCATCAATTCGTGATAATGTCAATCACTGAAAAGAAGCATACATCATAATATTATGTTAAAACCTGCAAAGTATTTATAATGATGTGGCATTATATATTTCTCAGAACATTTAAAAGCAAGGTTTAGGTTGTAACTGGTCATCATTTACGCAATGAAGCAATCTTTGTCAATTTCATTAAGTCATGATGAAATGAATCCAGTAATGATGAAATGATCTTCAAGTCTTACCCCTTAAAACAATTTTTAACACTATTGGTCTATTTTAACATACTGTTGCGGATATGGCATTTGGCCTCAATATCCGCTTGTAAATACTCCCCTATTTCCCCAATACTCCCCAACTATCCCCAATCCCCCATTCCCTAGTCCCATTGCCTGTAAATAACACTCTGTAGAACCGACCTTCCCCTTTTTCCCCCATTAAATGTCGTGCCCAGGTTCACCGCATCTCACGTAGACAACTATAGGACATCTTGCTAGTTATTCTTAGTCTATGTCAGTTAAGGACTCGTTTCCATTAATTCTGACTCTTCGTTGCACCAGAATGTGATTATATGGCACCAGTAGTGAGTTTAGGACCTTCCCATACCTCCTCCCATCTTCTTCCCCATACAACAACAACTACAACAACTACAACAACGGCGCGGCGCGGGGGAGTGTGCGTCCTCACACCGGCTCGGTTAGCCGCCATTGACCATGCGCTCCGACGGGGTTACCACGAAGGGGCTCCTTGTCAGCCCCTCGTCAAGGGCGGAGCCGGTAACCCCCCCGCACGCACCCAATGAGAAGCAACGGGCCGATTCCATCTGGGGCGGAGCTAACGAGCCGAGGGCGTGTCACTCCCCGCCGGATATACGCAGCGACTTACCGGACGTGACGTGAGATGCGCCCCCGACTGAAGAAGACAAGTCGCGACCTCCAAGCGCTGAGCGAGCTCCACGCATCGACCCGGTATTGCAGTACCTCCGAGAACGGTGCACCCCCTCCGAGAACGGTGCACCTTGAGCCATTGACGGCCCGCTTTCCTTGCCATCAATCCCCGTGTGAGTCAGTTTTTGTCCTGTTTATCTGTCGTCTGTCAGGGAATAAGATAAGTGTGTCTAAGTGCCTGTCTTCCTATGCTGTCCCTCTTGTAGTTGTAATCTGACCTTCCGCCCTAATATAACCTCCTCCGGAGGTCTTGAGACCTGAACCCTTGGTGTCGTGTCATTTTAACCCAGCCGTTGTGTCCTTTTCCTTCATTGACCTAGCATAGCGCGACTCGGACAAGGTTCGAGTATAATCGGGTAACTTGTGCGGACACGGCGGCCATTCCGCTCGGCCCACCATAACATCAAAGTCGTGTCTGTAACAATACACTTGTTAACATACACTTAACACTATAACATACACATTTATTTAACATACACTATTTAACACTATTACGAGGAAATCAATCACACAAGTCTATTATTTTTGTTTCTACCAATCATTAACATAGTACATGTCGCTTAGATGTTTCCACAAAAACATTGCGTACAAAGTTGGTCACAGAACAAAGTGTTACAAATCATATACTGCTAGGAATATCATTTTTCAAGGTTTTCAATAGAATAGTACAAAATCAAATGATGAATAATAATTGAGAAAAAAATGATGTGCATAATTCATATTTTGTGTGGAACAACCAGTATGTATTAACTTTGATATTCTATTAAAAATAGCAAAAAGGAAACACCTACATGGGGCTATGCTAAATCACCTTCCTCCCTTATTTATTTTCCCTCAGACAAAACGAAACAAAATAACAAAAGCAGTCATTGCACGGTGAAGGATGATGAAGACAAATCAAACAAACTATATCTCATCCTCTGAGTCAGGGGTGTCAGTTTCATAGTGTTCAAGTTCCTCTGCTGAAACTGAAACATTCTCACACCCTACACAAGAACAAAGGTCTGTGCAAGGAAGCTTGTTGGCCAAACAAGAACATCGCCGTTGTGAACACTGCATCTTCTTGCATGAGCAGTGTGACAACTCCATAACACTTGCAGGTGCAGGGGGAAGCCTCATACAATCGACCACTAGCTCATCACCATCTGCTTTCCATCCATGATTTTTTGGAGATGGAATGTTTGGCATGGTCTCAAGACATTGCTTATGGATTGCTGCCTGATAGTTTGCACGTTGTATATGTTTGTGCAATGAATCCTTATTAGGTGGCAAACATTTCTCTACACATCTTCCTGTCTTGAACATCTGACACCTGGCCTGATTCACATCTTTGCAGTTAGTCTGGCCATAGAGTGCACAAGTGAACATCTCAAGTCCTGCATAGAGAGTTTCAGGAATCTCAAAAGCTGTTCCCAACTTCTCAAATGTGGAACAGTGCTCTTTACTTGCTATTAAGATTTTGGCAGCTTTCACTTTCCCCATACCATACAGGGCACTCACTGAGTCGCATCCAGAAAAGCAGTGAAATCCCACAAGAGCAGAGCACACCTCCTTTTTTCTTTTTTTTCTTTTTTTTGTATACTGAATCGAGGCTCGTGAAAGAGCTAACATTTACTTCACAAACAAATCAACCAGACAAACAAAATATACAAAAAGAGGGAGCGGAAAACAAGATGGGGAGAGAAGGGGAAGTGATGGAAGATTTGCTGGATGTCAATGTTACGTTTGCTCTTTCCTTTTCCAGTGTGGAAATATAGCTTAGCATCAATATCTTGGCAGAATGCAACGCACAACACAAACACATCTGTTTCTGGGCTGTTGATGATCACATGATCACTTGATCTGGCTGCAAATGCACTATGCAATAAAAGTCGCGTGTCCGCTTCTTTTTGATTTGTGAAGAGAAATTGAATGGCGACAACTTCGAGGTCTGTTTTCTTTTTATTCTGACGAAGAGCATGGCATTCACCCCCGTGTCCTACAATGAGTCTTACATCATCGATGACTTCCATTGCATTCTTGCACCAGTATTCAAAGAGGAACTGTAACAGATTCTCCTTATTCTGACCGCATGACAAAAACTTTGACCATTGTTTTGGTATCTTCTGTTCAGGAGAGAAAATTTTCATGACTTGCGTTCCTCCTACTGACCGTCTACTTCTCTCACCACATTTGATACTTTTGGTATGGTATCTGTCAGGGACAAAGTGCACCACTTTTGACTTATACACTTTGGCTTGTCTCACTAGGCATGAAAGTACCTGAACAGCAAACTGGCCAAATGTTGATGGTGGCTTGAGAACTTGAATCAGTGCCATGGCATCCCAAACCCATGTTGAACCACTTGGGATAGCATTGATGGTAGGAAGTGGGTCTACTGCTTTCTCCATGAAGTGTAAGAGCTTTGCTTTGTTGGTGTTGATGAGCGATCCATCATAGTTCGCAAGAGGCAATGGTAATGGGCCCAGTGAATGAGTTAGCATCTCCTCAATATCAAGCTTCCTAACAGTACCAATCACGATTAACCTTGCAAAAAGATTCCTGTCAGCCTTAAGAGCAATCTCCTTCCCCTTCACGTTTGATACTGTAGGCTTGCCTGTGTCTTTGAATGTCTTCAATTTCATCTTCTTGACGGGATCGTGAAAGCTGATGTCTGAGGCTTGAAGTCGTTTCTCACAAAAGGTCTGAAATGCTTCTTCTCCTTTCTCATAGGCCTTTTGGAGATCTTTCACCACCTGGGTTGATGCAACCTTCCCCGAGGTAATATGATATAGCTGATCAGATTCCAGAGAAGTATCAAAGGAATTTACCATGTTAATAATAGTATCCATGACACTTCTTACATCTTTCTCATCTCGTATTTTCCTTGTTTCATCCATAGTCAGGTTCACTATGTTTTTTCGTTCAAAATTTTGGTAGATTAGCAAAACTATACATTTTTGGAATATTCAGAGCATGAGGAATCCAAAAATTAATGTTGACATTTGCGTAGACACCTTTGCGAAAATGACACTCAGGACAGTGATGAAGATCTGTAAAAGCATATTCCTGAATGGTATAGACCTCGTAGATCCTGTGTATAGGACTTATAGTTCAATCTGATACTACCTATAACTTCCTATAACAACCTATATCTTCAAAGGACTTGCAAAATCATGTATAATGTAATACAGTTATATCACAAATATAAAGACAATGGTTTTCAATTACCTTTGTTTGTTGCTTTTCTATAATCCTGAGCACTATTTTGAGGCCTTTATTGGATTCCTTGACCCAGAAAACATAGGATTAGCATATTTAATTAAGTCTCTAGGTTGACTAGAAGCCGAGATCGCGCAAAATATGTATTTTATGGCGGCCATTTTCAAAATCCAAAATGGCGGCCATGCAGGTGTCTGTGCAAATGCCAACATTGATTTTCAGATTCTCCATGCTCTGAAGATTCCAAAAATGTACAGGTTTGCTAATCCCAAAATTTTGAAAGAAATTATATTTGTTAACATAGTGAACCTGACTATCTTCATCACTGTCCTGAGTGTCATTTTCGCAAAGGTTTCTACGCAAATGTAAACATTAATGTTTGGATTCCTCATGCTCTGAATATTCCAAAAATGTATAGTTTGGCTAATCTACCAAAATTTTGAACGAAATTATATTTGTTAACATAGTGAACCTGACTACCAGGTCAATACGGGTCCTTGCAGACATTCTATGACCAGCCATCTCTGTACACTGCCTGCTAATTCCAGCTCTCTCATGTTGGGTCAAAGTCCATCTTTGAGCGGCACCCTTGTTGACAGTAAATCCAGTCAGACCTTCTTTGGTTTTGGAATCACGGTTGGCTGTCTATTCTATCACCTGGTAGCAGGCAACCTGAGCAAAGCCATATTCCTGTTGCCTCTGAACCACAAACTTTCCATTCTGCAACTCACCATGAATGTCTGGATGATCGTCGCATAGGCTATTCATTTCAAGCCAATATGCAGAAAGATACCGTGCATATTTGACGTGGTCATAGGAGAAAAACCATGGCATCATAGAGCGAACACTCGATAGGTGAAGATTCCAACTAGCAACTCTGGTTGCTCTGATGAACAGTAGTAGTTGTTGCACCATGTCAATGTATCTACTCCAGTACTGGAATGTCAGGTTCTGTTTGCTGTTCTTCTCCACAAAATCTGCATACCTCTGGAGGAGACAACTGATTCCTTCAGACTTCACAACGGTGTCAAACTCCCTCGGAAATGCAGCTTGCAGCTCTGTAGCATTGCAAAACACAAGGTCTTGCTCTTCATCTGGCAGAATTTCGATGAAAGCTTGCCATCGTAATCTGTACAATGCCTCGCAAATGATCTTGTGACTCCTCACACTGCGATTGTAGTGATGGCCACTGCACACTCCATTAACAGAACCTGCTGCAACTAGCTCAGATTCAATGAGGATGTCCTGTAGACCAGCATCGTTAAAATCATTTCCCAATACAGGCCATGAATGTCATGGCTGTATGAAACTCTCCCATTCGAAGTACAAGTCTTTGCAGGAAGACAGGATTTTGCCAACGGATCTCCTGAGCTTTAGCGTAAATTGCCTGGTCCATGACTACGACAATCTGCTCTAAGCCAAACTTGTTCGCGATGCTAATACTTCGTTGCAGAATTGTATTCACTGTGCTGAGGTTAGTAGGACTAGCATCGATTACTGGAAGAAATCCAATGCTTGATATTGATGGGATAGTATCTCTCTGTAGAATGGTATTAAAGCCTGTCCATCCAGGTAGGGTGTCAATATTGGAATCTGGTACCTTGCAAAGAAAGTAGGCATCATCCAATGTTCGTGCATCTTCCTGCATCTGCACATAATGTGTGAGCTCTACCAATACACCCTCACCATACGGCTCTGGACCTGCCCTCTGTCCTCCAGTGTACAATTCAATATTTGGAGTGGGTGGCTGAAGGGATCTCTTTCTCGATCTTGCTAGAGAATGCTGTTCTGGTTCTTCTGCAGCAGGCTGGTTTCCATGCTGAATAATTATTCCATTGGTATTATGAGTAGTGCCCTTTCCCGACAAAGTCTCCTCCCCAAAATCGTTATTGTCCCAAACGAATGTAGTATGTATGTGGGGTTTGATTTTCGGTGGGATGTACTCCTCTCCTTGTTTGAGCTGCAACACAGCAAGGGCTGTATCGTGTTCTATGACTGCTGAATTTGAGGTACAATGTCCCAGGCCATTCAACAGCCCATCTAACTGAGCTGAACCGGTAAGATGACGCACAGACATTGCCAAAGCTGAATGTTTTGGCATTAATTGCTTTCCTTTCATTCCAAGATTGATGATATCCTGACACACAGATACAATTTTTTTACTGCTGGAATCATCTACATTTACATGTGAATCGTGTGGGGGGAAATCACTTGTGATGCCTGTAGTCCATGCCAGGAAATTGAACAGCTCATCTGGAACTATGTTGTGTGCTGCCTGTAGAGTCAATTCCTTGGAACGTGGTGGCCACTTCAGTGGAGGGGTGGTATCACATTTGTCTTTAATGGAATTCTTCAGTGCCAGAGCAGCGTGGTACATGGGGTCTACATTTCATCTGAGTTGTAATCCTGCTGGTTGTAGCACCCATTCTGACATCAGTGTCAGTGTCTGTATCGTCAGCACTTTCCGGTGAGTCGTTCACTGCTTCCCCTACAATCTCTGCTGTGGAAGGATCCTCAACAAACACAAGATCACTTTCATTACTTTTTGATGACTTGACAAATTTGAGGAATGGATATGACTGTAGTAATCTTCCTTTAAGGCTGTATGTCTTGTAGGATGGGATTTTCATGCCCTCCTCTTCTTCTACACACTTCTTGAACAAGTAATTTAACTTTGTTAACCTCAAAATTCCTCTATTTTTGACAATTCTCTCTTCAACAACTCTTTGGCAAAAACATTTATACCCCTTGTCATACAAAAAAACCTCTTAGGGGTTTTTCACATTGTTTTTGCATCTAGTGTAAGACTTAAACCAGCTCTTATGATACCTAGCTTCTATGGCTACTAGGCCTTTCCCTCTGATGTTAATGAGGAGGGCCTCATCTTTCCTCATCTCAGCTGCAGTGACCAGCTTACCAGCTGTTATAGTCTCACAATGAACCAACTGTTCCTTTCTTCTTTTTCTGCTGTGTGGTTCTACAATGTTCTTGTCTTTCTTGCAAATGAGACAGCATACTGGCAGTAGATGGGAGGATCTTGAGCCCGCCGCCCTGGAATGGGATGTCTTTGACCGCAGAAGTCTGATCTTGGGAGCCACTTCGTCTTGTCCTTGGTCATGTTCAGCAGATGCATCAGCTGCATTAAAGAAAGGGGACCAGTAGGGAGAGCAGTGGGAAAACAAGAAAAATATGAGGAATGAGAAACAAAAAGAAATACACAGTTTACAACTTTACACACCCTTCAAAAATAATTAAATCATTTTTAGTTGTATGATAGGAAATTCTGACATCTACAGGTCTAGATTATCTAAGGCAAACAAGCGTCCTGTATCCAGATAATATTGTCAGTATGAATAATGAGGTGTACAGGATGGTCCGTGGAGCTACCTAACATGACTCGTGACAAAATTCATATTTCATTGCAGTCAGACATAGAGGTGACAGTTACCAGCCTCCGTAAACATTCTATGGGTTACCAGCCACCTGAAAATTTGTTCAGCTTGTTCTTTTATTCCTGCATGTATGATGTCAACAATATGTGATATAAACTTCTCTATAAATACAAATTGATATGACTATTGTTGACTTCATACATGGAGGAATAAGAGAACAAGCTGAACAAATTTTCAGGTGGCTGGTAACCCATAGAATGTTCACGATACGGTGGCTGGTAACTGTAAACTCTATTCTCTAGCTTAACTTATGCCGTACCTAGTTAGCCATGAAATTTAAACGTAATAGGAACTAAAATTAAAATCTCCAGGGTATATCCCATAAATCTTGGTAGGAACCAAAATATTTCTGAAAGAGAATTTTAAAAACTAGCACAGAAGTAAGTGGGGCAGCAAAACTAAATAATCTAGGCTAGCAGTAGCACTGATATGAACTGTACGATCAAAATAAACACTACACAGATCTCAGTACATGGGGCATGTGGGTGGATTGTGCTTTTGCATTTTGTAGACCAAACAAACCAACACGCAAAATGTGGTGATATAATGCTGGATAAGCTCATTTTATTGAAAATATAACACAATCACATATCAGAATATATTTACTTACATTGGTCACTACTTTGAGGCACGAGTGCAGGCTTCTTCCTCGCTCTCTCGATCTTGCACTTGTCAGTGTATCGCATGTAGCACTTGCGATGATACCCGGCTTGACAGGGAACGGCATCGAGTATTTCTGGTGCTCTAACCAGCTCCAATCCAAAAGCATTGATTGCATTTTGTGGAATTTCAACTTCTCTGGTATCTGTAGATTTCCACTGATGAACACTTGTGATGAATTTTTGCCAACTAACTTCCGAAAACAAAGTAATCTTTTCTCTTGCACCAGTAATAATGTGCATGCAACATGCCATTGCTATGCCCAGGTAGCTCAGCTGCATGGGTCAAGGGCTGTGATTGGCCAATTCTGTGACACTTGCAGATACAGCATCTGTGATTGGTCTGTCAAGGCATTCAGTATGACATCATCATGCTAGATTCTGGCTGGGGAAGTGTATATTTTTGCGTGCAAATTTCTCAAAAATGCTCAGTTTTTAGTGATGGGAACATTAAAAATAGTAATTAATGACCTAATATCTATTGCTCTTGCAAATATCCAGTACCCCCAAGTGGGGACTACGGAAAAGTGGATTTTTGAGTCTTGGCCCATGGTCTAAAATGGCTACACAGCTGATACTGCATGTGAAAAAGCCGAATGCCTCAACTCTGTGTTTGCCTCAAAATCTTGTGTCCCAACCCCATCTCTCCCTGTCTCTCCCAACCCCACCTTACCCAGTCATACCCAGCTGCTCCTGGACTCTGTGTCCGTCTCTCCCGACAAGGGGGAGAAGTTTCTGTCAAATTGGAAAAACAATATACGATATAGCCTATTTTACTCCCAGGGGTCCCAGGAATATCCACCGAAAATATCGCGATCGGTTGAGCCGATTTTGCGGTACCTTCGAACGGACAGACGGACATTTGGTGGATTATAGTAAGATGATGACGGATACTTTGGATCCCGAGAGTACCTGGTTCACCTTTCCGATCCGTGATACCTCCCAAAGAGTTACTACAAGTTGGATTGCGATATTGAAAACACCAAAAAAATTGATTCTCACAATTTATTATCACAACATGTTCATTTCAACATATGAAAAGTCAAATGTAATTTTGGGGAATTGCGATTAGAACATTTTCATCAAAGTTTTTGTAAAATAGAAAACGGTACAACAAACACGTTTAGAGGTAAAACAAAGTTATTTTTTGCAAACACAGGTGATCGCACACCTGCTGCCACGAATGGCAAACTCATTGGGGATGTCCCGACGAGGTGTACCACTAGAACGGTTTGGAGGACCGTCCCGACGAGCGAGGTGTACCACTGGAACAGTTTGGAGGACCGTCGCGACGAGGTGCACCACTGGAACGGTTTGGAGGACCCTCCCGACGATGTGTACCACTGGAACGGTTTGGAGGACCATCACGTCGAGGTGCACCACTGGAACAGTTTGGAGGACCGTCCCGACGAGGTGCACCATGGAACGGTTTGGAGGACCGTCGCGACGAGGTGCACCACTGGAACGGTTTGGAGGACCTTCCCATCTGCATGAGCGCCGGACAGTAATGCTCGGTATGCGCGTTGTCCCCAGTGGCGTTACAGGTGGGACACGTGTACGCACGCAGGATGGGACACGTGACGCGGCCGTACACATCCTTGAGCGCGTGCTCCTCGCACGTTTCGTACGCAGATCCGTTCTTTAAACAGAGGACGCACGGAGGTCTGCTGTGTTGAGGGGTCCTCTCCAACGACCTGCTGTAGCTTGCGTGGAACCTCCGATGGTCCGAGGAGCTCGACGTTTCCAGGTGACCTCTCGGGTCCACGGCGTTGAAAGGGACGGCTTGAGGTCCACGGGACTCCGCTCTGACAAGCGACGAGGAGTTTGATCCCATCGGGAATCTGCCACGAGTGTGCGCTGCCTCTGAATCTGCCACCTCTGACCCGAGTGCACCCGACGGGGTCATGACCTCGCTCCAAAACGACCTCATTTCGTCAAGAAAATGTGTGTAAAAAGGAGAATCACTGAAAGGTCCGAATCCACTTATCACAGAAGGTCTTTCTGAGTTCGATCGATTTCTGAGTCCGAGCTGAGGAGTCCGTTCGATCTCCAAATTGTTGACGCCTCCAGGGTCCGCGTACCATGTGCGTTTCTCCGGAACTTCCCGGATGGTCGCAAGGCAAGGGTGGACATGGGATGACCTCGCGCTGCCGTCTGGGTCAGGAAGGACCGATGGGGATTCCCCGTCATCGTCATAGAATGGAAAGCGTCCGCCGGCACTGGATCTCGGGACACCACCGGGTCTTCGGTTCTCCATGAAGACGGGTTCACTTGGATCAGCTCGTACCGAATACCGGCTTTCAATAAAGTGGAATGATCACAGGTAGACACCTAAATAGGTTTTCATTTCCCAAAGTGCATTGGGAGGGGTAATTCCCCCAAATAGGGAACCAATGAACCCCTCCCGTTATGATACGTTGATGAAGTTGTGACGTAATCATCTAAGTGTGAGATGATGATCAAGTCGAGCTGTGAATTGAAATAATTAAAAACGAGCGGTGATCAATAAATCCACAGCCTGGAAATAATACAATGCGACGTTGTGTATACCTGATTGTGGAAGTTATTAGCGAAGGGAGTTGATGTTTCGATTTATATGATCATTATAAGTGTTAATCATATGGGGAGAGGCGGGTCCACAATGTACGGACTCAAAACGGGATAATGACAACGTGGAGCCCAATAAAGGTGAACGCTTTTCAAATATTTTATCGTCTCTGGACTATGTTGAGTTTGATATCTGGATTATGGTGAGTTTGATATCTGGATTATGGTGAGTTTGATATCTGGACTATGTTGAGTTTGATATCTGGATTATGGTGAGTTTGATATCTGGATTATCGTGGGTTTGATATCTGGATTATGGTGAGTTTGATATCTGGATTATGGTGAGATTGATATCTGGATTATCGTGGGTTTGAATCTCTGCACATCCATCTGCATTCCTGAATATTGACTGTGTGGGCAGCACGAGGGTCGGGGCTCGTGTGTCTGTCTGACAAATGGTCGATAACTCCCGCACCACAAGTTGATCTGACATTCTGATTCTACTCAGACTTCAATGGATGGAGGCCATCCTGGTGTGCTGGTGTTGATATAAATGCGGATAAACAACCCAGAATTTTTGATTCTTTTCTGGAATAACCACATCTCTTCCCACCGCCTCTCCTCCCTCCCTCCTCCCCCTCCCCTCACCCACCTTCCCCCTTCCCCCTCCCCTCTCCCCTCTCCCTCTCCCTCTAGTTTCACTGATCCCAACAAACACATAAAGCAACCGATCTGATCGAGGACGTGAATGGGCGGAATTTCATTATTCTTCCACAAAGTATTTAATAATATCCGACTTATCTCTCACTTTATGTAATTCTTCATTCATTTTTTTTAATTCGTTCGAATACCAAATGCGATGCTCACTGAGCAGTTACATCAAGTATCGATTAAAGAGTTTTGCATGAACTCTCAACATTTGGACCTGGTATCGTGCACCTGACATTGTTAAAGTGGAATTAATGAATTGTCAACAATTGTGAATGAGTGCCCATAACCTGTTTACCTGTACACGAATGCAGGTTACCAATGCAAACAAATCTGATTAAAAAATACACCTGTGGCCTTGAATTACAGAACTATTGTTAAAGTCGTGAATATTTGATGGTTAAAGTAGTCTTACTTCGTGATCGACCATTTGACGTGGCCTCCTGTGCCTGAAATCACCTTGTGACGTCATCAATAGGTGTTTCCGTCAATTAATCGATTCGCGTCTATTTTTACCGGTTCCACCTGTGACGGTCTTTGTTCACCAATGGCCTCAGGGCGCTTGCGACGTATTTTGAACGGTTCAGATTAAACACGAAGGTTACACGTGATCGTTTGCATCAATGATTGTTTTCAGATATTCTTATCAATTGAGCGACAAAAAAGGTCCACGAAACGTCTACAATAGCTCAGGAACGTCAAGACGTCAACCTTTTGTTTTCAGATTTACAGGTAGATCTGCATTTGTTTTCAATCACGTTGTCGTAATTAAACATTTTGTAAACATTCAAAATACGTTGCAGTTCACCGAATTGTTGCCCTGCCACAAAAGGTGGATGGAGGTTATGTTTTCAGCCCCGTCTATCTGTTTGTCCGTTTGTATATCTCTCCCGACACCGAGTTGTGCACCGCGTTGGGGTCCTGCGAGCGACAATCAGAGCTCATATTGAAGTGTATTGATGAAGTATGTATGAAACATTATGAATTTCTGTATAATTGAAAGAACACCTTCCCTACGGTATCCATGTCGAATGTCGTAACTTTATGGATGTCGTGGAGATGGAGGTCGTGGAGACCTGGAAACACTCTTCCTTCACTCTAATCCTGGGACTAACAAGGAACATGAAGGACCCTCGACGCAGAAGGAGACCATCGGGAGAAGAAAGCCTGCGTTGTCATTACCAACCTATGGTTATTTGTCAGTGCTCTATCCTTTAATAAATAGTGAACGTCAAGCAAGGAAGCAGCGCGTAACATTTTAAAATCTTTGGGAAAAAAGAGGTAAAATAAAACAAGAGGTTTGAACACATCGTGTACTTACCCATATATGTACATATATATATATATATATCGATATCAAATATATATATCGATATCAAATATATATATATAGACTTGGCATTTAATATGGAATATTTTTTTTGTGGGGGTGAACTTACTTTTTTCAAGATGACTTAGAACCAAAAGTTCATTGGAATTATCTTGAAATTATTCTAGATTTTGTTCATGTGACCTTTCAAAGAAACAAAAACCACATTTGACATTTCGAAGCAAATAAATTGATCCTTGAAAGTGATGTAAACTGATATCGAACTCAATTCACGGACAGTACTGTGTTAAACTTCTCTGCGTTTTCCAGAAGTATCTCTTTATTTTGCACATTAGCCCAAATTTTTTTTAACAAAAACAAAAGTTAAATTACGACTGGGATTACGGACAGTAAAATTACAGTTCAGTACTTCGTGTAACCCCCACGAGCATTCAGGAGGGCACGTACACGTTGAGGCATGCTGTTCACGAGATTTGCCAAGGTTTGGACAGTAATCGCTTGCCATGCAGTTACAATAGCCTGCTGCAATTCACGCACAGAAGCAGGCTGCTGGTCCAAGTTGTCGATTTGACGCGTTAATTCTGCCCACAAGTTCTCTATCGGATTCATATCCGGGGACATGGCAGGCCACTCCATATGCTCTACACCACGGTCAGCAAGAAAGTGTTGGATCATGCGAGCACGATGAGGCCGTGCATTGTCATCTTGGAAGACAAAGTTTCCTCGAAAGGCTGCACGAGCAAATGGAAGCAATGTTTCGTCCAGAATGGCCCTGTACTTGAACTGGTTCAGGTTTCCATTCAGAACAACCAGGTCAGTTTTGCCCCCTGCATGAAAAGCAGCCCAACGGTCACCCCACCACCTCCAGCTTTGACTCTTGGCACTATACAATCTTCGTTGTAGGCTTCATGCACTTGTCTGCGCACTCGGACGCGGCCATCTTGACGATAGACCAGAAATCTAGACTCGTCGCTGAAGATCACGTGATTCCAGTGTCCTGGCTGCCATTGACGGTGCTCTCTGGCCCACTGCAATCGGCGCTGGCGGTGTTGTCTGGTCAGACGTGGCTTCTCAGGCGACGCCTGGCACAATAGCCTGCTTGAACCAGTCGTTGGTTGACTAGCCTTCTGGATACAGGCACATTTGTCAGTTGCTGCCACTCAGCCCCAAGCCGATTAGCTGACTTGGTACGGCCATTGCGGACTAACCGGTGCAGATGGCGATCATCCCTCCTTGTGCTTCTGCGGGGACGTCCTGGCCTCGGTATTGGAGTAGGGACACCCCTCTGAGCATTTCGTTTCAGGATCTTTGACACCTGACCTTGATTGATGCCATACTCCCAAGCAATAGCACACTGTTTCATGCCGTAATTTCGTAAAGCCACCACTCCATGACAAACAGCATTGTTGAGTTGACGGACCATCTCCAGGGGAAACGGCAATAACTTTTGTAGACGTGCAGCAGTTGTTTTCCGTTAATACAGAACACAACAACCCTTTTTTACCCGATTGTGAAGCCAATCGTCAAATGTACCTGTCCGTACATTTTGTCACGCCACCTGTGATATAATCCTGTATTGACTTCTTGCTGCGAAAGACAATCAGTGACATGGTTCTTTCAACAAAGAAACCACCGAAGCGTAAAAGAAACTCACCAGATTGATATACTGAGTTCAGAAATTAAACCCAAGTCAAGAAGAAAAAAAAATTCCATATTAAATGCCAAGTCTGTATATATATATATATATATATATATATATATATATATATATATATATATATATATATATATATATATATATATATATATATATATATATATATATATATATATATATATATATATATATATATATATATATATACAGTATATATATATATATAATATATATATATATATATATATATATATATATATATATATATATATATATATATGTATATATATATATGTATATATATATATATATATATATGAAATATATAAACATATACACACACACACACACACATACACACACACACACACACACACACACACACACAAACACACAAACCTCAAAATCAAGATCAGACAGCTCAACATAAGCAGGTTACGAATTGAGCTATCCTGCATTTGACGACAACACCCGGGCCTCCCATCTCAGTCATAGCCGAGTTCGATTCTCCTTATACTTCCGAGATCCGACAGAACCGGCTGCATTCAAGTTGAAAAGTCATCCCTGGAGAGTCTGACTTGTTTTGCGTTAGTTGTGGATTTATAATTCAGTCTTTCTTGGAAGACATGGTGGATACAGAGGAGCTTCTTGGTTTCATGCTTCGGACCATAATTTGCTTTTATTACATTTGTTGATGGAAAGGTTGAGTTTATAGGCCGTGCCTTCTGTTAGAGCCAATCCATCTGAGGCAAAGGGAAGGAGAGAAGAAAACACATCAGATGTACTTAGATAAAAATTGTTAAATATTTACACTTGTTTGTCACACATCAACTTTTTCTTTTTGTAAATAACTTCCTCAATTGTACTCCATAATGCAGGTCCCGTCCTCGGCAACGCTTCCCTCCTCAGATGTGTGCCACACAAGGTGGTGCGTACGTGCCCAGATTTGATTTCTTGGCTGTTTGCAGGAGGCCTACTCAGTTGCACAGCAGTTCAGCCTGATCCCGCCTGTGTGCGAGCAAACAGAGTACAACCTATTCCATCGAGACAAAGTCGAGTTGCAGCTGCCTGAACTTTACCACAAAATCGGTGAGGTCACACTTGCCTGACTGCCATGTTGAAAGAAAAATAGAAACGATATCAGGGAAAGAAGCACACTGAAAATGTAAACTTGATGAAGGGATTCTTTTGTATTCATGGCACTGATTTAAATCTTTATTGTACCTTTTGAACCGAGTCTTGCCTGGGTAATGAGAAAAGGGTTGTTTACTTCCTGGTGCAGGCATCGGGGCCATCACGTGGTCCCCACTAGCCTGTGGGTTATTGACAGGGAAATATGATCATCGCATACCGGAAGACTCCCGGGCTTCTCTCAAGGTGCGTCCGAGGACAACCTTTGGTTTTTATTTTGCTTTACCCAAAACCTTAAGAGAGCAATCATCTTTGGAACCCCATGAATATATCCATTCCACCCAAAAGCACAAATGAATGATAAAGAGGGCTTTGTATTCCTGCTCTTTCTTGCTCAGAGTAAGGTGGGGCAAATGCCCCTGGCATGAAAGGTGGGACGAGCTGTCACCCTTCTATATATATATATATATATATATATATATATATATCCTCCTCTTTCATTTCATTGAATGTACAGTGCTAACAACCATCAATCAGAGGGACTTTTGCTGCAGACATTCAGGAACATGTGATCAGGACCAATGAGGTCATACAGGGTGGTTGGGGGGGGGGGGGGTGTTCTGGAGGGAACAGAGAGTATCTTTCACCTACTTTTCCCAAAAGGGGAATCCTTATTAAATATTAATCCATTGTATTAATAATATTTATTTGAGAAATATCTCAATTTATTTCACACAGGAGCAAATACACAACATTATTGCCATCGGCGTGATTTTAGTCTCCCCCGCCTTGCCCTCCTTCCCCCATCTCGCATGCTTCCACACCTCCACCTTCCCACCTTGCCTTTTACAGCTATCTTCTCCTAACATCCTGCATCTTTTTTCCTTGTCCATCCCTCTTCCATTATTTTTCTGCAATATTTTCTCCCCAATTTATTCCCTTCACACACCTTGCGCATATAGTGTGGAAGGTCGGGTCATTATTTGAATTGAGATATAGACCACCGTTTTTATTCCCATAGAGTATAGGACTTTTCTCCTTGTATTAAGGACATGTGGATAGGGACAGTCGTCCTGTTTTTTGTCTGCCACTGCAAGACGGTTTTTAACCTTCAGTACTCTTGATTAGCAACGAGAAAGGAGGCACACAATTGGACTGCACTACTCAATGTCCACGGCACCAATAGGGTCAGGATCGACTCCACTGATTGGATCGCGATGCTGTCACGAGGTGTGAGGCAGCCCATGATCGGGAAGGAGGGATGTCGTGGATCCCTTCAGGGGTGCAAGAGGTGCATGAGGTGGCGTGCTCTCTCGCTGCTGAGTCTGAGAAGCACAGAGTGAGACAGTCTGAAGGAGAGATGCTCTCCTGTCGTATGCGTGGCTGGCAAAACTCAAGGCATATCCTGCTGTTCGCTCACCGCTGCTACTTTGGAGATGTGGCAGTTTCATGCCTGCCTAATCATTTTCTATCTCGTCCGGTTTTAGTGTACATGGTCCCTTCGGGGGTTTGAGTTTCACTGTCTGTAAAGTGTAGCTATTTATCACCCCATGAAGTGAAAAGCTGTTCATTTGTCTAAGTACTGTTCAGCAGTATTTTGAGAAAATATTACTGCTTTTTAGGTCATCACATCACAACCAATCAAATTTGCCGCTTGCAGAACTCATACATGTCCTTGTTTCTCAGTTTCTCAAGACTGCATGGGTTAATGTGTCGCATGAACTCTCTAGAGTCTCGTTCATTGTGTCCGCAATTTTCGTTTGTGCTGTCTTGTGCTAAGTTTTTATTTCCCCCCTAAGTCCTGTGTGTATCTGCCTGCTATCCATCCTGCGAAAATGTTTCGGTGATTGGTAGTCCCTGGAGGATTAAATTGGGTTCATTGTAATCCTGATAACGAACATGGGTAGACACGCTTGCTACATCATGCACAAACTCGACTTGCGGTGTTACATGTCAAAATCAGCCTTCGACGGCCATGTTCGAGGAGAATGACCTCGGCATGTACGATTGCCACACAACATTGCTTGCGGTCTTGGGAGGGGGTCATCTCTGACCACGATTCCCACACAACGTTGCTTGCGTTCTTGGGAGGGGGTCATCTGTGACCACGATTCCCACACAACATTGCTTGCGGTCTTGGGAGGGGGTCATCTGTGACCATGATTCCCACACAACGTTGCTTGCGGTCTTGGGAGGGGGTCGTCTGTGACCATGATTCCCACACAACATTGCTTGCGGTCTTGGGAGGGGATCATCTCTGACCACGATTCCCACACAACGTTGCTTGCGTTCTTGGGAGGGGGTCTTCTGTGACCACGATTCCCACACAACATTGCTTGCTGTTGTCAGGGAATTGGTTGCTGAGACTCAAGACTCCAATGACCGGACACAGGTTTTACAAAAGGTCTGGTTTATTAACTGGTTATTCACTTCATTCCATTACCAAATAATACCGCTTAATTCAATGGACCAGGTTAACTCTTTTCGCATGGTCCTTCTCGTTCGGCCGATGTTCCTCCGCCACTCCCGTCGGGCAGAGGGTCTGATGATGAGTGCTCGTCCGTTCCGTCGGTCAGAACTTCTGGTCACAAGTCTCCTTGACTCAACGTTTGCTCGGATTTATATGGACAAACTGGAGTTAATCCCCTGTCCGCTGAATGTTAATCCTTTCTCCGCTAATGCCCCGAGGTCATGCATGCACCAAGTCCTGGCATCAGCTCGCTCCCCTCCTGCTGTGAGTTCCGTTTACCAAACGATAGGGGGGTGCTCCAGCCAGGGGCTGTGACCAGGTGGACAAGAGATTACCATGTGCGTGCACATTCTTGGCATCCATTTACGAAATCGTTACCAGTCTTTAATCAATAAGTTACACTGAGTTACACTTCCACAATTCCCTCATCTTTTTGTTTTTGTTTATATTAACCATTAATCTAAACATCAATATAAGTAAACAGTCAATCACTACAAGTAAACATCATTACAAGTATAAGTAAATAATCAATCACTGCAAGTAAACATCATTACGAGTATAAGTAAATAATCATAACTTTGGTAATCAAATTCCCTTAGGCATACACCGTCATCCTGCAAGAATCACAAAACATTTCGTTGGTCATTGACTCCTTCCATATTGTTCAATCTATTGCATTTGCATCACAAATATATTTTCAAAACAACACTTCACCATCACCAAGATACAACAATTTCACTTCATTTTCAAGTTTTGTAAAGCATCTGCACCATCTGGCAAAAACGTTTGCCTCCACACAAATGTTGATTTTGTTTGAAAGGAAGGGCTGATCACTTGTGTTTGAATTCAGGTATAAAACATTTTCTCCTAATGTCTTCATAGCTCCTGCACTACTTCGTGTAGGATTTCGCTGTTGTGGTAACATTGTGGAGTCATAGACTGACCCTGCTCTCCTTGTAGCATTCTTGCCACTTTTTTTTGTAAACCATTGTAATTCCTGAACAAGGCCTTCACCCAGTTGTAGTCGACTTGCCTCCTCCCTCATTGTGAGTGGGCAGCAAGTATTGGTGTGACGTTGATTGGCCAGCAAGATGTGGAACAGGGATGCCGGATGCATCCACAATGATGTTGGGACCATGGTGTTCAGGTCATCCATGGTCCATACCAGGAGTGGCCCGCAGAATCGCGCACAGCTGTTGTGAAAAGGCACAGCCATTGGTTTGCAGCTCCATGCTGGTTCCCCGGACGTTGGTGAAGTAATAACATATGTCCCCGCATTTCACAGAGGTTGCAGGTAAAATGTCGTTGTCCTGCAACTTCTGATGTGATGAATGTTCGAAGCCTTCGAACAAGAGTAAGTGATCGCCTTTCTTTCATATGTTGCAGTGTGATCCAGGCAAATGGTCACATAAATTTCCTTGGTGAAGGTAAGCATTCATCTCCAAGTTAAACGGGAGAATGTCTTCATCATTCTTTGAGAAAGAGGGTGTATGCCATGATTAACTTCATTTTTAGCCACAAATTTTCTTTCTCGAACTTCTTCCCAATTCCGTTAGCACTCCCTTCAAAATGTGATCTCATCTTATCCTTATGCTCAGTCACATCTGAATCTGCTTTCCGCACACACTGAATCAGATAGGGTACATCTTACCATGAAATCAGCATAATCATGTATATCTTCCGACAGTTTCACATTCAACAATTTGTTGTTTTTCCTTAACACATTCAAAAAGTTATATTCATTTATATGCGTCACACAAATAATATTCAATCAGGTATGTATTTTATTACTAAACTAAGAATAGCATCCACAATTGCTTTCAGGTTAATATAGTTCAAAAATTAACTCATGCAGGTATTTTAGCACTACTCTAAGAAAATAAATTGTATATGATTACAATCACAAACGGGAATACCTAATTCCCAACAACAATTTTCCCAAACCAACAAATTAAGCATAACGTATTATTACCATAATTCCTCTCCACTTTTTCTTTTCCCTCTTTTTTTTTCCCCTAACAGTGTGTCACTCGTGGTGATATGAGTTCACTGATATTGTAATTGACACAACTCATAACATTGTCGTTATGCCATTATCTAAATTCTACTGTATTCACTATTCATTTGCAACATCACTTGATTCATTCTTTTAATCTCGGTATTATTCATATCATCATAACAATCTTTCTATTTTAGGTCCATATTTGTTTCTATTCTTATCAACCTCCTACGGTTTATCAATTTGTTCCAAAACACTGCAACCAAAGGTTTTAACCAAAGCTCTACCAAACTATTTCCAATTTGAACTCAAAATGCTAATTAAACAACAATTCAAAGAATTAACTTCAATGGGTCAACAAACTCATTTTATAAACAGATCTAATTTTCCCATCCAATAATTTTCCTTGCCAAATGTCATATTGCAACACTTTAATAAACCTTCGAAAAATGTCTCCCAAATCAATAAATTCCCTTTTTACTTCCCAAATACTCATCTGTAAATTACATATTCAATTACAGTTTCTCCCTATTTGTTCGGCCTAAATGGCCACCGAAGTGGCTGCCAACATGCAGTACCGTTTTTATCTACCAAGCAAGTATTCATCCACATAAGACCTCTACCAAAATGTTGTTTGTAAAAAACAAATCTGGGATTTCTGATTACATGGATGCACACTCTCAGGACATTTCAGGCTGCTTGTTAACAATCCACTACGATAAATTAATTCCTTTACCCACAATCAAATAATTAGTACAAATTGAGGATATTATCCCTATCACATTCATTTATAGATTCATTATGTTGGATCTAAATTTTCTCCCACTGCTGCAAGGAAGAACAATAGCTCTAATAAATCTTTGTAATATCTCACTTCATTTACCCAGCATCGAAGAATTTATTTACTATCCATTCCCATCTGTTAACCAGTGACTTTGTTTGAACTCCAAAACTTAATTTGATGAATCCCATGTGTACAGCTACCACTTATTGAAACCCATACTTTTGTAGAAAATATCCAAGTAAGTGTTTTTATTTTAAACCCCCTTAACTGTTGCTCATCCATTTCTATGCACCCAGTGAGTACTACTGACACCAGTATGCCAATATAGGTGTGCGAGTTTAACAAATATGTTGCAGGTACATGTGACATCGCGTTCTGAGTATAAATAACGTAACAGCGCGTTCATGTCTGCCCCTTGGTTTAAGATTCACAATGCATTCCGTTTTAAAACTCACAATAGTTCAAATCAGCAAGATTTTCTTTACTATTTTCCCATATCATCTATGCCTAATACACATCCATACATACAGCACAATTTATATGCTGATAAAATTCAAGTTTATATATACTAGGGCATGCCCGTACTATATCTATATCTAAAATTATATCCCCCCCCTCTATTTACATGAAATGGTTTGGTCCAAAGCGAACGGCTTGCGAGTACGGTGACAATCCCCCCCCTCTATTTACATGAAATGGTTTGGTCCAAAGCGAACGGCTTCGGAGTTTGGTAAAGAAATCGCCATAGCGTGCCCAAACGCGCAGGAAAGCGAAAGAATCGCAAATTTAAGGAAATGCCCGTACTTCCGTAAGGAAGAGAAAAGAAATGAAAAGGAAAAACATTCCAAACCGCGAGGGAAAACAACACGGCACGTCGACACAACAACGTGTCCTGTGATTGGCCGTACGTCGCTGCCAGTAGCTGCCCCCCAAAAAAAGCTTTCACCGTCCGGCGACTGAATTTAAGGGGAAAAATAAAACGCTCTTCGCTTAAAACAACGCCCTTCGCTCTGACTGAATTGGGACAATGTTTTTATGTTTTTAATTGAATTACTATCCGTAATGGCGCACGCTCTCACGGGAGCTCCGGAAGGTCGTATATCGCAGTTACGATGAATCGCAAATTAGTTTTTATTAGTTTTAAAACATAGTTTAACGCCAACATAGCGCCAACATAGTTTGCAAACGTGAAATAAATGAATACGCTCTCAAATGTGCCGTCCGAGGCAGAGTCTGTTCGCCACGTTCGGCACACGTGATAGCTCGCTGCTCTCTGATTGGTTGAATCGTTTTTTGGACATAGCTCGGTAACTGCTTGTCCGATTAATTTCAAACCTTGAGAAGGCACATCCTCGGGTCCCCAGCAATATACCTGGCAAGTTTCAAGTATATCGGACCGGTAGTTGTCGAGAAACAGCGGTCACAGACAAACATACATACAAACATACAAACATACAAACATACAAACATACAAACATACAAACATACACACAGAGATTGCTGGAATTATAGATACTAGGGCATGCCCGTACTATATATATGCCCGTACTATATATCTATCTAAAATTATATCCCCCCCCCCCCTCTATTTACATGAAATGGTTTGGTTCATTCGCAACGCCAAAGCGAACGGCGAACGGCTTGCGAGTACAGTGACAATCCCCCCCCTCTATTTACATGAATGGTTTGGTCCATTCGCAACGACCACAGAACCCCCCCCTCATGCAATGGTTTGGTCCAAAGCGAACGGCTTCCGGAGTTTGGTAAAGCAATCGCCATCGCGTGCACAAACGCGCAGGAAAGCGAATGAATCGCAAATTCGTTTTTATTAGTGATACGAATTGAATTGGGAGAAATTGGGAGATGAATGAATTGGGAGAAATAATGCGCATAAGAAATCGAATTACGTACCGTAATGGCGGTCAGCTCGTAACGCGCTCAGCTCCGCTCGTGCTCGTCTCACATCGGCCACGCCTACGCAACAAAGCGTTCTGTGATTGGCTGCCGGAAAGCGTGCTGCCGGACAGTCGTCACTGTCCGGAAGTTCGCAAATCGCAGTTAGGATGAATCGTTTTAATTTAATCGCAGTTTGAATTCGTTTTAAAACATAGTTTAACGGCAACATAGTTTTCCAACGTGAAATAAATGAATACGCTGTCAAATGTGCCGTCCGAGGCAGAGTCCGATCGCCACGTTCGGCACACGTGATAGCTCGCTGCTCTCTGATTGGTTGAAGCGTTTTTTGGACATATCTCGGTAAGTACTTGTCCGATTAATATGAAACCTTGAAAAGGCACATCCTCGGGTCCCCAGCAATATACCTGGCAAGTTTCAAGTATATCGGACCCGTGGTTGTCGAGAAACAGCGGTCACAGACACACAGACACACAGACACACAGACACACAGACACACAGACACACAGACACACAGACACACAGACAGACACACAGAGATTGCTGGAATTATAGATAGATATATATATATATATATATATATATATATATATATATATATATATATATATATATATATATATATATATATAAAAATCCGTGAGCAGGGTATTCTGGGAAGTCAGTGTAAGACCTCTCCCAAATTTGGCTAATTTTGTACTCCCTCATTTCTTTTTATGAAGCTCATATCCATAAATAGCTGTTATTCTCATATAAATTCTATCAAAAATGGAATCCCCAAATTACTCACAATTTTACTATTAATTAATGGCTGCTCATAACCCAGCACATCAAATCTTTATATTCCATCTCCCTTGACAAAAGAGATAATGTTCATAATCAAATTATATTTCTATTTTATTTTATGGATTCTCTGCATATTCAATCCCATCCACATAAAACTATCCATTTCCAGACAGGCACACTGTCGGTGTCAACAATCTTGTAAGATTGATACACAAAACAATAAAAAACACTAACATTGACACACAAAAATACACACACACATGCATTATGCGTATTTGTTTGCGTTGGAACTATTATTTACAGATCAAGATGGGTGTCAATTTTATTTCAATTTCATAAAATTTGTCCTTCAATTTTAGAAATGCTAATACACAAATGGACCAAAAAGTTTATTCTTAGAAAACCCCTATGATGTCACATTGAAATTACCCTTTCAGTTCCCACAATAATTTATCCAAATTTGACTACACACCCATTTACATGTCAGTCGACCACTGACTTATCAATCATGCGAAACAATAGTCCAAAATTCCCACCTGATCATCATGTGACCCTTGTCACTTGGTTTCAAAAATTTGCAAAGCAATTGTTCCAACTTTGTAAATTTAAAATTGTGTGCCCAACATAAAAGATCCAATTTCGGCATGTGATCAATGAATTACTAATTTGCTTACAAGCAAAAGAAAAAAATGAATAATTCTTGCTCCGAAAACTTTTCAGACCCAAGAATCATCGACAGTTATTCATGTTTGTCCAGTAATCTAATTTGTTGAGGCCAATCGTCATTTGGGATTTGTCGCAATGAAGGCCTAATCATTGTCTGAGGTATCGGTCAGCACTGGTACCCTTGATCTTGGTTTACCCTATTAACTTGTCTTCCTGTTGACATACGGACATCTTCTTCTCCAATGTCCCATCTTTCCACACTTGAAACACCGGTTTCTGTCGTTGTCTGATCTGTGCACCTGTGCACTTGTATTGCTGGGCTGCATCTCTACATCCCTGAGTTGCCACTGCAATCTCTCGTTATCTCCTGAAACACCAAAAAATTCTCTGTACCGTCCTTTTTGGGGAGACAACTGGAAATCAGATGGGACAACTGTCACTTTCATTCCTAATTTCGAGGGCAGTTGTGCATTTGTCTCCTCCACTGTATCCTGTATCCTTTTTATTTTAAGTTCTAGATCCGTTATCCGTTCTTGCTGTTCCCGTTGTCTGGATTCACCATCCCAAAGATGGAATGCAAGCCAGTCTACCGTTAGATTCTGTCTCTTCCTGGCTTTCAATCTTTGTTCCAATCTTTCCAATCGACTTCGCTCAAATGTACCATCTCTTGGAAACTCCTCATCATGTCCCTTTGTCCACAAATACCAATTCTCGACCTGCCTTATAGCTTCGGCACCATAGCGGTCGTACATATGATGTGTACAAGTACCTTTTTGTGGAATCTCTGGTTGTCCTTGTGTATTCTTGCAGGCTCCATTTCCCATTCTGCCTTTTATCAAAGTAGCGTTGGATGTGTTGTAGCTTGTTCCAGGTTCTTCTAAAGCTTCACTCGTACCTCCAGGAAGGATCTCTCCACCTGTTCACACGGTGATTTCCAGAGAGTCTCCCTCAGCTGTGGCTTTTGCACAATCCAATCTCACAGATCAGTATTTGCAGATGAGCCGGAGGGTCAGTATGAAATGGGTGAATCCTCAGGTGTCCGCTCTGTTGACGGGGAAATCACACAATGGTAACCGCACATATATATCTGTATATAAACTCACCACCTTGCTCAATTTTCCCAGGTTGTCTCCACATTGATAATATCTCGCAAAGATATCAAAGCTTCTTTCTTGAGACCGCATTTTCATCAGTCAAACAATCAATATATTCAATTCAATTTATTCAGTTCAATTTATTCAGTTAAATTTATTCAATTAAATTCAATCAATTAGATTCAATCAATCAAGAATATCCAATCATATCATTCAACTTCTTCCATAAGTGTGAAGAATATCCAATCATATCATTCAACTTCTTCCATGATTGTCAAGAATATCCAATCATATTATTCAACTTCTTCCATAAGTGTGAAGAATATCCAATCATATCATTCAACTTCTTCCATAAGTGTGAAGAATATCCAATCATATCATTCAACTTCTTCCATGATTGTCAAGAATATCCAATCATATCATTCAACTTCTTCCATAAGTGTGAAGAATATCCAATCATATCATTCAACTTCTTCCATAAGTGTGAAGAATATCCAATCATATCATTCAACTTCTTCCATGATTGTCAAGAATATCCAATCATATTATTCAACTTCTTCCATAAGTGTGAAGAATATCCAATCATATCATTCAACTTCTTCCATAAGTGTGAAGAATATCCAATCATATCATTCAACTTCTTCCATGATTGTCAAGAATATCCAAACATATCATTCAACTTCTTCCATAAGTGTGAAGAATATCCATTCATATCATTCAACTTCTTCCATGATTGTCAAGAATATCCAATCATATTATTCAACTTCTTCCATAAGTGTGAAGAATATCCAATCATATCATTCAACTTCTTCCATAAGTGTGAAGAATATCCAATCATATCATTCAACTTCTTCCATGATTGTCAAGAATATCCAATCATATCATTCAACTTCTTCCATAAGTGTGAAGAATATCCAATCATATCATTCAACTTCTTCCATAATTGTCAAGAATATCCAATCATATCATTCAACTTCTTCCATAAGTGTGAAGAATATCCAATCATATCATTCAACTTCTTCCATAATTGTCAAGAATATCCAATCATATCATTCAACTTCTTCCATAAGTGTGAAGAATATCCAATCATATCATTCAACTTCTTCCATGATTGTCAAGAATATCCAATCATATCATTCAACTTCTTCCATAAGTGTGAAGAATATCCAATCATATCATTCAACTTCTTCCATAATTGTCAAGAATATCCAATCATATCATTCAACTTCTTCCATAAGTGTGAAGAATATCCAATCATATCATTCAACTTCTTCCATGATTGTCAAGAATATCCAATCATATCATTCAACTTCTTCCAGAAGTGTGAAGAATATCCAATCATATCATTCAACTTCTTCCATAAGTGTGAAGAATATCCAATCATATCATTCAACTTCTTCCATGATTGTCAAGAATATCCAATCATATTATTCAACTTCTTCCATAAGTGTGAAGAATATCCAATCATATCATTCAACTTCTTCCATAAGTGTGAAGAATATCCAATCATATCATTCAACTTCTTCCATGATTGTCAAGAATATCCAATCATATCATTCAACTTCTTCCATAAGTGTGAAGAATATCCAATCATATCATTCAACTTCTTCCATAAGTGTGAAGAATATCCAATCATATCATTCAACTTCTTCCATGATTGTCAAGAATATCCAATCATCTTATTCAACTTCTTCCATAAGTGTGAAGAATATCCAATCATATCATTCAACTTCTTCCATAAGTGTGAAGAATACCCAATCATATCATTCAACTTCTTCCATGATTGTCAAGAATATCCAATCATATCATTCAACTTCTTCCATAAGTGTGAAGAATATCCAATCATATCATTCAACTTCTTCCATAATTGTCAAGAATATCCAATCATATTGTTGCGGATATGGCATTTGGCCTCCATATCCGCTTGTAAATATTCCCCTATTTCCCCAATACTCCCCAACTATCCCCAATCCCCCATTCCCTAGTCCCATTGCCTGTAAATAACACTCTGTAGAACCGACCTTCCCCTTTTTCCCCCATTAAATGTCGTGCCCAGGTCCACCGCATCTCACGTAGACAACTTTCGGACATCTTGCTAGTTATTCTTAGTCTATGTCAGTTAAGGACTCGTTTCCATTAATTCTGACTCTTCGTTGCACCAGAATGTGATTGTATGGCACCAATAGTGAGTTTAGGACCTCCCCATACCTCCTCCCATCTTCCCCATGCAACAACAACAACAACAACAACAACAACAACTACAACAACAACTACAACAACAGAGGGGGGCGGCGCGCGCGGGGAGTGTGCGTCCTCACTCCGGCTCGGTTAGCCGCCATTACCCATGTGCGCCGACGGGGTTACCACGAAGGGGCTGCCTGTCGGCCCCTCGTCAAGGGCGGAGCCGGTAACCCCCCCGCACCCAATGAGAAGCAACGGGCCGATTCCATCTGGGGCGGAGCTAACGAGCCGAGGGCGTGTCACTCCCCGCCGGATATACGCGACGACTAACCGGATGTGAGGTCAGATGCGCCTGAACTACGGAGAGCAAAGGACGCCACCCCCAGCGCGACGATACCTCCCCGCATCTTTGGACCGGACCGGGTCGATTCTGTCCTTGAGCCAAGAGTGCACCTTGAGCCATCGACTGCCCGCTTTCCTTGCCATCAATCCCCGTGTGAGTCAGTTTTGTCCTGTTTATCTGTGGTCTGTCGGGAATAAGATAAGTGTGTCTAAGTGCCTATCTTTCTATGCTGTCCCTCTCATTCCTGTAATCTAACCTTCCGCCATATTATAACCTCCTCCGGAGGTCTTGAGAACCGTATCCCTGGTGTCGTGTCATTTTAATCCCAGCCGTTGTGTCATTTTCCTTCATTGATCTAGCGTAGCGCGGCTCGGCCAAGGTTCGAGTATAATCGGGTAACTTGTGCGGACACGGCGGCCATTCCGCTCGGCCCACCATAACATCAAAGTCGTGTCTGTAACAATTGGTGTCAGGAGTGTCGGATTCGGACCTGGGACTAAATTCATTTAGCCCAAATTTTGGAACACCAAGTGTACCATTAGGGTAACATTTTGGTGTTGGGAAGTAGAATTCGATCCGGAGCGCGTTTTACGCGCTCGAAATTATAACAGCGAAATTTGATTGTGTTTTACAAAATATAAAAACCCGAATTTTGAAAGTCGCGCTATGGCAGACCAAGACGGCTGGGTTCCGGTAGTAGGGAGTGAGGCAGGGTCGATCCAGGACCAAATTGAGGGACGTGAGGAGAGCGAAGCAGCGAGGGTAGCAGACGCGCGAAATAGCGCCTCGCACATGGCCACGGCGCCCACGCCCGCGACCGTGGTAGCGCCGCTGGTAAATTTGGACCTTTTTTTCATACAAATGAAGGCCCTTATGGCCCAGAATAGCGAGCAAATGAGGGAGGAAATGAGGGCTCAGAGTGAGCGATTGGAGGGCCAATTGGGGGTAATGGGAAACCAAATGGGGGTAATGAGGGACGAAGCGAGGGGTACCGGTGAGGGATTAGACAAGAAATTAGAGGGGTTAGACAATGGGATAGAAGGGGTGAAACATGGGTTAGGGAGTAGAATAGAGGGATTAGACAATAGATTAGGGGAAATACAGGAGGGGTTAACGGGGGTAGAAAACAGAATGGCCGTTTAGGAGAATCAAATGGAAGGGATGAAAAAGGGGTTAGAGGGGTTAGAAAACAGTATGGAAGGCAAATTGAGGGACATGAGGGACCAAGCGGAAAGGGAAGTTAAACAAATGGGGCAGCAGATAGAGGGGGTCAGAATGGGGGTAGAAACCAAACTGGATGCTCACAGGGAGGAAATGGAGCAGATGAGGGTGGCATCTGGGCAGGAGATGCAAGTGATGGGAGAGGAGATCAGAAGAGGAGTGAGTGAGGAGGTCGGAGGAGTGCGCGAGGAGGTGAGGCACTGTAAGGAGCGCATGGAGAAGGAGGTGAGAAAGGGGACTGTAAAATTGCAAGGGGGTATAGAGGAGTTGACGCTGGGAGTAGAACAACTGACAGTGGGACAAAAGGAGTTGGGGGACCAGGTAAAGAAGAACACAGCGGTAATAGAGGGTTTAAAATCGACACAGAAGGAGATGAAAAAGGACGTAGGGGTAATTAAAAAAGAGTGTCAGACGGTACATGAGGCCCTGACGAGGAAAATGGACAAGGTGGTAGAAGTGATGGAGGTTAAAGAGCGGGAGGTGCGGGAGCACATAGAAAAAAATAAAGTGGAGTTAGAGGAAGAACTTAAAGGGGCGCACGAAGAGATGAAGGAGGTGAAGCAGAAATTAGAAGAAGTGGAAGAAGGGGTGAGCGAAATTAAGAAGCGACGGAGAGAGGATAAGAAAGAGATAAAGGAGGAAGTAAAATAATTGGTCCAAAGTCTGTGTTCGGATCGTGATGATGTGCTCATTAACCGGATGAGGGATTCGCAGGTGATGGAGGAGAAGCGAAGAGGAAGAGGACCCGGTGTAAGTGGTGACCAATATGGTCGTGCGTATGATGCGCCAGGGGATTTAAGAAGCTTGGGGGTCGAGATGGACCCGGGTGTTCGTGAGAGGCCGTTGGTGAAGAGTGCGACAGGTCTGGTGTGCGAAAAAGGAGGTGTGCGAGAAAGTCCGACTTTGGGGTGTGTGAGGAAAAAGTGCGTGCCAAGGAGTGAGGGTGCTGCCGAGAGTGAGTCGGTCGTAGCGCGTGTGCGAGGGAGCACATGGAAGCGCGGTGTGGTGAGTGTTGCGGAGGGTGTAACGGGAGAGTGTGCGCGAGAAAGGTGTGTGACGGACAGGTGCATGGGGAAAGAGTGCGCTGTCAAAGGCAAGGAAGAATGCACACCTGTGGTGAGTGTTACAGAGGGTGTAACGGGAGAGTGTGCGCGAGAAAGGTGTGTGACGGACAGGTGCATGAGGAAAGAGTGCGCTGTCGAGAGTAAGGGTGAGTGCGCTGTCAAGAGTGGTGGTGAGAGTAGTGAGAGTGACAAGGAGCGTGAGTTGGTTGTGACAGGTGAGAAAGGATGCACACCTGGAATGGTAGAGCGTGAGTGGGAATGCACGCTGGAATTGGTAGTGAGGCACGTGGTTGGGTGTGCGAATGAGAGCACACCTGTGATTGTCACAGAGGAGGTGACCGAGGAGGGGGTGCGAAGAGGTGTGTTGGTGAGGTGTGCTACCAACGAATGTGTGCCAAAGTGTTCGGTGGTCAGGTGTGTGACCAAGGCTGTGAGTGGAATGAGGGTACCGAGGTGTGTAAGGAGAGGTACGAGGAGCATGGAGACGGCTGGATGTGTGAGCAAGGAACGGGCTGCGGGGTGTAAGCATGCAGGTGAAGCATCGACGTTAAACGGAGCAGCGGTTAGGTCGACTTTTAGCCGAATCGGGCCCTCGGTGCGTGCTGGGCCTCGCTTTGAACGGCCGCGTCCGTGCTCCACTAGGCGGAGCGGGCGGCTGGATAGGAAGGGTCGTCATGGCGACCACTTTTTGTTGCGGCATTCCGGCAGGTCGAGATCGAGCCATGGGATGGCTCCGTGCCGAGATGGTGCGTGGGATCTCGGCCCGGGTAAGCCCCCGTCCCTGCCCCGAGTGCGGGACGTATCCAGCCGCTGGCACAGAACAACCCGCATTCATGGCTTGGCTTTACAAAGCCGAGCTTTAGAAGTGAATTGGCGCACCGAGAGGCATTAGTGAGTAGACTGTGTGATGAGGTTAGTGTTTTGGCCCCAAAATTAGAGAAAAACAAAATTTGATGATTGGCAAAGGATTGGCAGTAGTGATTGGCAGATGATGAGTAGTGATTGGCAAATTTTTGATTTGTGGAAATTTGATGTGCAAAATTGGTAGTGAGCGATGGGCCCGGTGGGTAAGGCTGGCATCCCTGCCGCCCTTCCCATGTGGGGGCAAAGGAGCAATAGCTTATGGGGTTGATGGCAGTGAAAACTAGCCCGGGTGGGTTAGGTTATATTGATAGGGCCCTAGAAGATGACATTAGGTAACGTTAAGGTTAGTTAGTGACTGATACCTGTAGTGGGGACGCAGGTAGATTAGTATGGATGATAATGACGAGGGAGCGCAATAGTTTAAAGGGGCGACTGGGAAGCGCAAGTTTCAGAAGGGAGTAGTTAGCTGAGATGATGCCGTGTGGTTGAGAATTGAACAGGTGTGAGAGCTGGACAGGTGTGTGGAGCAGTGTATGAGTAGTGAGTGTTGTGGATCAGCGCGAATGCGCTTGGGGAGAGAAGGGTGCAGGTGGCACCAGGTGTGAGAGCACAGGTGTGCAGGTACAGGTGTGTGGAGAGAGTTGGAGTAAGTGGTACGGAGTGGTGTGCATGGTGCGAAGGTGTGGATGGGGGAAGAGTGGACCCCTTTCACGAGTACCCGGGGCGGGTAGTGTAAGTGTTAGGTAGAGGGTATAGGTAAATTGTGGTTGGATATTGGCATTTGTGGTGCGGGTGACAGAATGGTATTGTGGATGGGTGCATTAGTGTTGTGGAAATGGCTGGGCGTGTAGCCTGTTAGTGTGTGTAGTTGGTTGGGCACTCCACCACTGTGAGGATGTCGGCCAGGTGAGGCCGCAGGTGGGCTCTGGGAGCCGGTAGTTGTGAGTGGGTGCTTGAGGATCCCGGGTGTGGATCGGGCAGCCCAGTGCCAGAGAGGGCACCGAGTGGGGAGAGCGCCAGAGGGCCTTCCCCAGGTAGTTAGGTTAGGGTAAGGAGCAGGTAAGCTCGGAGGCAACTGCAGTGGTGGAGGTGTGCAAGTGGGTAGACCCGCTGGGAGAGGTACACGTCACAGCCCGGAAATTGTGCGAGGGCACCGGGAGATGAATCGGGGGAGTGAGACCCCAAATTGAAAAGCACCACAGTTTGGCCAATGGGAATTGGTTTTTAGAACCCATAGTGTAAGAGGGCCAATGGTTTGGCAGGAGAAAGACCCCGGGTAATGTAAAGTTGTTAAAGTCATTTAGGAAATAGTTAGGATTGATGAACCTGTCGCACCATACGCAGCCACTTACCTGTGGTGATGATGACTCCACACCTGTGTTTTCTTTGTTTTGTTGCAGGAAATGAGATTGCTGTGGATTTGTGAGACGCATCACGACGTGGATGAGACATTGGGGTGATTCCATCTCTCCCTCCTTAGGAGGGACTGATGATGAATTGGTAATGGCAAATTTTGATGTTCAGTTGAAGATGGCAAATTTTGATGAGAGTTGGAAATAGCAAATTTGATTGGTTAGGAGGGAGAGAAGACGAATTTGGTTTATGGGAGGAACGGGGAAGACAGTAGGGACGTTTGTTGATTAGTAAAATAGATGTTTATGGGTAGTGTTGTGTTTTGTGGATACAGTAAGGGGTAAGGGAGGGGCCATGTAGGTTACCTGGTGGGGGGGGGGGGGGGGGAGCATACGGTAGTAACGTACCTGTCTCACCTGGTTCCCATGTGCCCCTAGTGTGCATTACCTTGTGTTGCGTGCACTTTTGCGCCCTTACCACCTTACTCACTTGTCTTCTTCTTTTGTCTCCCACCTCCGAGGATCTGGCTTTGGGGCAGAGAGAGAGGAGAGAGAGGTGCTGGCTTCGCAGTTGTGGGCCTGCACTTTCGCTGCTTGCTGCCTGGATCGATACACCATATGGACCGCAATGTTTGTGGCCACCCACCATGGACCGCAGTTCTTATGCGGCCAAGCACCACCCGTGGATGGACCTATGGGTCAACGTGGCACCTATGCCATACAGGTGAACCACTTATAGTTGGCCCCCTGACGGCCACAATAAAGAAATGGACGCGGTTGGCGCCTTTCTTTATTTTTTGAAAGAGGCAAGAAGGCCAAGTGCACCACACGAAGGCAAGACCAGCGGCAGACCATCGGCCGGCTGCGACACCACACCGTGATTTATAGACACTTTATTGGTGCACCGGATGGTGCTGACTGTGTGATGGGGTGGTGCTTTTGGTGCTTGGAAGGGGTGCTCTGCACATTATTAAAGGCCGTAAGGCCACAGAGCACTCGTGGGTTGGTGTATCGATGCTGGCATGCGTGCTCTCTCTATGCATAACATCTGCATGTGTTCCTCCAAAAACAGGTCCTGGATCGTAGTGTAAATATCAGCGTAGTCTTGTAAATAATGCTCCCTACCGGCTGTATGTTTAGTTTGCGAATTCTTTCCGTGATTCGGTTATCCTGTGGGTGTGTTTCTGTGAGGAGAAGGGTGCAACGTCGCAGGGGGACATATTTACTCATTTGTGAACATCTGTAAAACTGTCGCACTCAGGGTAGAGTTAATAGTAGAGGGAACTACATCTGAGTGCCACACTAAAGTAGGTAAAAATTTATCGGGTCGGGATGCCCCGAGGGTAGAGAAGGGTTCAATGTTGCGGATATGGCATTTGGCCTCCATATCCGCTTGTAAATATTCCCCTATTTCCCCAATACTCCCCAACTATCCCCAATCCCCCATTCCCTAGTCCCATTGCCTGTAAATAACACTCTGTAGAACCGACCTTCCCCTTTTTCCCCCATTAAATGTCGTGCCCAGGTCCACCGCATCTCACGTAGACAACTTTCGGACATCTTGCTAGTTATTCTTAGTCTATGTCAGTTAAGGACTCGTTTCCATTAATTCTGACTCTTCGTTGCACCAGAATGTGATTGTATGGCACCAATAGTGAGTTTAGGACCTCCCCATACCTCCTCCCATCTTCCCCATGCAACAACAACAACAACAACAACTACAACAACAACTACAACAACAGAGGGGGGCGGCGCGCGCGGGGAGTGTGCGTCCTCACTCCGGCTCGGTTAGCCGCCATTACCCATGTGCGCCGACGGGGTTACCACGAAGGGGCTGCCTGTCGGCCCCTCGTCAAGGGCGGAGCCGGTAACCCCCCCGCACCCAATGAGAAGCAACGGGCCGATTCCATCTGGGGCGGAGCTAACGAGCCGAGGGCGTGTCACTCCCCGCCGGATATACGCGACGACTAACCGGATGTGAGGTCAGATGCGCCTGAACTACGGAGAGCAAAGGACGCCACCCCCAGCGCGACGATACCTCCCCGCATCTTTGGACCGGACCGGGTCGATTCTGTCCTTGAGCCAAGAGTGCACCTTGAGCCATCGACTGCCCGCTTTCCTTGCCATCAATCCCCGTGTGAGTCAGTTTTGTCCTGTTTATCTGTGGTCTGTCGGGAATAAGATAAGTGTGTCTAAGTGCCTATCTTTCTATGCTGTCCCTCTCATTCCTGTAATCTAACCTTCCGCCATATTATAACCTCCTCCGGAGGTCTTGAGAACCGTATCCCTGGTGTCGTGTCATTTTAATCCCAGCCGTTGTGTCCTTTTCCTTCATTGATCTAGCGTAGCGCGGCTCGGCCAAGGTTCGAGTATAATCGGGTAACTTGTGCGGACACGGCGGCCATTCCGCTCGGCCCACCATAACATCAAAGTCGTGTCTGTAACAATATCATTCAACTTCTTCCATAAGTGTGAAGAATATCCAATCATATCATTCAACTTCTTCCATGATTGTCAAGAATATCCAATCATATCATTCAACTTCTTCCATAAGTGTGAAGAATATCCAATCATATCATTCAACTTCTTCCATAAGTGTGAAGAATATCCAATCATATCATTCAACTTCTTCCATGATTGTCAAGAATATCCAATCATATTATTCAACTTCTTCCATAAGTGTGAAGAATATCCAATCATATCATTCAACTTCTTCCATAAGTGTGAAGAATATCCAATCATATCATTCAACTTCTTCCATGATTGTCAAGAATATCCAATCATATCATTCAACTTCTTCCATAAGTGTGAAGAATATCCAATCATATCATTCAACTTCTTCCATAAGTGTGAAGAATATCCAATCATATCATTCAACTTCTTCCATGATTGTCAAGAATATCCAATCATATCATTCAACTTCTTCCATAAGTGTGAAGAATATCCAATCATATCATTCAACTTCTTCCATACACATGCATTATTTACAGATCGCTAGAGAAAAAAAACAAAAAAAAAACACGAATAATAGATAAACCCGTGTGTAAGACCTCTCCCAAATTTTGTCCGCTCATTCACTTTTCCTGATTCGCATCAAGGATCTCCATCATCAGACAGCGTACTTAATTCCGCATTTTAATGAGAATTCAACAGGATTTTACGACTCAAAGGAAAAAGAACGAGCAGACCTTTTGCAGGACGATCGTTACAAAAATCGTTACATATATTAAAGTATTTATAATGTCGAAAAATCATATCTTAATTCTTACAAAATTTGGTTCTTTGAATAAATCACAGCACCGGGCGAACCAGCTCAAAAAATGGATCTTTGTGTTTATTCAGCACCCTAGTAATTGGTTCTTTGTGTACTAATTACACAGCACCCAGGCCCCACTCATATGGATCTTTGTGCAGCGCTGCACAGCACCTGAGCAAAAGGGGTTTCATCTACATTTTCCTTATCCGGTGTACCATCCGTGATATTTGTTTGCTCATTCACTATTCCTGATTCGTCATCAAGGATCTCCATCATCACACAGCGTACTTAATTCCGCATTTTAATGAGAATTCAACAGGAATTTACGACTCAAAGGAAAAAGAACGAGCAGACATTTTGCAGGACGATAACTGGAATTAGTCGTGAAAATATATCCAAAATACACAAAAATACACACCCACACAAATAAACAACATTTATTCCGTTTTACAGAACAAACATTTCCTCTATCATGACATGCATGTCTTCAAAATTATATGACCAAGAGAAAAAGTAAAATTAATTAAAAACTGCGGGCAGTGATGATCCGGGGACCATACCGCTCCATCCTGATTGGACGAGTGCGTGCTAGAGTCGTTAACAACGACAGTCCAGATCCGATTGTTCAAAATTTCAACTCAATCAATCGAAAAATGAACGCAGGGATGCATTTTAAAGGTGCAGTGGCACTAACTGAGTTGCCACGAATATGGCCACGAAATTGCCAATATGGCCATCACAAAATATTTTCCTTAATCAATTGGCTCATAGCATAACCAATCTGCAAGTATTTCATCCGAAGATGTATCTCTGAGGACTTTTAATTAAATAAGTCATTTATAAATCAACGAGTTAATTTATTAAATGATTAATCAATAAATCAAAATTTTCCTTGACAGCCACATCACTTGGTCAGTGTCATGTCCAAATATCAGCTTCCTTACTCAAAAGGTGCCTGAGTTAATGTAATGTAATTACTGTAATAAGATTACTGCAATTACTGTAATGATTACTGTAATTACTGTAATTACCGGAACTGTAATTACTGTAATTACCTCAGGTAATTACTGTAATGTAATTACTGTAATTTAATAAGAAATGTAATTAATTAAATAAGTACTTCATTAATCGCTAATAATTAAATAACTCGTGAATTCTTATCCGATTTACTTAACATTTGAGTGTCCCCAAAACGTTGGAGCAAAACGTTGCAACAACGAAAGTGAAACGTTGTAGCGACGTTGTGGAAACGTCAGCAAAACACAACATTTGAATGTTCCCAAAACGTTGGAGCAAAACGTTGCAACAACGAAAGTGAAACGTTGTAGCGACGTTGTGGAAACGTCAGCAAAACACAACATTTGAATGTTCCCAAAACGTTGGAGCAAAACGTTGCAACAACGAAAGTGAAACGTTGTAGCGACGTTGTGGAAACGTTAGCAAAACACAACATTTGAATGTTCCCAAAACGTTGGAGCAAAACGTTGCAACAACGAAAGTGAAACGTTGTAGCGACGTTGTGGAAACGTTAGCACAACCCAACATTTGAATGTTCCCAATTTATCCCATTAAAATCCCATTAAATCCCATTAAAATCCCATTAAAATCCTATTAAAATCCCATTAAAATCTTCAGACAAACCACTAGCAATATTATTCCTAGGACTAAAATTACCAGGACCATTATCAAACATTTATCAAAATATTAGGACCATCATCAAACCAATGAATGACTCAATCCTTTAATGACTACATCCAAACCCAGACATTTTGAGTTCCGTAACTTTAATACTTCAAATTTTCCATTCCTTCCCTTCCTGATCCTTAGATGTAGGGATGGGTTCTTTTTAGGATCATGTTGCATCGAGCATTATTTTCCAAAACAGTGTGAACATTAAACCACACCATTACCTCTGACATCCCACCATTTACACCAGCTTTCCCATGATGTCGCGATATGACCCCATAATCCCACAAAACTCTTCGTTGCTTTATCATCCAATATGAAAATTCTCATTTAACCCGTTCAAAGAACGTCCATTTCGCAAAATCGAACCAACCACAACCTTCGCCATTAATATCTATTGTAAGCGTGCCGAATCAGTAAGCATCACCCCTCCTATGAGCCTCGACCAGAGGGTGGTTGTTACTCACAAACACTCGTCGCTAGCTGTTCCATTGTCTGCCGATTCCCACTCTGCTGCCGATTTCCACTGAGCCATCAGAGTGGAATTTGGAATTTTTTATTTCTCTGAGCTCATGAAAGTGGTGACAATGGGTGGTCTGCCATTGCTCTTCCACAAAAGCATCTTTCACCTTTCAATAAAATATTTGTACCAACCAAATCTGCGAGTATGGGGCGCAGAGAAAATACACAAAAAGCAACAGCCCTGGCTTTGCTTCCTGGAAGCTTCCTGGAAGCTTCCTGCAAAACGCTTTGCTTCTCGCAAAACGTCCGCCTATGGGAACTAGAGGGAGGGGAGGGAGAAGGAGCGGGAGCAAGAGACAGGGTGCCGGAATGGACATGAGGGACAATGAGGGACAGTGAGGGAGTGTTGGTATGCAATTTTCATCCAATCGCCATCTTTCACAATAATTCTGGACCGGCATGAGGTGGGGTTGTCTGTCATGAATTTATTTGTTGATCGAACGAGTTTTAGACATGGCGGGAAAACTGAAAAAAAAATTTTTCTCTCCTCCACCCCTTTTTTTTTTTTTTTTGTTTTTTTTTTTTTTAACTTTGGACCCACGGCTTTCGTCCTACACAATTCCGTTTAATTTGTCTAAATCCGACCAGTCGTTCCAAAGATATAAGCCGTTTTGTCGCAATACCATAAATTGGAATGAGGTAAAAATATATATATATAAATATAATTCCATTTCCCGGCTCCCTGTCGCACGCCGAGCAAGTCGCGTGCTTTGAACAAGTGCAAAAAAAAAAAACTACTTTACACGTGTACGGGTGTGTAAACGAGTGTACCGGCCTTACACGACTTGGAAGCAAACGGTCGCATGGTGCACACATGCTCCGTTTGCTCCCAGGTCACAGCAAGGCCCTTAATGGCCAGCGCCGACCTGGTGCATTTTATTTAGACAGCGCAAAAAATACGTATTTACAGAAATCATTTAGAAAAACACGAATAATAGCTACAATCGTTTATCGAAGTACCATTCTTTATCCTATGTCGCGGCATCGGTGCGCAAGGAAGCCCCAGACCACCTCCTCCCCCATGTATGTACAAAATTATTTCCAAGTTCGTAAATCATATTGGACAAAAACAAGACACACTCACCTTTTAAAGACTTGTTTGTGTACAATTGATGTCAGCGGTGCCTCCAAATTGTCAGGGAATTGGTTGCTGAGACTCAAGACTCCAATGACCGGACACAGGTTTTACAAAAGGTCTGGTTTATTAACTGGTTATTCACTTCATTCCATTACCAAATAATACCGCTTAATTCAATGGACCAGGTTAACTCTTTTCGCATGGTCCTTCTCGTTCGGCCGATGTTCCTCCGCCACTCCCGTCGGGCAGAGGGTCTGATGATGAGTGCTCGTCCGTTCCGTCGGTCAGAGCTTGGGGTCACAAGTCTCCTTGACTCAACGTTTGCTCGGATTTATATGGACAAACTGGAGTTAATCCCCTGTCCGCTGAATGTTAATCCTTTCTCCGCTAATGCCCCGAGGTCATGCATGCACCAAGTCCTGGCATCAGCTCGCTCCCCTCCTGCTGTGAGTTCCGTTTACCAAACGATAGGGGGTGCTCCAGCCAGGGGCTGTGACCAGGTGGACAAGAGATTACCATGTGCGTGCACATTCTTGGCATCCATTTACGAAATCGTTACCAGTCTTTAATCAATAAGTTACACTGAGTTACACTTCCACACTGTCTTGGGAGGGGGTCATCTGTGACCACGATTCCCACACAACATTGCTTGCGGTCTTGGGAGGGGGTCATCTCTGACCACGATTCCCACACAACATTGCTTGCGGTCTTGGGAGGGGGTCATCTGTGACCATGATTCCCACACAACGTTGCTTGCGGTCTTGGGAGGGGGTCGTCTGTGACCATGATTCCCACACAACATTGCTTGCGGTCTTTGGAGGGGGTCATCTGTGACCACAATTCCGACACAACGTTGCTTGCGGTCTTGGGAGGGGGTCATCTGTGACCATGATTCCCACACAATGTTGCTTGTGGTCTTGGGAGGGGGTCATCTGTGACCCCTCCGTATGTTACATGATATTCTTAAAAAGCATGCTTTCAGAGGTGCTTTTGTGCTGTGAGATTGATGTCCACATGTCTACATGTCTACACCTCCTCTTACTCAAACTGCTTATAAATGAGCCTGAGCTTGAAAGGTCATTTTCTCTTTTTGACCACCTTGATTGCCTCATACTTGTCCTGAATGAACATGCGTATAGGAACCGTCTTTAGAGGCCATTTTCCCCCCACAGAGCAGGCTGGCCTTTTTGGGCACCATGGTCCCCTTTTTGAAGCAATGTTTTACAGCCATCTGGCATAAACCATTGGGAGGCATATCCTGCTGTACGCTATTAGGCAAATTGCAAATTGCAAATATTATTATCAATATTATTATCTCAATAATATATTATAAATAAATATTATATAAATAATAAACAATAATAATTATAAACAATATAAAATAACAATATAAAACAATATAAAATAATAATTATAAACAATATAATAATAAATAAACAATAATTATAAATAATAATAATACAATAATATTATTATAAATAAATAATAATAATAATAATAATAATAATAATATATTATATAAGTATTATAATAATAATAAAATATTATTATATAAATAATAAATAATAATTATAAATAAATAAATAATAAACATATATTATATGAATAAATATTATTATCAATTGCAAATAAGAGGCAAAAATCAGTCCCTTCCTGCCACCAACTCTGTTACTCACTTCTTGCAACACACAGTGAATTACCAGTGAGCTGGTACTCAATTTGTCAACCTTGGAAAGATGATAGGCTGAGTCAACCCCCCTGGCATTAACTCAGCGATCTGACCGGGATTTGAGCCCAGGATCTCCAAGCCGGCACCTTAACCGCTAAGCCAACACCAGTAGTACATGGGCTTATGTATATTTGTGGACCGTTTTGCTAGATTCTTGGCAACTAGGCTTAAATCACTCTAAATAGCATATAAAATAAAATAAATTGCTGTTGCCAAATTTTCACGACATCTTCATGGCGGCCATCTTGGATTTCAAGATGGCCACCATTTCGGACCTATTTTGCCTTATATCTCACTTATTAATCAAGGTATCAGCACAAGAATAGTGTCCTTACCCACATTTTCGGGGTCAAGGAAGACAATGGTAATAATCAAATTTCAGCTGGATGGCCAACATCTTTATAATTTCAAGATGGCCACCATTTTTTAAGCTAGTTTTGCCCAAACTCCAGGTCAAAGCCATACTTTAAAAGGTTTTCATGTATATCAGGTTTAAATATAAATGTCCTGGTATTGAATCTATTTACTTTTACTCACAGGTACTTACATTTTTAGATAATGGTTAGGATTGGATTGGGAGGGGGTGGATAGGAGGTGGGGGGACAGGGGAGTTCTTCTGCCAGATCCACACCCAAATATTATCTAAAGAATCAAGCTACCGTACATCTAGTTTTAGTCAAATAATATTCCTGAAACTGTGTTGGATGACTTTTTAACAATCTTTATTCTTTTCAGATGTGCAGCAGACGACCTTGAGAAGTTGCATTCTTGGATAACTGTGGAGGAAGAACGACTGCCGGCATCATGACCACGCCAGAGGAACCTGCTGCTAAAAAGAAGCCCATTGACTTCAGTCTTTGTTTGCTATGCCAAGGGAAGAAATACATAAAAAGGAAAGTGCTTGAGCCTTTAAGCACACCACAGGCAGATACTGATACATATGAGACATTTTTGCGAAATCTCACCAAACGAGATACATACAGGAATCCGACATATGTGGCCATAAATCAGAGACTGCAAGGCTTATCCGCTGGTGATCTGATGTCAAGAAAAGCATTATGGCATCGGAGCTGTTACGGTATGCTGACACATATACAGCATATTGAACGTGATAAAGGACGATATGAACAAGCCACAAGTCAAATGGACACTCGTGTTCTGACCGGAGGTAAGAAACGAGGAAGACCATCAACAACTCCTATTCCAGAGGAAGCCTCCTGTTCAGCACCAGCAGAAAGGCAGACACGGTCGACAGTACCATCATTCTGCCGGAATATGTGCTTTTTCTGTCAGACTGTGAAACAGGACAAAAAGACCGGGACAGAAGAGATACGCTGTGAGTGTAGAAGCAAAGATATTGGTAGGTCAGTTAAACAGATTGTGGAAAACAGTGACAACAGTGTCTGGAAACTCAACCTTGTGGACTTTCTCGTTGAGGGAGATTTTCTTGCAAGGGACATAACCTATAGTAAGGGCATTTTATGAGATATTTCACAAATCTGTTAACTAAATTGTTACCAAAAAATTTCTTCACCAATATGTTTGTAAAGGTGTGTAATAACATGTGTTAAAATGTTGAAGTTCAACTCCCGTGGGAAACCCAGAAAAAAAGCTGTTGAATTCGGGTACCGAAAAATTATTTTCGAGAATTTTTATTTTTTTAAATCGGCCCTTAAGTAACTTATGAGGGGTCAAATAAGGGTTTTTCATGATTCTGAGTTGATTGTTAACATTTATATTTTCACTTTTACATTTACACACAAAGTAGCTTTTATTTCACATACATATATAATACTCAAGAGTTATTTCTCATTCACAATGTCAGAAGTTTCAACAGTCATTGTCTATGTCTTCTTCAGACTCAACAACATCATGACTGCAGTTTCTGCATGTAATGCCATTACAGACTCCACAGGCCGAGATGCACGTGACCCCATTCTTCTTGCAGCTGCATCGCCGGTTGCTGCAATCTCCATGACAATTACAGCTCGTGAACTGCAATAGCTCCTCAGGAGCCGTGGGGTCCAGTGTTGGAACTGGCTCATACCCATGCACACCTATTGTCCATCCATAGTCACTGGGGTTCAGAGACATGCTCTGTAGAAGGATCCTCTTTCAGAGTGGTGAAGATGGTGTTGAGGTCATTAGGGTCTCCTTCAATAACTGGGAGGAACTCGATCTGTGTGCTCTGCTTTGCATCATTAGCATGGATTCTCTTCATCCAGCCATTCCAGTTGGAGTGTGGGAACTCAGGATCGTTGGCTTTGATCACCCACCCCGCTGCCCAGAGTGTGTCACCTGGGGTGAGGAGTGGCTGATCATGAGCCAGGGAGGAGGAAAGCTCAGCGAGGGGGAGAAACATGATCGCGTTCGTTCCTATCTGTTTCCTGTTCGTAAATGGAATAATCTTTACTTCAGTTATTTTTTGTTTTTTTTTTGTATACAAGATCGAGGCTCGTGAAAGAGCGAACATTAATCACACAGAAAGACAAACCGACACATAAAACATATAACATAGGGAGCGGTAGACAAGATGGGGAGAGAGGGGGAAGGACACAAACACAACATTTGAGAGCAGGGACCGAGAGACATGGAGACATCGAGAGATCTGAGAGAGGGCGAGGGCTTTGGGGGGGGGGGCGTGGGAAGGGGGCGGTGGGAGAGGTATAAAACATATGGACACTGCCAGGACTTCCAGGAAAGAAGTTGGAATTTCAAACAAGGTGGATCTGGGGTGAATTAGCGGGGGTAGAAAAGATCAAGATTTTGGATGGGGGAAGATAAGAGATGGTGGTGAACAGCTGTTTTAAAGACCTGGAGGGAGGAGTGGGATTGAAGGGAGTGAGGGAGTTTGTTCCAGAGGCGGGAGAAAAGAGGAATGAAAGAGTGAAGGTGAGCAGAGAGCCGAGATTTCGGCAGTTTAACCATCAGAGGGTTGCTGGCAGATCTTGTGCGACCTGTAGGAATATTTGGGGGACAGAGCACAGAGAGAGCTGGGGGTGCAAGGCCGGAGAGGAGTCGGTAGAAGACAGAAAGACCACCTACCTGCCTGCGGTGAGTGAGTGAAAGGCCCTCAGAGATAGCTTCATCGCGGGAGATTCCAATAATTCTGAAAGCTTTGGTTTCAACAGCGTGTAGCCGAGCTAGGTGTGAGGCAGGAGCACCGGCCCATAGGGGAGAACAGTATTCCATTGAGCTGCGGATGAAAGCCTTGTATGTGGTGAGGAGCTCAGGTGTGCCGAGGAAGGACTTCGCACGACAGAGGATGCCCAGTCGGCGACTGGCTTTGGAGGCCAGCTTGGAAATGTGGTTTTCCCAAGAAAGATCATGGCAGATAGTGAGACCCAAAATCTTGAGCGACAGAACTTCTTGGAGAGGATTGTTGAGAAAGTAGATGGGAGGGTTGTCCAGTCGATCTTTTCGGAGAGACATAGTAAGAGTGTGAGATTTGTCAGGATTGAAAGACATGTTCCACTTGTTTGACCAGTCTGTGATTTTGTCCAGGTCTTCAGAGAGTGAGGAGGCAGCAGACTGCCGATCTGAGGGAAGAGGAATGGAGCGGCAGAGAGTGGAGTCATCAGCAAAGAGATAGAGAGGATTTTCGAGAGAGCCAGAGAGATCATTGATGAAGACCAGAAAAAGCACGGGGCCCAGAACACTGCCTTGGGGAACTCCAGCCTGAACAGGAAGAGGAGATGAGAGAAACCCATTCAGGGCCACACGTTGACGACGACTAGAGAGGAATTCCGCCAGCCATGCGTGGAGATTTCCATGGATACCAAAGGAGGAGAGTTTGGTGAGCAGAGCGGGGTGCCAGACCGTGTCGAAGGCACGTGATATGTCGAGGGAGACAGCTCTAAATTCCTGTTTGGCATTGAGGACCTCCATCCATTGTTGAGACAGCAGAAGCAGCATGTCCAGAGTAGAGTGACCTGGTCTGAAACCAAATTGATGATCAGAGATCAAGCCATTGGAGAAGAGGAAAGATTTCATATCCGAAGCAATGATGGATTCCATGACTTTGCTGATAATTGGGAGAAGGCTGATTGGTCTGTAGTTGCTAGGATCTGTTTTTGCACCTTTTTTGTGCAAAGCGGTGATGTTGGCTGATTTCCAAGCAGATGGCAGTTGACCTTGAGCAAAAGAGAGGGTGAAGAGAACAGAGAGAGGGTGAGATAGAGCAGCAGAGCAGGATTTTAGGACCCGTGGGCTGATGCCGTCGGGTCCAGTTGCAGAATCAGAGTCGAGGGTTGACAGAAACTTTTCCGCCTTGTCAGGAGGAAAGGACACGGAGTCCAGGAGCAGCAGGGTACGACTGGGTATGGTTGGTACAGAGAGGGATGGGTTTGGGACACAAGATTTAGAGGCAAACACAGAGTTGAGGCATTCAGCTTTTTCACGTGCGGAGTCAGCTGTGTAGCCGTTTGAGGTAAGGGAGGGGATGGAGGGGGAACAAACACCAGAAACGGATTTGACCAGACGCCACCAGGATTTGGAAGAGGGAGACAGATAAGAGAGTTCGGTCTTGAGAACGGAGAGATATTGTTTCCTGGCTCTCCTGAGGGTGGACACACACTTGTTTCGGGCTTTGTGAAAGGAAATGAGATTTCCTTCCATTGGATTTGTTTTCCAGGAGATGAAGGCAAGTTGTTTCTGGGCAACAGCCTCACCACAAGATTCCGTGTACCATGGACGGGAGGAAGGGTATGACAACTGAAGATGAGATGGGATAAATCTGTGCATGAGAGAGAGCAATTTACTTTGGAAGAATTCCCAGGATGAGTTGATGTCAGAGGTGGTAGAGATGGGAGACCGGTCCAGATGATTGATGGCTGCTTGAAGACCGTGCCAGTTGGCCTGAGTGAAATGCCAGACTCGTCGACGCTGAGCAGGCTCCCTGAGGATGGTCAGAGAGATGTCCACTTTAACAAGGACATGATCAGATGATCCGATCGGAGCAGAAGAAGAGCAGCAGACATTTTCAGGGAAGTTAGTCATAACCAAGTCCAGAAGAGAAGATGTTCCGTTGACTGAGATCCGGGTCGGGAAATTGACAGATTGTGTCAGTCCCAGTGAGTCGCAGAAGTCCTTTGCTGAGGAGCCATGGCTGGTGAGATAGGTACCCACACCCAGCCAACTGGCATGATGACAGTTGAAATCACCACATATGAGGAAGAGAGAGTTGGGATGAGTAGATAGAAGTTGGTCCATATCATCAGACAGCGAGATGTAGATGGAGTCATCACTGTTTGGTGGACGGTACAACACACATATGAACAAGAGGTGGGAGCGAAGGGGAAGCCGTAGCCAGAGGTATTCCTGGGGGTGAGGTGGAGAGAGTGCAGTGCAGGGCGAGTGAGGAAGAGAGTTTTTGATAAAGCTAGCAACCCCGCCTCCAGGACGAGGCTCAGGTCTATCATACCGGAGGAGGGAGTAGCCCGGGAGAGATACTATGGAATCAGAGACATCATAAAGGAGGAAAGTTTCTGTTAAGCAGATCACGTCTGGTTTGACAGAAGCAACCTGTAAGGAGAGATCAGTTAAGTTTGAACGAAGGCCCCGGATGTTTGAGGTCCATACCGTTAATGAAGAGGAAGGGGGAGCATCAGATACAGAACAGGGGGGAGGAGGGGTAGGGTAAGATGTGGAAGAGGTGGAAGAGGTAGGGAGAGCTGTTGAAGGTGTGTCAGAGATTTCAGAATAGCTCGGAGAAAGGGAAGGATGGGGCGGACAAAAGGTTTGATGGTGATTGGGTGAGCCACAATGAGGTGTTATTTGAGGAGGGGGAAGAGCGAGGCAGAAGGTTGGGGGAGATGGAGGTGAGAGTTTGAAGGGGGAAGAAGCGGGGAGGACGCTTTGAGGAGGGGGAGTGAGAGGGGGGAAATTGAAAAGCAATGAGGGTGGGGAGATTTGAAGGGGAGGGGTGAGGGGGGAGTTTGGGAGGGAAGGGACAAGGGGAGGGATTTGAAAGGGATGGGATATGGGGGAGATTTGGAGGGGAGGGGTGAGGCAGGAGTCTAGGAGGGGAGGGGCGAGGGGGCGTCTTGGCGGGGAGGGGTGAGGGGGTAGTTTAGGAGGGAGGGGGCAAGGGGGGAGATTTGAAAGGGATGGGTGATGGGGAAGATTTGGAGGGGAGGGGTGATGGGGAAGATTTGGAGGGGAGGGGTTATGGGGAAGATTTGGAGGGGAGGGGTGAGATTGGATTTTTGAAAGTGTACGATTTATGGGAAACGAACATTTATTGCAAAATGAGTTTCTTGTGACCTTCGAGTTAAAAATATGTTTAAGGACGCTGGATGGAGGATGGAGTGCAGGAGAGTTTAGGGAATGTAGAAAAAAGGCACTATAGGAGATGGATATTTTTTTTGGGATGAATTGAATTGGTGAGCAAGTCGAAAGCAGCCTTTTAAAGAAGAAGAAGAAAAAGGTGTTATAAAATATGACGGAATACATAACTTGAGGGGAAAGTGTAAACATTGAAGGTTAATGAGTGAAAACTATCTGGGGAAATGGGGGAGAAAGTTCCTCTCAGGTTCCTCTCAGGATCTTAGCTTTGTCGAGTGCCTTCAACTTCACCTGGGGGAAAGCTGCTGTTGTCTGTGGATCTGGCAAGGGTGGTGCCGGAGAGGTGACTTCGATCCAACCCATTGAGTGAAAGGGAGTGTTTCCGTGAATAGAGACAATGCTTAAATCTATATTGTCTCCAACAAACTGAGTGACTGCATTGTTTGTTTCCCCAACCTCCATAAAGACCACCTGATCATTACTTGACAATTCACTTTCACTGGCTGGCACTTTGGCTGTCATCACTGATTGATCCTCAAGCGCAGCATCAACCGCAACCTCATCATTGATCTGTTCATCGGTTTCCTCCACAATGGTGTCAAGAGTGCCAGAAGTATCTGGAACATCATCTCCACTCCTACTATTAAGGAAGCAGTATTTGTAGTTTTGTGTCTCCGTGTAAGACTCAGTGTATCCCAGCCGGTGGAACTTGTTGAGCATCCATTTTGACCCAAATCTATGATCAAGTTGTATGGCAAGCCCCATTTGGTGTGGCAATACTCCAGACCGAGGTCGACAGGCCTTAATAAAATTCTGCCCCCAAACGGCAACTCTTTCATCTGTCTTGACAATCGGTCTCAAGAACATCTGAAGGCTTGCAGGAACAAGTGTCAGCTGACTATCGATGTCAGTCATACTGTGTGTGGTGGGGTATGACTTTGGACCTAAATCAATCAAGGCAATATCATTGGATATGAACTTGAGTGCCGTCTTTATGATCTGAGTCTTCTCATCTCCATGGTCAAGATTAGCATGATGCACTCGCAGAATATTGTCGGTGCCATCTTTGAGACAGAGTACATCTGCCCTTCTTTCCTGTGTGTGAAATACAAGGTGTCTTCGTATTTCTCTAGAAGTTTTATCTTTAGCCAATGCTTTGAATAAGAAAGGCTCTTCTCTGGTGACTGATCAAACTCCTGCAGCCTTTCATGGACTTGGTCCATGTTCATTACCCCATGCTCTAATTCTGAGTCTAACCATTCGCAGAATTCAATAAAAACTGCCTCTCGCTCCTCATGCTGTCCTCTGTCCTCTCTTCCTTTTTCCTTCCTCATCAGTCTTGGACAAACGGTCACCTCTCGCAAACATAAGTTTGCATCGCAAATGGTACAGTGTTTCTTCTGCTACCAAGTCGTTGATCCCTTCCAGGCGTGCAGTGACTTCAGTGCCCCAGTCATCCCCGCGACTCCGTGCTGTCTTCAGCAAGCTTGCCTTCAGTGTATCTGCAGTCAAATTATCTGGCACTCTGTATTTCTTTCTAGCTTGTGCTGGATTATTTTTGTAGAGCTGGGCTGGTTGGTTGCAAAGAATGCATACATCCTTATACAGGAGGTCAACTGACTGTGATCTTCTAGAACTGCAGCCAGTTGATGAACTGAACTCACAAGTAGTGCGTCTTCGCTTCAACTTTGATGACTCTTTCTCTGCCTTTGATGCTTGAGCTGACTTCTTGGTGGTTGCAACAAAGTTGTTGTACAGATCATTTTTACACTTCTGGTGGTACCTCAGTTTTCCTTCCTTTTGAGCCTCCTTCATACGTTCCACAACAGTAACATTTTCGACAGTTTCTGCTTGTTTCAATAAAGTTGAGTATCCCTTTGGAGTTGCCTGTATGAGCCTTTCAGCTGGTGTATCCGAGCGTGCACAGATGAAGCAATTGAGCACAGGTGGAGTAACGTCTTCATCCATATTGCTAGACTCCATGTCCTGCAAAGTAGAAAATGATATATATTTAGAAATTATTTTTCCACAAAGGAGTGTCTGTGGTGAAATATAAATGTTAACAATCAACTCAGAATCATGAAAAACCCTTATTTGACCCCTCATAAGTTACTTAAGGGCCGATTAAAAAAATAAAAATTCTCGAAAATAATTTTTCGGTACCCGAATTCAACAGCTTTTTTTCTGGGTTTCCCACGGGAGTTGAACTTCAACATTTTAACACATGTTATTACACACCTTTACAAACATATTGGTGAAGAAATTTTTTGGTAACAATTTAGTTAACAGATTTTCATATGTTTCCCTTACTACTACCTTAAGAGCTGTTTGACCTCCAACTGGAGTCGCTACGTGCAAATGCCACAGCGCAAAAATTGTGCAGGTGACCGAAGTGGTGATTGGGACTTAGGACAGTGAGAGAGATTTGTATCAGCTGAAATTGAGTTCTTCGCTGAATTACAGGATTGCATCGATGATGGACAGTTTGTCTCAACACCTGAGGCTGATGAGGTCTACAGTAACATGATGAGGGACTATGGTATTCAGAATCACAGCATCACCAGGGGCAGGCTGTTAAAGAAGATCCGTGAGAACATTTGTTGTGATATTACCGATGGTCAAGGCCAAAAACCTTCTGTCATTCATGGCAAAAAGGCAAGAAGGACAGCAATAGATGCTGCAATTGAGGTGATTCCTAAAGCTGTGGAGGAAGGAATTCTTAATGCAGAGAAATTCGGACAGGAGGCTTAAAGTGCATTTGTAGAAAAGAGAATAAAGGGAAACCAAAACCTGTGGTTGACAATGACCAAATTGACATTGCCATCTTGGAATTCGGTCGGCAAAGACCTGTTGGTGAAAACTGGTAGTGAGGTAGTGGCACTGAAAGTGACGACATCCCTGTTTGCTCGACTACTAGTCATTGCAAGGTCATCGAGGGAAGCAGTGGATCTAGAGGAAGTGGTAGGGGCACATGAACTGTCCAATACCAATAGAACTCTTCTCCAGCCAAATGGAATGGTCCACCCCACCACCGACAAGAGCAAGATCATATCACTCCTGGAGGGTCTTGTGAAATCCAGTGATGACACAAACTCAAGTGACCATGCTGAAGAACTTGCAGAACACCCTGAGAATGTGCAAGAAAGACCCAGGACATGCTTAATTGTTGATGGAATGGCGCTATTGCAAGAATTAATGAGTGTCAAGAAATTTCAGAACTGCAAGGAGCTAGGCACAGCGTATGTACAGCTAGCCGAATGCAGAGGACGTGCTTATGATCAGCTTCGGGTTGTGTTTGACAATTACACAATTGATGCATCATTGAAGGAAGGAACAAGGGAACGTCGTAGAGGCAAGACCAAGGCAGTGAAAAACTATATTGTTGATGAGCAAACCAAAATCAAGGACACCAAGTCATTCCTTGCTAGTAATGTCACAAAGGATTCACTGACACTCTTCCTGGCAAATAGATTGATCAACAGTAGATCCTCCATGCAGATTGTAACAGTGACAAGGAGAAGTGTCCAGAGCAATTTTGAATGTGAAATTGCTAAAGAGGTCAGTAGCCAGGAGGAAGCTGACACACTCATGATTTTGCATGCAGTGCAACTTGTGAAAACAGGATTCATTGTGAGTATCTATTCCCCAGACACAGATGTGTTGTTACTTGCTCTACGTCGAAGTGATGACCTAGGAAGTGATGCTGCAGTTATCATGGGCACTGGAAAAAACCGTCGGAAAATCTTACTAAGGCCAATCTATGAACAGCTTGGTGCTCAGAGGGCAAAAGCACTTGTTAATTGGCATGCTCTCACTGGCTGTGACACCACTGGCCACATTCAGGGGAAGAGAAAAACAACTTGCTTCAAGGCATTCACTGAAAGTAGTCAAACAGTAGTGTCAGCAATTGCTCAGCTTGGAGAGGGTGATAAACCATCTGATGCTGTCCTAGAAGGATGTGAAGAGTATTTCTGTCGCCTCTTATGTCCGAAAGGTGTCACAATAAGAAGTGCTGCTGAACTACGATGGCACCTATTCCGCCAGCTGAAGGCTGATCAGGGAGTCGAGAAACTAACACCAACTGCTGGTGCCTGGAAAGAGCATGTCCAACGTGCTCATTTGCAAGCACACACGTGGGCACAAGATCTAACTCTAAATCCAACTGTGATCGACCCAAACACCTTGGGATGGGAAACTGTTGGAGGCGAATTGAGACCAGTCCTGGCGCAGGTTGCAATTGCTCCAGCCTCAATTCTCCAACTTGTTAGCTGTGGCTGTGGACGAGCTGCAAAGAGTCCTAGCAAATTGTGTTCACGCAGGTGTTCATGCAAAGCTAGGAATGTAGTCTGTACCGAATTGTGTAACTGTGATGCTGATTTGGAGAAATGCTGCAACACTGATGCCCAGCCTATTGGGAATGACATTGTGTTTGATCAGTAGAGAGCCCGTCGTTTGGATTTTTGATAGGAGTTGTTTGATGAAACAAACTGATTAACAAACTGTAGCATTGCTTTCAGAAAAGGCTTAAGTCTATGATGGTTGCTAGCCACCACAACTAGTCTTCATCAATTGTCTCAGACTAAGACACTAGGCTATGTTTGCTCATACTTTGATTAAAAATGGCGGCCATCTTGAAATTATAAAGATGTTGGCCATCCAGCTGAAATTTGATTATCACCATTGTCTTCCTTGACCCCGAAAATGTGGGTAAGGACACTATTCTTGTGCTGATACCTTGATTAATAAGTGAGATATAAGGCAAAATAGGTCCGAAATGGTGGCCATCTTGAAATCAAAGATGGCCACCATGAAGATGTCGTGAAAATTTGGCAACAGCAATTTTTTTATTTTATATGCTATTTAGAGTGATTTAAGCCTTGTTGCAAAGAATCTAGCAAAACGGTCCACAAACTTTGGTTTCCCAACATAAGCCCATGTACTACAGGCTTGCATGAACATGGGTATGAGGCGTATAAAGTATTTTTTTATATGTTGCTTAAATCAGAGTTCAAGCCACAATCACTGGGATATCAGCCCAGAGTCCTCACAACAAAGCCACCACTTTACCTACTTAATGGTTCACACATATCATATTTTTAAAGAGAATCACTGTGGGAATGCAGAAAACTGTTAGCAAAGTTTGAAATCACAACCATATAACCACCTTTAGGTGTTGAAATCACTACCATGATAAACTTTATCTGAAGCATTGCTATGAAAGAGTGTGTTTTCAAATTTGTCCCCTCTTACTTGTTCGTGTCAGTGTTTCCTCCCATCTTGTGTCTCTCTTCCTTTTCTGGGTGTTTATTCCCTTCCTTTTTGTGCCCAATTGTTCCCCCACTACCCAACTGTCAGTTCATCCTTACTCTTCCATGAGCCTCGCTCTTGATGTGCATGGTGGTGATGAACTATCCAGTACAATTAAAAGTATTATTGATCTGGTACAGCAAATAAGAGGAAATGGTTATACCTTCTCCCATTACTTACAAAAAGGATGCTGAAGGGAATTTGGGTTTTCGACATGAATACGTCATACCTGTTCGTTTAAACTCTTCACTCGATGCAGGGATATCAGTGGCTCAAGGAAAAGGTGCTCAGTGAGGAGGGAAAGAGGCAGCAGGGACGTCTCAAGGAACCACAAAGCATCACTGAAAGGCTGGAGTGCACAATGTGATGATGGGCCTCGGGCATGATGTCAGAGACTCAACTTTTTACCATAGTAAAGCGATGTTCTCATTTTATAGATGTCATGCAGAGCCATCATTACATTGTGCGACAATTACACGAAGTCAAAAGTCTCAACTGATGCTCAATGTCTGGTTCTATTTGCATGGTGCCTGCTCAATGTCTGGTTCTATTGGCATGGTGCCTGCTCAATGTCTGGTTCTATTAGCATGGTGCCTGCTCAATGTCTGGTTCTATTAGCATGGTGCCTGCTCAATGTCTGGTTCTATTAGCATGGTGCCTTCACAATGAAGGTGTGAGTTCGGTGCTCCTGAGGGCTACCAAGGTGGAGCAACTCATCGAGAACCTCGGAGCTATACAGGTAGCGTATCAACCAAATATTATGGTCCTGAGACGTATTGTTTTCATTCTGCTTGTTCAATTTGTAAATTTAAAGATGTAAATTTCAATTTCCTGTTCAATTCTCTCAACATTTTCCCCAATATATCGAAATGCACAATTATTTAAATTTCTTCCAGGAAGTTAACTTGAAAATTGTTGATTGACCTACACAGGTGCTTCCTAAGTTGACAGCTGCGCTGGTGGCGGAGATGGACAACATTCTTGGAAACAAGCCAGCCGGACGGAAGGAATGCCGTCCTTAGGAAAGTTTTTCTCGACTTTGTCTCCTGAAACATTGGCTCCACATCACCCTTTCTCTCAGGCTTGGGTACCCAAGTTGGCCAAATGTATTATGTTCAGCCAATGGGAAAGGCAAGGAAATTTAGCAATAGCTAAAAAAATGGAAGTGTACAAGAATGAACATCAAGTCAAGGTCAAGGGTGACCTACAGTGGTCCCGGAATATTTACAAATGAACATATTTTCCAGGAAAACTTACCATGGAGGTACCTTTTATCTTTAGTACTTTTTCTACAGTTTCCTGGCTTTACCTGGCTCCAGTTATACACAAGGAAAAAAATAACAACAAAAAGAGTATGAACTTCCTTTCAAAGCGATAATGGAATAATTACTTTTCCTCATTCGCTGGCGAACCATTCCGACAATACGTTGTAATTGGTCATCGAGGAACATATGTGACGTTAGCATGATTTGCATGTCATGCTGAGCTACTACTTCTGAAGCGGTCAAGCGGGAGCCAATAAGCCCAGAGGTGTTTGGCTCAGTGGTATACTTGTCACTGATTGGCTAGAATGGAGTTGCAGAATTAAAATCACTTGCAAAGTTGATCATACATTTGTTACACACCACCAAAGTCAGCGAATTTGTTTTTACGAGTGAGCTTCGGTCTTGAGGTGAAAACGAGGTGTTTCAAAGCATTAAAATGCTCTGTGGAAGACTTTCGTGACGTATTTAATTGGAATCATTAATCCTACTTTTTAAAGCCTTTCTAACCTTAATAAAGAAATGCCCATGGATTATATAGCTTGTGCAGTTCTTTCATTAGGACAAATACTCAATAAGATGATTTCAATAAGGCAAATGCCCAAAAAATGTATCAATAAGTAAGTCGGTCGGTGCAATGGGGATTTCAATTCTGATTTGCCTAAATATAACACCTCGGCTCAGCCAATCATAGTGTATCCCCACCATACTGTGCATTTATTTATCTTTGTACTTCACACGGATATGTTTCATCTATATAGTGAAGTAGCCAGATTTGTCAGTCTGTCCGTCTGCCATGGCCTTTTCCATGCACGTGTTACGTTTAGCTCCCGGTTAGGCCTCTACGGACATGCACGTCATCCCGGCATCCAGCACTCAACCCGTCCCATTGCTTTGTTGATGGCAGTTGAACAACATAACCCATAGATGTGACTCTACCTGATATCCATAGGAGACGGGCTGAATGCCAGACACCAGCTCGCCTTCTGTATGACGGATTTAGTAAGACGGTGTTATGTCTGGGACATTATTACGGTGTTACGTCGAGCGTTAGGTTTGGTTCGGCCTTTACTGCAGTGACTAAAATTCAGCGGACATTCATGACTCAATAAGAATTCAGCGATGTATAATTTCAGAAACCACTTCTGATAACTGCTAGCAAGCCACAACCTATTAGTCTACGTTTCTTAATAATATCGTTTTCATAATATTGTTTTTTTGATGAATTAGTTTGCGTATTACTAAAATTAACACTGGGTTGTTGGCAATAAACCAAATGTTTATGGAATACATTTTTTTTGCAAATATTGACTGTCAATGAACTAAAATATCACATTGGTTGGGGACATGTATTGCAAAGCAATTCTCCCTCTTGGTATCTCTGGGTTTTATGGACTAAATCAATTTATCAACTTTCAAGCAAGCAACAACCTCAATAATCTTTCACGGTTTGCTTCCTATCTTGACGAACTTTTGAAAGACCCCTAAAAGGCACGGATGAGGGCCAATGCGGAGAAGCGTGGCATGCTTGGATTCAAGGTGAACAAATACATTGTGACGCGTCTTTGTTACACCTGTACTACAAATGGTAGAGGTATAAGCTCATCAAGGAGCCTTAGAGAATTACAAAAAATATTTGTAAATAATGCAGAACTTATGATATCAAGTTATTTTGTGGATACTTGTTAAAACAAGTGGTCTCCAGAAGAAAAGAAAATATTTCAATTCATTGAAATTCGTTTAAAAACCTTCAGATGTGAAAAAACTTAAAATGTGAAAACCCCGCTTTAGAACGTTGCAACAAACTGATTTGTCCACTGTGACAGAAACTTGCACAAATAAAATTTCTGAGGCTTCACTGGAGGCTCATGCATTTTTCCATTTCATGGTTCTTTCTGAGATGAAAGCCTCTCATCGGAGCTCTTGCGTCGAAGTAATTGCTGACGCGAATGATTTCTGGTCGATAAAGCCTCACTCAAACTCTCTATTTGTGAATGGTCAGAAGCTAAATGATGGCTGAATTTGTCTGCTAGCATCACTTGGGGTTACAATTGCGTGAGACCCATGAGAATGTGCTTCCAGCCCACGAGTCCTCGAAAAATGAAAAAAGTTCACCTGAGTCTCATGGGGTAAACCATGAGATTCGACGTGCGTGAAAGTCCATTGATCCAAACAAGGTTTATTGGGTATTTGAATCTTTGTATGGATAGTTCAGATCAATGCAGAGCATGACTAAGCTGTGCAAATCGCATTTTCTTTTTCTTTTTTTTGTTTCGAAAATTTCAGAGATTGTGAGAAATTTATAGTCTGGCGGAATGGTGCATAAAATCAACCGAATAGCGCTTTTTGTGTTAAATGCATATAACTTGGCATGTGATAGAGCAAAATCTGAGAATTAATTTTGGATCTGGGGCCACTTGAAAAAAATCCAAGATGGCCGCCATTTTCAAGATGGCCGCTACATAGTGAAAATGATAATTTTAACAGATATGAGTTGTTTTGTTGTCATTTTTATATTTCTGACTTGTGTCCACAATGTATGATGAATTACATAAACAAAACTAAAATACTGAGGTTTTAAAATTTATAATACCTGTTTAGCAGAAATTTGATGCCTTATTTGCATATTTTTGTTTGAATACCAGTATCTTTTTTCATACCTCACTGGTATTTGTCTATTTATTAAACAAACACGTGGATATTCTGTTTGCAAATAATTTATAGTTATTATTCCTTTATCTCTTTACAGTACTCAAGTGTGTCTTCATGGTTACTACATGTTATTTAATAATTTTTGAAGTAGCATATGAAGGACCTCCATAAGTCGAAGTGGAAAAGTCCAACTATTCCATGACACTCTTTCACAGTCAGCACCGCACTTGTATAATGCAGTATGCAGTATACCGTAAATTACTTTTGACATATTTCCAGTGTCCTCTGCAGCCTCTGTCTGGAGTACACGAACATCTGATCAGCTGTCGATCGGACTTTTATGCCTCAGAAATACTTGTCCAGAGAGGTCCCCATGTTCTTGTTGGTGACCCTTTCAATCCCAAATCACTGGGACCTCGAGGTTTTAGAGTTGCTGTTATGTCCCCAAACGTATCCAGCCTGGTATGCCACTCTCTTTGTGTGTTGGATAAGAACTGCTGACATTGGAGGTAATGCCTCCATGGATCTGGCTTTCTTGGTGAACCGTTCTTCGTGTGCCTTTTTGATACAGGTACTTGCATGATCATACATGAGAACAACAAAGCGTTCAAACACATGGGATTTATCAGCCAAGACTTGTGCCTCCAGTTCCTCACGAAGTGCCACAAATGCTGTTGTGACTTTGTCATACATCTTCCATGTCTCCCTTGCACTATTCGTCCCTCTGCCAACAAAGAAAGATGTTTGGTCACATCTTATCAAGGCGTAGAATAATGGTCGTGCTTTGGATTTCTCAGGGTCGAAAGACGTTTCTATTTCATGCACAGCTATGTACCTGAAGTGCTTTCCCATGCTGAATGTTAGCCAAAACTCTGTTGTTGGAACATAGCTATGGCTAGGGCAACTATATCTGTGTCCACCATCCTCATCAAGATTCTAGTATGTCCTTCCCTGACGCAATCAGCGGCATGAATTACCAATCTATTATCTGCCTCTTCATGCGTGCATGGGGATAGGAGTCCAGATTACATTCACGTGTGGCTAGGTACTTAGTATGAAGTTCCCATAGCCAGGTACAACTTCTTTATTCTTGCTCTCTATTGTGATGGACTGTTAGGCAAGGTACAGGAGCAGTTTGGTCTATTTATTGTCTGAAGAAAAAGCTACAATAATTATTCCTAGTTTCTCGGAAGCTTTGTTGTTGCCTCGACACAGCGCATGACACATTTGTTTAATTTACACTTTGGTGCTGCTTTCAGGCTGTCTTTGATATATTCATCCCACACAATATTTCTTCTGTTGACATTTTGCAACCTGCTTCCCAAAACCTTCATGAACATGGTCTGGGCAGACTCACAAAATGTTTTGGCAACACCTGCTTTGAACATGTTTATGATCGCTGCACCGTCTGTAATTGTGGCCTCAACATCAGGTGAGTTTTTTGGCTTAGGACCCAGCTTTTCCAGACATGAAACCAAACTTTATTTGGCACCTGATCTAAGTGTCCCAAATTGTGAAAGTGCTGGTGCGTATGACTGATTCTTATGACAAAATAACTCAAGCGAGATCACACCCATGTACCTGGCAAGAGATACCTACAGATGAGAGAAGAGAGAACAATTCTTCCCTGGATTAATCAATCTGTTGCTTCTCCTTTTTTGCAACTCTCGGTGGAAGACAACTAATCAATGGAAACTTGTTTCTCTTTAAGGGGACAAAGAGTGTTTCGGTTCTCTTGACTATTCTGCTTTCCACAAAGTCATCAAACTGTTCTTACTCTTTCAATGTTTCTATGTTGCTGCCACCTCTTCATCTGCAATGTCTCTGGTAACAGGTACAATTAAGTCCATGCTTTATTTCAAGAAAAGGTCTCCCATTCTATCTATCACAATAAAAAGTGATGTTATAATGTCGCTGAACGTACCATAAGCAGATTTGGTTTGTTCGTGAAGCTGGATACTCGAACTCCTGTTTCTAGTAAGTTGAATTCTACTTCTGTTGTAGCTGTGGTCCATACACTGTCTTCTATCGAGTCACTGATAGTCTTTCATACTGTAATCTCTATATGGAGTCCTCCAAACAACAACAACAACAACAACAATAGTAGGGTCAATATACGAAAAAAACTCACCTAACCCCACAAAAATTGATACAAAAGGTTTTTCAATGGATTCTGGTACCATTGGGCATGCTAAATAACATACTAAAAATCTAGTAACATCTGACTTCCGGAAAGGGGTCATTTTCAAGATGGCGTCCAAGATGGCCGCCGGGAGCTTAAATGGCCATATCTCAATTACTAGTACCCGACTGCAAAGCCGCAATGAGCCGGCGAAGCCAAAGCCTCTTGCCACAATTTACCCATCACTATGGCATCAGTAGGTTAGGTAGTTGGTAGTAGGTAGGTGTAGTAGGTGTAGTAGGTACCATTTGCATTCTGGATGAGATTAAAATTGATAAAATTTACTTCTTGATTAATTCGGTGAATTCCATCTCAACTTCTGATATTTCCGGCCGTGAAAAACTATCCCCGACGGCCGCGAGATTTCTAAAAAATAATTCTTCGTCAATTTTAGATTATTTGACGCCGTTTTCACCCTCCGAAACGCGTAATAAGCTTAAAAATTTTTTTTCAAATGTTCGAATCTCATTGGTGATGTTTGGTGACGATTTTCGTTGAAGATAACGAGGTTGGTCTTAACGTATTTTAATTACAAATTAGAGGTGCATTAGATTGTGAATCAAAGAAAGACGGGTGAAACAAACTCCTATTGAACTTTTTCGCAATTGTTTCATGCAAACTTCCGCATCCGGTCGATGGCGGCCTCCATTGCTTGATTTGGTTTTAGAAATATTTTTTGAAATGCTCGAATCTCATTGGTTCCGGTGTTTGGTGACGCTTTTCGTTGAAGATAACCAGGCCCGTGCGGGCCGAGGTTGGTCTTAAAGTATTTTAATTATAAATTAGAGGTGCATAAGATTGTGAATCAAACAAAGACGGGTGAAAGAAACTCCTATTGAACGTTTTTCAATTTGTTATGCATACTTCCGCATCTGCAAGATGGCGGTCTCCATTACGCTTCGGAATTCTCAAGCTAAGGGATACAGCATAATCTGGTTTTCGACATAAAACGTACGCGTTTATTGACAACACCGGATGCGCCGGCTACTAGTACCCGACTGCAAAGCCGCAATGAGCCGGCGAAGCCAAAGCCTCTTGCCACTATTTTACCCATCACGATGGCATCAGTAGGTTAGGTAGTTGATAGTAGGTCGGTGTAGGTACCGTACCTGGTAAGACTTGGTAAAAGAGAAGAGCAGACAGTCCTCCCCAATACCTACATACAATAAATGTCACAAGAAGCTTAAGGAAGTAACGATACGATGTGCTAGCTTGGGGCCTATTTTAGGAAATTTTAACTGGGCTTAACATACGTTTTCACAGTATGTGTGTAGTCTTCCAACTTCAGTCTGTCAGGGCTGGTTCCCTCCGGGCACAGCGGCTTCCTCAACCAGAAGAAGTTAGCTTGCAGTAAGATCAGTGCCGACAGATCAGACGATTGTGCCGTTTCAACGGCAATGTGTGACTGTCATTAATCAAACCGAGCTTTCTTTCTTCATGTAAACCGCTTGTACCGTATTTCTGGCCGTGAAAAACTATCCCCTACGGCCGCGAGATTTCTAAAAAATAATTCTTCGTCAATTTTAGAATATTTGACGCTGTTTTCAGCGTCCGAAACGCGTAATAAGCTTTTGAAAAATATTTTTCAAATGCTCGAATCTCATTGGTTCCGGTGTTTGGTGACGCTTTTCGTTGAAGATAACCAGGCCCGTGCGGGCCGAGGTTGGTCTTAAAGTATTTTAATTATAAATTAGAGGTGCATAAGATTGTGAATCAAACAAAGACGGGTGAAAGAAACTCCTTTTGAACGTTTTTCAATTTGTTATGCATACTTCCGCATCCGCAAGATGGCGGCCTCCATTGAGCTTCGGAATTCTCAAGCCAAGGCATAATCTGGTTTTCGACATAATACGTACGCGTTTATTGACAACACCGGCTTCGCCGGCTATTATTCAACCTAGAAAGGTGGTTTTGGTGTCTAACCCTAGGTTTTAGGGCCCAAGGAATCCAAATGAATCAATAAAATTACCATCAGTTATTTATTTATTGACAAGTCCAAGATGACATCCCAAGGTGACATCCTGATCCACTAAAATGGCTCTGTCGAATAGTAGTCAACCTAGTGAGATTTTTTCAGTGTGTATACCTAGATTTAAGGCACCCAGGAAATCATCAAAATTACTTAAATAAGCACAAAGTAATCAGGTAATCCAGTAAGCCAGGTTTACCAGCCCATTAGGCATTTGTTGTCTTATACAGTTAGTCGCTATTCATTGTCATCCTCTGACTCCTCTGGAAGAAACTTGTTATGTGGATTGTCACATTCTTCAAGTTGGCACGGTCCACAGGCAGTAGTTCATGGTAGTCCATATCGTCTACAAGAGCAGCGGAGTGTCTTGCAGGCAGTGGAGCAGTTACAATGAATGACCTTCAAGAGACTGTCTGGAGCAGCGTTCATTCTTGACATAAGTGGGACAAACTGATTATCCTGCAGGCTCCACCCCCATTTCATGGCATCCATACCCTCTTCTTTTCCCATCCACACCATGATCTGGTAGTACGCTATACGACAGTGAAGTTTGGTAGCAGATTCAGTTGGGGGCAGACGTTCGGGTGTTACAAAAGACGAAGCAGAGACAACCTTCTTGCTGAAGGTGTTATATCGCATTGTTGCAAGGGAATCTTTGCACTTGCCACCAAAGAGGATAGCCATTACTCGGCATCCAAGGTCATCGATCACCTCTGTGGTCTGGTTTGGGATGGTGAATGTGTTGGCACAAGACCGAAGGACAGGGTCTCCTTTTACAAGCTTCTGGAAAGCAGTCTTTTTGCCAACACCAAAAATCCGAGAAGTCGTGTCACAACCAGTCATGGCATGGATGAATATCAACTGAGAACACATGTCATGTCCGAGGATTTCTTTTAGACGGTTGATGTCATACACTTTAAAACTGCCATCAGCTTTGGACTTGTCTATGACTTGTTTATGAGCCTTGCAGCTGTCTCAAGTATTGCTCTCTTCTGCGACTCTTCATCACCTTCTTGGTTTGTGCTGTTGAAGTATGATCTGAGGATGTGTGACGTTTTCTCTCTCATTGTCACTATGTCATCTAAACCTTCTCCTTCTGCAATATATATGCAGTTCCCATACCGTTCCTTCAGCTGTCTTTTTAGGTATTGATTACCATAGGGGAGGGAATCGGCCTTAGACAAATACTCTTTCATTTTACACCTAAGGTCAGAAACAGTCAGCTGTTCTTCATCATTCGCTGCAAGGTATGCACACATCTTTGACATGGCTTGTTCTTGGTCCTCATATTTTGGCCTTCCAGATTTCCTCCGCTTTGGATCAGGATCTGTCTGAAATTGCAGGGGTATATGACGGCCACACCTGAAATGGCTGCTACAATCTTGATGATACACGCAGTCTGCAGCGTGTAGATCCCCATGATCGTATTCAATTCTACCTTTGACCTTGAAAGACCACTCATCTTGCCGGTTATCACAGCATAGCAATATTTTCTTTGCAAAGATATCAGTTTTCACATAACTATAGTCTGCACTTCCTTCCTGAACACTAGTGCCGCAGAAAAGGCAATCAGTTTTGCTATTGAACGGACCTTCAGAAACCCTAGTACTCCTTTTTGTGGTACTGGATTCACCACTCTGTTTCCTCTTTAAATGAAGATCAATTTCAATACTGTTTGTGTACATTTTGCGACAGTTCAAATGCACTTTACAGCCAGCAGTCACAGCAATGGTGTCACCTCTCCGAACACTAGCTTCATTGATCCCATCAGCACCCTTTTGGCGAATCTTGCCTACATCACCTCCATCTTCCAATTTGCCTTGACAAATGGGACAGATCTGGTCACTGCAGGATGCACTCATCTTGTACCTTGAAGAAAAAAAGAAGAAATTAATACACGTATGATTAGTGCCTTTACAAAATCATAACGAAATGCAAATAGCCTCTAGAATGGTCAATATATGGAAAGTAACCACCTAACCCCCCAAAATTAGTACAAAACTCTGACTTCCAAATTCTTTTTGTTTCCTGAAGATGCCACTGACAGTTAACTGAGAGTTAACTGTGACAAAATTTGAATATACAACACATGGAATTTTCCACACCCTTGAATATACTCAAATTGCCAAAAAGCCACCCTTTTGGGTGGCACACTGGCACAGTCCTACTACACTGGACACATGGAGTGCCCCCCCCCCCCCCCCCAGGCTATAGCTGGGAAAAGTTGGGTACATTTCTTTTGGAAATGTCTAAAAAATATGGATTTTGTTTATGCATACATGTACCAAATAATATACTTATTCCTTTTGAGATGAAAATAAATTGTTTGTCAGATTTTTCAGTCCCCCCACACATTACACTCTTATCTCCAATCTGAAACACACACTTGGTTCATTAGCTGGTGAGTCGGAGGATGACGATGAATAGCGACTAACTGTATAAGACAACAAATACCTAATGGGCTGGTAAACCTGGCTTACTGGATTACCTGATTATTTTGTGCTTATTTAAGTAATTTTGATGATTTCCTGGGTGCCTTAAACCTAGGTATACACACTGAAAAAATCTCTCGAGGTTGACTACTATTCGACAGAGCCATTTTAGTGGATCAGGATGTCACCTTGGGATGCCATCTTGGACTTGTCAATAAATAATTAACTGATGGTAATTTTATTGATTCAATTGAATTCCTTGGGCCCTAAAACCTAGGATTAGACACCAAAACCAACTTTGTAGGTTGAATAATAATTGAGATATGGCCATTTTAAGCTCCGGGCGGCCATCTTGGATGCCATCTTGAAAATGACCCCTTTCCGGAGGTCAGATGTTACTAGATTTTTAGTATGTTATTTAGCATGCCCAATGGTACCAGAATCCATTGAAAAACCTTTTGTATCAATTTCTTTGGGGTTCAACCATATATTGACCCCTCTACAACAGGCATTTAAGGCCATTTTCCCTGCTAGAGCAGGGGTTAGCCATGCGTTCCCCATGACAATCTTCTCCATTTTGCCCTATTTTCTGCATCTCCCCTTGTTAACCCCCTTGCCCGCATTTCTTCTTCCACCATCTTTAGCCAAGTCTTTTTCAGTCTTCCCCATCCTCTACTTCCTTCTACATTCATTTCCATCACTCTTCTCAACCAGTCACTTTCATCCTTCCTCAACACATGACCAAACCATCTCAACCTGTTCCTCTTCACATAATCAATCACAGGCTCTATTCCCATCATCTTTTGCAATTCATCATTTGTCTTCCTCTCTCTCAACGATACTCCGCACATCCACCGAACCATTCACATTTCCACCCCTTCCAGCCTTCGTTGCTGCTCTACGTTCATTACTCATGTCTCGCTCCCATAAATCATAACACTTCTCACACATGCAGCATACACCTTTCCCTTCAGCTTCAACGACACTACCCTCCTCGTCAGCACGCCACTCAGTTCCCGAAACTTCTTCCATGCACATCTCACTCCAGCAACCGTTGCCGAGTCTGATCCACCTTCTCCATTCAGCATGTCTCCAAGGTAGCAAAATGTTTTCACACCTTCCAGCTTCACGCCGTCTCCAAGATCCAACTCAACATTTCCTCCATCTGCAGCTCCCTCTGTGCACACCTTACATTTGAATGTAGCTGCCACACTGGTTAATGACCCTCTCAGACCACTACATTTTTGATGAACCCACTCATCTTTATTATTATCTTTATCCTTAATTCATATTTATTTGAATTATGGAGTCCTCCAAAGATGATCACAAATTTATACTCTTTGCAAATTAAATTGTATCATCTTTTGCAAAATTCACAGAGGTTAGTCAAAGGAAATAACAAGAGTTTAACCTGTGTTGAGAGAAATTCACATTTTGTCATATGATATTCATGGCCAGTCTTACCATTGCAGGGGATTTTGATGATAAAATGGAATGTTATTTATATCATAAAAAAGTGTCATCAATAACTTCGAAGAATCAAGTTGTTGATCATATCTTTTACATGTCAACAAACATGCCTAATTATATAAAGTTGGTTTGTTTAATTGGTTATTTTGATATTACAAAATGTCCCCAATTGCGTAATTGTGTGTAATATGTGTAAATAAGCAAATATAATGAAAAACTGCAAGCTGCATTGTCAAAATAATGTCACTATATCAGAAATTTAAACCAATGGCTGCCATCTTGGAAATGGCTGCCATTTTGAATTTTTTTGAGTGGCCCCATGTCCAAAATTAATCAGTATGCGGTGGTCAACCACTGTGTCAAATTTGCTACTTTAAAAAACCCCACAACGGTTTCACCTATTCTGCCGGACTATTATGCCTCTGTGGCCACAGAGAGGAATTTTACACAGTTGCTGCCGATTGGTCCATAGTTTATTGTCACCCAGGAATCCAACTGCGGAACCTCCAAATGATAGGGTTTTGACCACATGAGTAAAAGTTGATACTGGACTACCAAAAGCCTTCCGTGCTTATAGAAGGAGGTGATTTGGTTTTTATAAATTTAAAAGTTCTAAGTTTTTTTGTTCAATTTTGTGTATTTAATTCATTAGGAGATTGAAGGCCCTTTAAGAAAATAACAAGGTTGTTGATTGATCATTGTAAGTGACCACATCATGTAACAATGTTGCAACAGGTAATGTGAGTCTGTGTTTTCACTAAATGATGAATGACAATCAGAAATGTAGTCAGACAAAGCCATAAGTTGTTAGGTACTTGTAAAGTATGATAATAAACCCTGACAACTGTGAATAGCAGTATCAGACAGAGAGCACCTCACCGCTGCTTGGGCAATTTCGACCAAAATCTATTATCTGAGAAAAGAAGTATCAACTGATAATTTCTGATCGGTGTTGTTTTACCTGTATTATTTATTTTATTTTCAGGCACATGGGGGAATTATTGTAGTTCTTCTGTTAGAAAATATGTTTGGGAGTTTTGTTTGTCGTTGTTTGTTTGTTTTTGGATAAAATGACTCCATGGACATAGTTTGAGTGGGAGTTTGAGAAAACAAATTACGTAGATTGTACACATCGTTTATACTCTTATTTATGCATTGAAGAGATTGATTGTGAGATTTTGTTGACTCAGCATGAGCGCTGTATTTTTGCTGCAGCATACGCGCCTGTATTAAATAAGTTATTACATACAAAATAAACAGATGAGGCTCCTGAAAAAGGTACTGCACTTGTTTTTATTTCATGTGAAAATATTTTAATTTCTATTTTATGTGAAATTGCTGAAATTCACCCAACTGGCGCCATGAGTGTACCAGAATGGATTTTCATGCACAACGCAAATGCACTGTACAACATGACGAAACCATCACAGGCCTTGTGAAGATAGGCCTCATCGATCGATGCAGCAGTATGTTGTTTATACACTGCCCAAATAATTATGTGGCATTCTTTCAAGCAGAGATTTTACCGTGGAGGTTACGCAGGTCCTAGCTATTATTTCCAACTATTTTTTCTTAATCAGTATTTATAAAACCCATGTCATTATAAAGGTATTTGTTGACGAATTCTGGGAATATCGCAACAATTTGAAAGAAAACACCCGTCGTTATTTATTTGGAAAGATGTGTACACAGCATAAAGTTGTGGCTAAAACTATTGGCACCCTTGCACTTTTTTCAAATAATGCACCATTTCTTCCAGAAAATTGTTGAAATAAAAAAATATTTGGTCTCCACATATGTATTTCTTTGTTTGCAGTGGAACAAAACAAAAAAGCTGAAAAAATTACTAAATCTTAGCTTATTCCGCACAGGAATCCTAAAATGGCCCGGACAATATTATTGCCATCTTTTAGAGGTTGTTAAAAATAATTAGATTTCAAGCAGGTGATTCTCCTTTACTTTGGGATTGAACACACATATGCTGAGTTGCAGGTGCCTGCAAAATAAAAATCACTCATTCAACCATTTTGAATGGAGTAAAGGAGTCATTCTGCTATTTTGTGTCACTGTGTGTACCGCAAAGAGCATGGAGAAAAGAAAGAAAACCAGAGAATTGTCTGAGGAAGTCAGACACAAGATTGTAGCCAAGAAGGGACAATCGCAAGGCTACAAGTCCATCTCCAGAGACCTTTATGTTCCTGTGTCCACCATATGCAATGTTATCAGGAAGTTTAAGGCCCATGGCACTGTAGCCAACCTCGCTGGACGTGGTCACAAGAGAAAACTTGATCGAAGATTGCAGCGAAGGATTGTTCGAATGCTGGAGGAAGCACCTCGATCAACTGCCAAACATATTCAAGCTGACCTTCAGACACAAGGTACGACAGTTTCAACTCACACTATCCGTCGCCAACTCAATGAAAGGGGTTCTATAGTAGGAGACCCAGGAAGATCCCACTGCTGAGAAAGCCAAACTGGAGTTTGCCAAAACACACCTAAACAAGCCAAAATCCTTCTGGGAGAATATCCTGTGGACAGATGAGACCAAATTAGAGCTTTTTGGTGAAGCACATCATCTCTATGTTTACAGGAAACAAAGTGAAGCCTTCAAAGAAAAGAACACCTTCCCTACAGTTAAACATGGAGGAGGTTCAATGATGTTTTGGAGTTGCTGTGCTGCCTCTGGCACTGGGTACCTTGAATATGTGCATGGCATCATGAAATCAGGAGATTACCAAGGCATTTTGGAGTGCAATGTTCAACCAACCCAGTGTAAGACATCTGGGTCTCCGTCGAAGGTCATGAGTCTTGCAGCAGGACAATGACCCCCAAACACACTTCAAAAATCACCCAGGAATGGTTCAAGTCAAAACGTTGGACTGTTCTGAAGTGGCCAGAAATGAGTCCAGATCTAAACCCATTGAACACATGTGGGGAGATCTGAAAACAGCAGTTGGGAGAAGGCTCCCTTCAAATCTGGGAGAACTGGAGCAGTTTGCACAAGAAGAGTGGGCAAAACTGCCAGTAGAGAGCTGTCGAAAGCTCATTAATGGCCAGAGGAAGTGCTTGACTGCAGTTATTTTGTCCAAAGGATGTGCTACCAAATATTAAGTCCACGGTGTCAATCATTTTGTCAATGCCATTTCTATTTATTTTCTGATTAAAAGGATATATTTAGTTCTGAATCAAAAACAAAGGTTCTGTAATATTAACAGTGAAATAAAGAATTGTGGAGACCAAATACTTTAGACAATTTCAACTTATTTTTAGAGAAAATTGTGAGTTATTTGAAAAAAAGTGCAGGTGTGTCAATATTTTTGGCCACGACTGTATGCAACACGAAGAAGATAACTGGTCTCGGGCCTCATTGTCACATGACCGCTGCAATTCCATGAGGTTTCCACACTTCTCGTGGGATTGAGAACTAGACATGCGACAGTGACGGGCCATAACACGTATGAGCCATTCCAATCGTGCTTTCTGTGACATCAGTGATGTCATGAAATAGGGGGAGGGGTGGGGGGTGGAGGTGAGGTCGTTAAATATTCCACTGTTTCGATGTGGGAATGCACGTTTGCTTTTAAGAGTGGGGTGAGGAGCGGAGGACAGTATTGAGGTTGGAGGGGGGGTGGGGGGGCGAAGAAAGGACAGAGTTGGGAGGGAGAGGTCGAGGCTTTGCAGTTGTGGTGGGGGGGGGGGTGGTGATTGAGGAGTAATGGTGAAGAGGTGAGAGGGGGGTTGAAGGCTTGGAGTGGGGAGGGTATGGACACCTTATGGTTGAGAGTGGGAGTGTGAGGACTTGAGGTTTGGGAGTGGGGGGGTTGGGGGGTGGGGTGGGGAGAGTTGACGACTTGTAGTCACATTTCACATTGCGGACTGGTGGGACGGACTTCCCCAGGACCGCATCAGACGCCTGGTACAGATCATGCGTCGGAGGTGTACAGCCTGCATCACAGCTCAGGGAGGACACACACGATATTGAGGACTGCTGTCATTCTGTCCTTGCCTATTAGGAGTGTTGCGTCCATTCCTCTGTCATTTTGTTTTGACTGTATTCAGGTGCGTGCCTTTGTGTTGCAGTGCTGTGACTTTTGTTGCACCACCCCTTGTGATGTTCATGCTTTTTGCTTCTTTGTGATTGAGGCAACCTCTTGCTTATTGACATGTGTTTCGTAAAGATTGCTGAACTTACCTCTGTGTTCAAATATTTTTCATTTTTGCGTGGAGGATTTCAATGAGTGTCCTTCTAAAGATTTGATAAGTTTATTTTGATGTTGAGGTTACATGTGTACATATATATATATATATATATATATAGTCATCTTCTCTCTCTCGACCTCAGCACCTTTTGTTGCACCATCTGCACCACCACCGCCAGCACCTGATCATGTCGCCACCTGTATCGTCCTGCTGCCAATGCTACTGAGCATGCACTCAGTGCATGCTGCACCGTTCCTAAACCTCCACACAAATAACATCTCATCTCATCATATACAGTCACGTGAAAAAGTAAGTATACCCCATGTAAAGTGTTGACTTTTTCAACATATTTCAACATACAGCTATTTGATCTTCATTTCAACAATATTGATAGATAACGGTGATATAATATAACAAATATCATGAAACATTTACATTTTGTAGTCCATTGTATAATTTCAATAAACATAAATGCAAATTTCGCATGTGGAAAAAGTAAGTACACCCCTACATTTATCACTACTTGTAATAACTAAAATTAGAATCAGGTGCACCACCTCAGGTGCAAATGATTAGAACATCGTTAGAGAATATCTTGGAGGAACCTGTCTTATTTAAACCTCAGACATTTAGTTTGGTTTGCTCTTTGTTGTTGAAGTGTGTGGCGTCACCATGCCTCGATCAAAAGAGCTATCTGAGGCCTTCAGAAAGAAGGTTATAGATGCCTACGAGTCTGGAAAGGGATTTTCAAAGATCTCCAAACAATTTGAAATCAATCATTCGACTGTCCGGAAGATCATCTGCAAGTGGAGAAGATTCCAAACAACTGCCAACTTGTTCAGGCCAGGCCGCCCCAGCAAGTTCAGCCCGAGAGCAGACCGCAAGATGCTGAAAGAAGTCCCCAGAATGTCATCACGGGACCTACAGGTAGCTCTTGCCACTGTTGATGTCAAAGTGCACGAGTCTACCATAAGAAAGAGGCTGCACAAATTTTATCTACATGGGAGGTGTGCCAGGAGGAAAGCTTTGCTGTCCAGAAAGAACATCAGGGCAAGACAAAAGTTTGCCAATGAACACCGAGGCAAAGACCAGCACTTCTGGAACAATGTGCTCTAGACAGATGAGTCAAAGGTAGAGCTATTTGGCCACAGTACCAGAAGACATGTTTGGCGAAAACCCAAGACAGCATTTGACCACAAGAACCTGATACCAACTGTAAAGCATGGTGGTGGAAATATTATGGTTTGGGGCAGCTTTGCTGCATCAGGGCCTGGGCATCTCACCATCATATAATCCACTATGAATTCTTAATTGTACCAGAGGGTGCTTGAGGATAATGTGAGGCCATCTGTCGGAAAGTTGAAGCTCAACAGATAGTGGACTTTGCAACATGACAATGACCCTAAACATACCAGTAAATCCACCAAGGAATGGCTGAAAAAATAAAATTGGAGGGTTCTGGAAAGGCCAAGTCAAAGCCCGGATCTAAATACTGTCGAGATGTTGTAGGGGGATTTGAAACGAGCTGTGCATGCAAGAAACCCCTCAAACATCACACAGCTGAAAGAATTCTGCATGGAGGAGTGGGCAAACATTTCTCCCAGTCGATGTCAGAGACTGGTAGACAGTTATAAGAAACGCCTACTTGAGGTTGATTCTGCCAAAGGGGGCAATACCACCTATTAGGGGCAAGGGTGTACTTACTTTTTCCACAGAAGGAAATGGCATCTCTGTTAATTGTTTGTTGAATAAATTATTGCAAAGTCAATTTGTCATTGTTTTTTGTTCAGTTAGATCAGCTTTATCTGTAGATACTGTTTAAATGAAGATCAAATAGCTGTATGTTGAAATATGTTGAAAAAGTCAAAACTTTACATGGGGTAAACTTAATTTTTCACGTGACTGTACATAGGTATTAATATATATTGTTACGTTTATGGATTATGGGATGGGGGTGGTTGGGGTGGGGAGAGTTAAGGACTTGTAGTCACATTTCACATTGCATGGATGGTCTACGGTTAGTACATACAAATTTAGCCTTATTTAATGTCGTCGCATTTGACTTGATTTTGTTTATGAACACAACTTTAAATTTTTAACATGTAAACTTGATTATGAATTGTGATGAATATCAGCAAAAACTTCCAGACGATAATAAATGTAGATAAATTTGTTTTTCAGATGGAGAATCAGCATATTTTTGTATGACTTGTAATACCACCTTTCACCAGGAGCGGTGCTATACAATACACATTTGCATCGTGAGAATTGCGGTCCTGAACTGCCAGACGATGATTTTTTTTGTTTCCTCTTAAAAACTTTTCAGGCACTGAGTACAACCACCATTTTTAAACCCATTCCAGCCAGCAGTTCAGGAGTGCATAAAAGTCAGACACACAAACAAATACACAGAGACTTTTCGAATTATAAATACTATATTAAGTTCAGTCATCTGACATTGTCTCAGAGTATAATCCAAAGTGTTTTTTTTATATATCATACATTGATGACCATCTTGCTGAGATAAAGTATTGAGGTGCCTTCCATCAATATATCTTACCATCCGGCACCCACTTAATGCCATCCATTAGCAGAGGAAGAATCGGGGTTCTAGGACACATTAAATTTAACATTGAAGTCAATGGGGAACATTATGGAAACTTATGGACTCAAACCCCCTCTCCTGAAAAATGACACCCTTTTTCTCCCTCTTTTAACTTATTAACTCTCCCCATTTTTCATTATACTCGTACAGAGACCCAACGAATATTTGTGTTTAATTTTTAGGTAATAGCTTAATTTTCTTAAAAGCAGAATCACCATCTAAAATATTGATAAATATTATGTTAGAATTTGCTTCTAGATGTCGCTGTTCAGATAATATGAAACGATAAACCTCTCTTAACGACCTCATCTAACCCCTTCCCGAACCACATATCATTTTGAGATTATAGTAAATTATTTTCCCATAGATTTCTTGGCACCATCAAAGTTTTCAGTCTACTCAAGGATGTTGCCTCTAAGAGCCTCTAACTTATTCGTATTTAAATTTTTTCGCTTATTTGTTTTATTTACCTTTACCCCCGTTATTTCTTATAAGAAATAACATGATTGTGATATTTTTCACATTCATGATGTTCCCCATTTTAATACCAAGGTTGTTGTTTTCTCCACTCTTTGGTTTGGTTAATGCTTGGTTCTATCATTTATATATCAGTAAAAAAAGGTGGTGGTAGCCCGTTAAAATTCCTAACCCCCCCCCCCCCCCTTTTTATCTTAACACTTATGGTTATCACTTATATTTATCTTAACACTTATAACCATAAGGGAGGCTATGAATTCCATTTTCTAAAATAAACCTCTTATTATCAAAAGCTCCAAGAGCTTTCTAGTGGGGCGGCTTAGCCCAAATATTCAAAAGAATTGTGCATTTTGTGATACAAGCACCAAATTTGGCACAAATGTACATTAATATGTTGCGAACATTTTCAGATATTGGGCCACTTGAAATTCCGTAATTTTTTTTTCAAATTTTTTCAAATTTCGTAATTTCAAATTTTTCGGGTGACACCGTCACAATTTCGGTCTTCGAGGCCGGCCGATATAGTGGGGCGGCTTAGCCCAAATATTCAAAAGAATTGTGCATTTTGTGATACAAGCACCAAATTTGGCACAAATGTACATTAATATGTTGCGAACATTGTGTGGTCAGCAATGAAGACGAGAGTCTGAATTACATGTATGCAAAAGACCTTGTGAACCAGTGAAGCAAATACACGGGTAAGCATGAATTAAATCTAGGGCATGATATAATTTCCATGATGTTTACCTCTACACTCAATGGTGGAAGGAGGTAATGTTTTGATCCCAGCTTGTCTGTATGTCTGTTTGTCTGTTAGTCCACAAAATTCCAGACAAAGCTTGTAGTAGTGGTAGTTGTAGTGGTAGTGGTGATAACAGAAATTGTTATATAGAACTGAACTTATATTATTATTATATGCAGAAAATAACTTCATTTCTATATGCCCTGCAGTGGACAGGTTAATTGGTTTATGCACTGAAGGGGTCACCCTGGTGTGCACTGCTGTGTTCTGCCTCACTGAGTTGTTCAGGTATGATGTACTCAGCACAAGCTTCCGGTCGGCCCGGAGGTGGGGGTGCGGGGCCTGTCACGGAACGTCAAAACAAACGGCCTGCCGGGGCCGCCCAAAAGTCGGGCGTGAGGGGCGCGTCCACTAATGGAACGCCTCTCGCTTCCCAGATCGAGGGCCACGTGGTCAGGAGAACCTCGTCCCTTCCGGTCACACTTTGCCTATCGGCCGGCCTCGAAGACCGAAATTGTGACGGTGTCACCCGAAAAATTTTAAATTACGAAATTTGAAAAAATTTGAAAAAAAAAATTACGGAATTTCAAGTGGCCCAATATCTGAAAATGTTCGCAACATATTAATGTACATTTGTGCCAAATTTGGTGCTTGTTTCACAAAATGCACAATTCTTTTGAATATTTGGGCTAAGCCGCCCCACTATATGGATTGCTGCCTGATAGTTTGCACGTTGTATATGTTTGTGCAATGAATCCTTATTAGGTGGCAAACATTTCTCTACACATCCTTCTGTCTTGAACATCTGACACCTGGCCTGATTCACATCTTTGCAGTTAGTCTGGCCATAGAGTGCACAAGTGAACATCTCAAGTCCTGCATAGAGAGTTTCAGGAATCTCAAAAGCTGTTCCCAACTTCTCAAATGTGGAACAGTGCTCTTTACTTGCTATTAAGATTTTGGCAGCCTTCACTTTCCCCATACCATACAGGGCACTCACTGAGTCGCATCCAGAAAAGCAGTGAAATCCCACAAGAGCAGAGCACACCTCCTTTTTTCTTTTTTTTCTTTTTTTGTATACTGAATCGAGGCTCGTGAAAGAGCTAACATTTACTTCACAAACAAATCAACCAGACAAACAAAATATACAAAAAGAGGGAGCGGAAAACAAGATGGGGAGAGAAGGGGAAGTGATGGAAGATTTGCTGGATGTCAATGGTACGTTTGCTCTTTCCTTTTCCAGTGTGGAAATATAGCTTAGCATCAATATCTTGGCAGAATGCAACGCACAACACAAACACATCTGTTTCTGGGCTGTTGATGATCACATGATCACTTGATCTGGCTGCAAATGCACTATGCAATAAAAGTCGCGTGTCCGCTTCTTTTTGATTTGTGAAGGGAAATTGAATGGCGACAACTTCGAGGTCTGTTTTCTTTTTATTCTGACGAAGAGCGTGGCATTCACCCCCGTGTCCTACAATGAGTCTTACATCATCGATGACTTCCATTGCATTCTTGCACCAGTATTCAAAGAGGAACTGTAACAGATTCTCCTTATTCTGACCGCATGACAAAAACTTTGACCATTGTTTTGGTATCTTCTGTTCAGGAGAGAAAATTTTCATGACTTGCGTTCCTCCTACTGACCGTCTACTTCTCTCACCACATTTGATACTTTTGGTATGGTATCTGTCAGGGACAAAGTGCACCACTTTTGACTTATACACTTTGGCTTGTCTCACGAGGCATGAAAGTACCTGAACAGCAAACTGGCCAAATATTGATGGTGGCTTGAGAACTTGAATCAGTGCCATGGCATCCCAAACCCATGTTGAACCACTTGGGATAGCATTGATGGTAGGAAGTGGGTCTACTGCTTTCTCCATGAAGTGTAAGAGCTTTGCTTTGTTGGTGTTGATGAGCGATCCATCATAGTTCGCAAGAGGAAATGGTCATGGGCCCAGTGAATGAGTTAGCATCTCCTCAATATCAAGCTTCCTAACAGTACCAATCACGATTAACCTTGCAAAAAGATTCCTGTCAGCCTTAAGAGCAATCTCCTTCCCCTTCACGTTTGATACTGTAGGCTTGCCTGTGTCTTTGAATGTCTTCAATTTCATCTTCTTGACGGGATCGTGAAAGCTGATGTCTGAGGCTTGAAGTCGTTTCTCACAATAGGTCTGAAATGCTTCTTCTCCTTTCTCATAGGCTTTTTGGAGATCTTTCACCACCTGGGTTGATGCAACCTTCCCTGAGGTAATATGATATAGCTGATCAGATTCCAGAGAAGTATCAAAGGAATTTACCATGTTAATAATAGTATCCATGACACTTCTTACATCTTTATCATCTCGTATTTTCCTTGTTTCATCCATAGTCAGGTTCACTATGTTTTTTCGTTCAAAATTTTGGTAGATTAGCAAAACTATACATTTTTGGAATATTCAGAGCATGAGGAATCCAAAAATTAATGTTGACATTTGCGTAGACACCTTTGCGAAAATGACACTCAGGACAGTGATGAAGATCTGTAAAAGCATATTCCTGAACGGTATAGACCGCGTAGATCCTGTGTATAGGACTTATAGTTCAATCTGATACTACCTATAACTTCCTATAACAACCTAAATCTTCAAAGGACTTGCAAAATCATGTATAATGTAATACAGTTATATCACAAATATAAAGACAATGGTTTTCAATGACCTTTGTTTGTTGCTTTTCTATAATCCTGAGCACTATTTTGAGGCCTTTATTGGATTCCTTGACCCAGAAAACATAGGATTAGCATATTTAATTAAGTCTCTAGGTTGACGAGAAGCCGAGATCACGCAAAATATGTATTTTATGGCGGCCATTTTCAAAATCCAAAATGGCGGCCATGCAGGTGTCTGTGCAAATGCCAACATTGATTTTCAGATTCTCCATGCTCTGAGGATTCCAAAAATGTACAGGTTTGCTAATCCCAAAATTTTGAAAGAAATTATATTTGTTAACATAGTGAACCTGACTATCTTCATCACTGTCCTGAGTGTCATTTTCGCAAAGGTGTCTACGCAAATGTCAACATTAATTTTTGGATTCCTCATGCTCTGAATATTCCAAAAATGTATAGTTTGGCTAATCTACCAAAATTTTGAACGAAATTATATTTGTTAACATAGTGAACCTGACTACCAGGTCAATACGGGTCCTTGCAGACATTCTATGACCAGCCATCTCTGTACACTGCCTGCTAATTCCAGCTCTCTCATGTTGGGTCAAAGTCCATCTTTGAGCGGCACCCTTGTTGACAGTAAATCCAGTCAGACCTTCTTTGGTTTTGGAATCACGGTTGGCTGTCTGTTCTATCACCTGGTCACAGGGAACCTGAGTAAAGCCATATTCCTGTTGCCTCTGAACCACAAACTTTCCATTCTGCAACTCACCATGAATGTCTGGATGATCGTCGCATAGGCTATTCATTTCAAGCCAATATGCAGAAAGATACCGTGCATAGTTGACGTGGTCATAGGAGAAAAACCATGGCATCATAGAGCGAACACTCGATAGGTGAAGATTCCAACTAGCAACTCTGGTTGCTCTGATGAACAGTAGTAGTTGTTGCACCATGTCAATGTATCTACTCCAGTACTGGAATGTCAGGTTCTGTTTGCTGTTCTTCTCCACAAAATCTGCATACCTCTGGAGGAGACAACTGATTCCTTCAGACTTCACAACGGTGTCAAACTCCCTCGGAAATGCAGCTTGCAGCTCTGTAGCATTGCAAAACACAAGGTCTTGCTCTTCATCTGGCAGAGTTTCGATGAAAGCTTGCCATTGTAATCTGTGCAATGCCTCGCAAATGATCTTGTGACTCCTCACACTGCGATTGTAGTGATGGCCACTGCACACTCCATTAACAGAACCTGCTGCAACTAGCTCAGATTCAATGAGGATGTCCTGTAGACCAGCATCGTTAAAATCATTTCCCAATACAGGCCATGAATGTCATGGCTGTATGAAACTCTCCCATTCGAAGTACAAGTCTTTGCATGAAGACAGGATTTTGCCAACGAATCTCCAGAGCTTTAGCGTAAATTGCCTGGTCCATGACTACGACAATCTGCTCTAAGCCAAGCTTGTTCGCGATGCTAATACTTCGTTGCAGAATTGTATTCACTGTGCTGAGGTTAGTAGGACTAGCATCGATTACTGGAAGAAATCCAATGCTTGATATTGATGGGATAGTATCTCTCTGTAGAATGGTATTAAAGCCTGTCCATCCAGGTAGGGTGTCAATATTGGAATCTGGTACCTTGCAAAGAAAGTAGGCATCATCCAATGTACGTGCATCTTCCTGCATCTGCACATAATGTGTGAGCTCTACCAATACACCCTCACCATACGGCTTTGGACCTGCCCTCTGTCCTCCAGTGTACAATTCAATATTTGGAGTGGGTGGCTGAAGGGATCTCTTTCTCGATCTTGCTAGAGAATGCTGTTCTGGTTCTTCTGCAGCAGGCTGGTTTCCATGCTGAATAATTATTCCATTGGTATTATGAGTAGTGCCCTTTCCCGACAAAGTCTCCTCCCCAAAATCGTTATTGTCCCAAACGAATGTAGTATGTATGTGGGGTTTGATTTTCGGTGGGATGTACTCCTCTCCTTGTTTGAGCTGCAACACAGCAAGGGCTGTATCGTGTTCTATGACCGCTGAATTTGAGGTACAATGTCCCAGGCCATTCAACAGCCCAATTAACTGAGCTGAACCGGTAAGATGACGCACAGACATTGCCAAAGCTGAATGTTTTGGCATTAATTGCTTTCCTTTCATTCCAAGATTGATGATATCCTGACACACAGATACAATTTTTTTACTGCTGGAATCATCTACATTTACACGCGAATCGTGTGGGGGGAAATCACTTGTGATGCCTGTAGTCCATGCCAGGATATTGAACAGCTCATCTGGAACTATGTTGTGTGCTGCTTGTAGAGTCAATTCCTTGGAACTTGGTGGCCACTTCAGTGGAGGGGGATGGCATCACATTTGTCTTTAATGGAATTCTTCAGTGCCAGAGCAGCGTGGTACATGGGGTCTACATTTCATCTGAGTTGTAATCCTGCTGGTTGTAGCACCCATTCTGACATCAGTGTCAGTGTCTGTATCGTCAGCACTTTCCGATGAGTCGTTCACTGCTTCCCCTGCAATCTCTGCTGTGGAAAGATCCTCAACAAACACAAGATCACTTTCATTACTTTTTGATGACTTGACAAATTTGAGGAATGGATATGACTGTAGTAATCTTCCTTTAAGGCTGTATGTCTTGTAGGATGGGATTTTCATGCCCTCCTCTTCTTCTACACACTTCTTGAACAAGTAATTTAACTTTGTTAACCTCAAAATTCCTCTATTTTTGACAATTCTCTCTTCAACAACTCTTTGGCAAAAACATTTATACCCCTTGTCATACAAAAAAACCTCTTAGGGGTTTTTCACATTGTTTTTGCATCTAGTGTAAGAGTTAAACCAGCTCTTATGATACCTAGCTTCTATGGCTACTAGGCCTTTCCCTCTGATGTTAATGAGGAGGGCCTCATCTTTCCTCATCTCAGCTGCAGTGACCAGCTTACCAGCTGTTATAGTCTCACAATGAACCAACTGTTCCTTTCTTCTTTTTCTGCTGTGTGGTTCTACAATGTTCTTGTCTTTCTTGCAAATGAGACAGCATACTGGCAGTAGATGGGAGGATCTTGAGCCCGCCGCCCTGGAATGGGATGTCTTTGACCGCAGAAGTCTGATCTTGGGAGCCACTTCGTCTTGTCCCTGGTCATGTTCAGCAGATGCATCAGCTGCATTAAAGAAAGGGGACCAGTAGGGAGAGCAGTGGGAAAACAAGAAAAATATGAGGAATGAGAAACAAAAAGAAATACACAGTTTACAACTTTACACACCCTTCAAAAATAATTAAATCATTTTTAGTTGTATGATAGGAAATTCTGACATCTACAGGTCTAGATTATCTAAGGCAAACAAGCGTCCTGTATCCAGATAATATTGTCAGTATGAATAATGAGGTGTACAGGATGGTCCGTGGAGCTACCTAACATGACTCGTGACAAAATTCATATTTCATTGCAGTCAGACATAGAGGTGACAGTTACCAGCCTCCGTAAACATTCTATGGGTTACCAGCCACCTGAAAATTTGTTCAGCTTGTTCTTTTATTCCTGCATGTATGATGTCAACAATATGTGATATAAACTTCTCTATAAATACAAATTGATATGACTATTGTTGATTTCATACATGGAGGAATAAGAGAACAAGCTGAACAAATTTTCAGGTGGCTGGTAACCCATAGAATGTTCACGATACGGTGGCTGGTAACTGTAAACTCTACTCTCTAGCTTAACTTATGCCGTACCTAGTTAGCCATGAAATTTAAACGTAACAGGAACTAAAATTAAAATCTCCAGGGTATATCCCATAAATCTTGGTAGGAACCAAAATATTTCTGAAAGAGAATTTTAAAAACTAGCACAGAAGTAAGTGGGGCAGCAAAACAAAATAATCTAGGCTAGCAGTAGCACTGATATGAACTGTACGATCAAAATAAACACTACACAGATCTCAGTACATGGGGCATGTGGGTGGATTGTGCTTTTGCATTTTGTAGACCAAACAAACCAACACGCAAAATGTGGTGATATAATGCTGGATAAGCTCATTTTATTGAAAATATAACACAATCACATATCAGAATATATTTACTTACATTGGTCACTACTTTGAGGCACGAGTGCAGGCTTCTTCCTCGCTCTCTCGATCTTGCACTTGTCAGTGTATCGCATGTAGCACTTGCGATGATACCCGGCTTGACAGGGAACGGCATCGAGTATTTCTGGTGCTCTAACCGGCTCCAATCCAAAAGTATTGATTGCATTTTGTGGAATTTCAACTTCTCTGGTATCTGTAGATTTCCACTGATGAACACTTGTGATGAATTTTTGCCAACTAACTTCCGAAAACAAAGTAATCTTTTCTCTTGCACCAGTAATAATGTGCATGCAACATGCCGTTGCTATGCCCAGGTAGCTCAGCTGCATGGGTCAAGGGTTGTGATTGGCCAATTCTGTGACACTTGCAGATACAGAATCTGTGATTGGTCTGTCAAGGCATTCAGTATGACATCATCATGCTAGATTCTGGCTGGGGAAGTGTATATTTTTGCGTGCAAATTTCTCAAAAATGCTCAGTTTTTAGTGATGGGAACATTAAAAATAGTAATTAATGACCTAATATCTATTGCTCTTGCAAATATCCAGTACCCCCAAGTGGGGACTTCGGAAAAGTGGATTTTTGAGTCTTGGCCCATGGTCTAAAATGGCTACACAGCTGATACTGCATGTGAAAAAGCCGAATGCCTCAACTCTGTGTTTGCCTCAAAATCTTGTGTCCCAACCCCATCTCTCCCTGTCTCTCCCAACCCCACCTTACCCAGTCATACCCAGCTGCTCCTGGACTCTGTGTCCGTCTCTCCCGACAAGGGGGAGAAGTTTCTGTCAAATTGGAAAAACAATATACGATATAGCCTATTTTACTCCCAGGGGTCCCAGGAATATCCACCGAAAATATCGCGATCGGTTGAGCCGATTTTGCGGTACCTTCGAACGGACAGACGGACATTTGGTGGATTATAGTAAGATGATGACGGATACTTTAGATCCCGAGAGTACCTGGTTCACCTTTCCGATACGTGATACCTCCCAAAGAGTTACTACAAGTTGGATTGCGATATTGAAAACACCAAAAAAATTGATTCTCACAATTTATTATCACAACATGTTCATTTCAACATATGAAAAGTCAAATGTAATTTTGGGGAATTGCGATTAGAACATTTTCATCAAAGTTTTTGTAAAATAGAAAACGGTACAACAAACACGTTTAGAGGTAAAACAAAGTTATTTTTTGCAAACACAGGTGATCGCACACCTGTTGCCACGAATGGCAAACTCATTGGGGATGTCCCGACGAGGTGTACCACTAGAACGGTTTGGAGGACCGTCCCGACGAGCGAGGTGTACCACTGGAACAGTTTGGAGGACCGTCGCGACGAGGTGCACCACTGGAACGGTTTGGAGGACCCTCCCGACGATGTGTACCACTGGAACGGTTTGGAGGACCATCACGTCGAGGTGCACCACTGGAACAGTTTGGAGGACCGTCCCGACGAGGTGCACCATGGAACGGTTTGGAGGACCGTCGCGACGAGGTGCACCACTGGAACGGTTTGGAGGACCTTCCCATCTGCATGAGCGCCGGACAGTAATGCTCGGTATGCGCGTTGTCCCCAGTGGCGTTACAGGTGGGACACGTGTACGCACGCAGGATGGGACACGTGACGCGGCCGTACACATCCTTGAGCGCGTGTTCCTCGCACGTTTCGTACGCAGATCCGTTCTTTAAACAGAGGACGCACGGAGGTCTGCTGTGTTGAGGGGTCCTCTCCAACGACCTGCTGTAGCTTGCGTGGAACCTCCGATGGTCCGAGGAGCTCGACGTTTTCAGGTGACCTCTCGGGTCCACGGCGTTGAAAGGGACGGCTTGAGGTCCACGGGACTCCGCTCTGACAAGCGACGAGGAGTTTGATCCCATCGGGAATCTGCCACGAGTGTGCGCTGCCTCTGAATCTGCCACCTCTGACCCGAGTGCACCCGACGGGGTCATGACCTCGCTCCAATACGACCTCATTTCGTCAAGAAAATGTGTGTAAAAAGGAGAATCACTGAAAGGTCCGAATCCACTTATCACAGAAGGTCTTTCTGAGTTCGATCGATTTCTGAGTCCGAGCTGAGGAGTCCGTTCGATCTCCAAATTGTTGACGCCTCCAGGGTCCGCGTACCATATGCGTTTCTCCGGAACTTCCCAGATGGTCGCAAGGCAAGGGTGGACATGGGATGACCTCGCGCTGCCGTCTGGGTCAGGAAGGACCGATGGGGATTCCCCGTCGTCGTCATAGAATGGAAAGCGTCCGCCGGCACTGGATCTCGGGACACCACCGGGTCTTCGGTTCTCCATGAAGACGGGTTCACTTGGATCAGCTCGTACCGAATACCGGCTTTCAATAAAGTGGAATGATCACAGGTAGACACCTAAATAGGTTTTCATTTCCCAAAGTGCATTGGGAGGGGTAATTCCCCCAAATAGGGAACCAATGAACCCCTCCCGTTATGATACGTTGATGAAGTTGTGACGTAATCATCTAAGTGTGAGATGATGATCAAGTCGAGCTGTGAATTGAAATAATTAAAAACGAGCGGTGATCAATAAATCCACAGCCTGGAAATAATACAATGCGACGTTGTGTATACCTGATTGTGGAAGTTATTAGCGAAGGGAGTTGATGTTTCGATTTATATGATCATTATAAGTGTTAATCATATGGGGAGAGGAGGGTCCACAATGTACGGACTCAGAACGGGATAATGATAACGTGGAGCCCAATAAAGGTGAACGCTTTTCAAATATTTTATCGTCTCTGGACTATGTTGAGTTTGATATCTGGATTATGGTGAGTTTGATATCTGGATTATCGTGGGTTTGAATCTCTGCACATCCATCTGCATTCCTGAATATTGACTGTGTGGGCAGCACGAGGGTCGGGGCTCGTGTGTCTGTCTGACAAATGGTCGATAACTCCCGCACCACAAGTTGATCTGACATTCTGATTCTACTCAGACTTCAATGGATGGAGGCCATCCTGGTGTGCTGGTGTTGATATAAATGTGGATAAACAACCCAGAATTTTTGATTCTTTTCTGGAATAACCACATCTCTTCCCACCGCCTCTCCCCCCTCCCCCCTCCCCCTCCCCCCTCCCCCTCCCCTCACCCCCCATCCCCCTTCCCCCTCCCCTCTCCCCTCTCCCTCTCCCTCTAGTTTCACTGATCCCAACAAACACATAAAGCAACCGATCTGATCGAGGACGTGAATGGGCGGAATTTCATTATTCTTCCACAAAGTATTTAATAATATCCGACTTATCTCTCACTTTATGTAATTCTTCATTGATTTTTTTTAATTCGTTCGAATACCAAATGCGATGCTCACTGAGCAGTTACATCAAGTATCGATTAAAGAGTTTTTCATAAACTCTCAACATTTGGACCTGGTATCGTGCACCTGACATTGTTAAAGTGGAATTAATGAATTGTCAACAATTGTGAATGAGTGCCCATAACCTGTTTACCTGTACACGAATGCAGGTTACCAATGCAAACAAATCTGATTAAAAAATACACCTGTGGCCTTGAATTACAGAACTATTGTTAAAGTCGTGAATATTTGATGGTTAAAGTAGTCTTACTTCGTGATCGACCATTTGACGTGGCCTCCTGTGCCTGAAATCACCTTGTGACGTCATCAATAGGTGTTTCCGTCAATTAATCGATTCGCGTCTATTTTTACCGGTTCCACCTGTGACGGTCTTTGTTCACCAATGGCCTCAGGGCGCTTGCGACGTATTTTGAACGGTTCAGATTAAACACGAAGGTTACACGTGATCGTTTGCATCAATGATTGTTTACAGATATTCTTATCAATTGAGCGACAAAAAAGGTCCACGAAACGTCTACAATAGCTCAGGAACGTCAAGACGTCAACCTTTTGTTTTCAGATTTACAGGTAGATCTGCATTTGTTTTCAATCACGTTGTCGTAATTAAACATTTTGTAAACATTCAAAATACGTTGCAGTTCACCGAATTGTTGCCCTGCCACAAAAGGTGGATGGAGGTTATGTTTTCAGCCCCGTCTATCTGTTTGTACGTTTGTCTCTCCCGACACCGAGTTGTGCACCGCGTTGGGGTCCTGCGAGCGACAATCAGAGCTCATATTGAAGTGTATTGATGGAGTATGTATGAAACATTATGAGTTTCTGTATAATTGAAAGAACACCTTCCCTACGGTATCCATGTCGAGTGTCGTAACTTTATGGATGTCGTGGAGATGGAGGTCGTGGAGACCTGGAAACACTCTTCCTTCACTCTAATCCTGGGACTAACAAGGAACATGAAGGACCCTCGACGCAGAAGGAGACCATCGGGAGAAGAAAGCCTGCGTTGTAATTACCAACCTATGGTTATTTGTCAGTGCTCTATCCTTTAATAAATAGTGAACGTCAAGCAAGGAAGCAGCGCGTAACATTTTAAAATCTTTGGTAAACAAGAGGTAAAATAAAACAAGAGGTTTGAACACATCGTGTACTTACCCATATATGTACATATATATATATATATATATTATATATATATCAATATCAAATATATATATACAGACTTGGCATTTAATATGGAATATTTTTTTTGTGGGGGTGAACTTACTTTTTTCAAGATGACTTAGAACCAAAAGTTCATTGGAATTATCTTGAAATTATTCTAGATTTTGTTAATGTGACCTTTCAAAGAAACAAAAACCACATTTGACATTTCGAAGCAAATAAATTGATCCTTGAAAGTGATGTAAACTGATATCGAACTCAATTCACGGACAGTACTGTGTTAAACTTCTCTGCGTTTTCCAGAAGTATCTCTTTATTTTGCACATTAGCCCAAATATTTTTTAACAAAAACAAAAGTTAAATTACGACTGGGATTACGGACAGTAAAATTACAGTTCAGTACTTCGTGTAACCCCCACGAGCATTCAGGAGAGCACGTACACGTTGAGGCATGCTGTTCATGAGATTTGCCAAGGTTTGGACAGTAATCGCTTGCCATGCAGTTACAATAGCCTGCTGCAATTCACGCACAGAGGCAGGCTGCTGGTCCAAGTGGTCGATTTGACGCGTTAATTCTGCCCACAAGTTCTCTATCGGATTCATATCCGGGGACATGGCAGGCCACTCCATATGCTCTACACCACGGTCAGCAAGAAAGTGTTGGATCATGCGAGCACGATGAGGCCGTGCATTGTCATCTTGGAAGACAAAGTTTCCTCGAAAGGCTGCACGAGCAAATGGAAGCAATGTTTCGTCCAGAATGGCCCTGTACTTGAACTGGTTCAGGTTTCCATTCAGAACAACCAGGTCAGTTTTGCCTCCTGCATGAAAAGCAGCCCAACGGTCACCCCAACACCTCCAGCTTTGACTCTTGGCACTATACAATCTTCGTTGTAGGCTTCATGCACTTGTCTGCGCACTCGGACGCGGCCATCTTGACGATAGACCAGAAATCTAGACTCGTCGCTGAAGATCACGTGATTCCAGTGTCCTGGCTGCCATTAACGGTGCTCTCTTGCCCACTGCAATCGGCGCTGGTGGTGTTGTCTGGTCAGTCGTGGCTTTCTCAGGCGACGCCTGGCACGATAGCCTGCTTGAACCAGTCGTTGGTTGACTAACCTTCTGGATACAGGCACATTTGTCAGTTGCTGCCACTCAGCCCCAAGCCGATTAGCTGACTTGGTACGGCCATTGCGGACTAACCGGTGCAGATGGCGATCATCCCTCCTTGTGCTTCTGCGGGGACGTCCTGGCCTCGGTATTGGAGTAGGGACACCCCTCTGAGCATTTCGTTTCAGGATCTTTGACACCTGACCTTGATTGATGCCATACCCCCAAGCAATAGCACGCTGTTTCATGCCGTAATTTCGTAAAGCCACCACTCCATGACAAACAGCATTGTTGAGTTGACGGACCATCTCCAGGGGAAGCGGCAATAACTTTTGTAGACGTGCAGCAGTTGTTTTCCACTAATACAGAACACAACAACCCTTTTTTACCCGATTGTGAAGCCAATCGTCAAATGTACCTGTCCGTACATTTTGTCACGCCACCTGTGATATAATCCTGTATTGACTTCTTGCTGCGAAAGACAATCAGTGACATGGTTCTTTCAACAAAGAAACCACCGAAGCGTAAAAGAAACTCACCAGATTGATATACTGAGTTCAGAAATTAAACCCAAGTCAAGAAGAAAAAAAAATTCCATATTAAATGCCAAGTCTGTATATATATATATATATATATATATATATATATATATATATATATATATATATATATATATATATATATATATATATATATATATATATATATATATATATATATATACTGTATATATATATATATATTATATATATATATATATATATATATATATATACATATATATATATATACAGTATATATATATATATATATATATATATATATATATATATATATATATATATATATATATGAAATATATAAACATATACACACACACACTCATACACACACACACACACACACACACACACACACACACACACACACACACACACACACACACACACACACACACACACACACACACAACAAACACACAAACCTCAAAATCAAGATCAGACAGCTCAACATAAGCAGGTTACGAATTGAGCTATCCTGCATTTGACGACAACACCCGGGCCTCCCATCTCAGTAATAGCCGAGTTCGATTCTCCTTAACTTCCGAGATCCGACAGAACCGGCTGCATTCAAGTTGAAAAGTCATCCCTGGAGAGTCTGACTTGTTTTGCGTTAGTTGTGGATTTATAATTCAGTCTTTCTTGGAAGACATGGTGGATACAGAGGAGCTTCTTGGTTTCATGCTTCGGACCATAATTTGCTTTTATTACATTTGTTGATTGAAAGGTTGAGTTTATAGGCCGTGCCTTCTGTTAGAGCCAATCCATCTGAGGCAAAGGGAAGGAGAGAAGAAAACACATCAGATGTACTTAGATAAAAATTGTTAAATATTTACACTTGTTTGTCACACATCAACTTTTTCTTTTTGTAAATAACTTCCTCAATTGTACTCCATAATGCAGGTCCCGTCCTCGGCAACGCTTCCCTCCTCAGATGTGTGCCACACAAGGTGGTGCGTACGTGCCCAGATTTGATTTCTCGGCTGTTTGCAGGAGGCCTACTCAGTTGCACAGCAGTTCAGCCTGATCCCGCCTGTGTGCGAGCAAGCAGAGTACAACCTATTCCATCGAGACAAAGTCGAGTTGCAGCTGCCTGAACTTTACCACAAAATCGGTGAGGTCACACTTGCCTGACTGCCATGTTGAAAGAAAAATAGAAACGATATCAGGGAAAGAAGCACACTGAAAATGTAAACTTGATGAAGGGATTCTTTTGTATTCATGGCACTGATTTAAATCTTTATTGTACCTTTTGAACCGAGTCTTGCCTGGGTAATGAGAAAAGGGTTGTTTACTTCCTGGTGCAGGCATCGGGGCCATCACGTGGCCCCCACTAGCCTGTGGGTTATTGACAGGGAAATATGATCATCGCATACCGGAAGACTCCCGGGCTTCTCTCAAGGTGCGTCCGAGGACAACCTTTGGTTTTTATTTAGCTTTACCCAAAACCTTAAGACAGCAATCATCTTTGGAACCCCATGAATATATCCATTCCACCCAAAAGCACAAATGAATGATAAAGAGGGCTTTGTATTCCTGCTCTTTCTTGCTCAGAGTAAGGTGGGGCAAATGCCCCTGGCATGAAAGGTGGGACGAGCTGTCACCCTTCTATATATATATATATATATCCTCCTCTTTCATTTCATTGAATGTACAGTGCTAACAACCATCAATCAGAGGGACTTTTGCTGCAGACATTCAGGAACATGTGATCAGGACCAATGAGGTCATACAGGGTGGTTGGCGGGGGGGGGGGGTGTTCTGGAGGGAACAGAGAGTATCTTTCACCTACTTTTCCCAAAAGGGGAATCCTTATTAAATATTAATCCATTGTATTAATAATATTTATTTGAGAAATATCTCAATTTATTTCACACAGGAGCAAATACACAACATTATTGCCATCGGCGTGATTTTAGTCTCCCCCGCCTTGCCCTCCTTCCCCCATCTCGCATGCTTCCACACCTCCACATTCCCACCTTGCCTTTTACAGCTATCTTCTCCTAACATCCTGCATCTTTTTTCCTTGTCCATCCCTCTTCCATTATTTTTCTGCAATATTTTCTCCCCAATTTATTCCCTTCACACACCTTGCGCATATAGTGTGGAAGGTCGGGTCATTATTTGAATTGAGATATAGACCACCGTTTTTATTCCCATAGAGTATAGGACTTTTCTCCTTGTATTAAGGACATGTGGATAGGGACAGTCGTCCTGTTTTTTGTCTGCCACTGCAAGACGGTTTTTAACCTTCAGTACTCTTGATTAGCAACGAGAAAGGAGGCACACAATTGGACTGCACTACTCAATGTCCACGGCACCAATAGGGTCAGGATCGGCTCCACTGATTGGATCGCGATGCTGTCACGAGGTGTGAGGCAGCCCATGATCGGTAAGGAGGGATGTCGTGGATCTCTTCAGGGGTGCAAGAGGTACATGAGGTGGCGTGCTCTCTCGCTGCTGAGTCTGAGAAGCACAGAGTGAGACAGTCTGAAGGAGAGATGCTCTCCTGTCGTATGCGTGGCTGGCAAAACTCAAGGCATATCCTGCTGTTCGCTCGCTGCTGCTACTTTGGAGACGTGGCAGTTTCATGCCTGCCTAATCATTTTCTATCTCGCCCGGTTTTAGTGTACGTGGTCCCTTAGGGGGTTTGAGTTTCACTGTCTGTAAAGTGTAGCTATTTATCACCCCATGAAGTGAAAAGCTGTTCATTTGTCTAAGTACTGTTCAGCAGTATTTTGAGAAAATATTACTGCTTTTTAGGTCATCACATCACAACCAATCAAATCTGCCGCTTCCAGAACTCATACATGTCCTTGTTTCTCAGTTTCTCAAGACTGCATGGGTTAATGTGTCGCATGAACTCTCTGGAGTCTCGTTCATTGTGTCCGCAATTTTCGTTTGTGCTGTCTTGTGCTAAGTTTTTATTTTCCCCCTAAGTCCTGTGTGGAGCTGCCTGCTATCCATCCTGCGAAAATGTTTCGGTGATTGGTAGTCCCTGGAGGATTAAATTGGGTTCATTGTAATCCTGATAACGAACATGGGTAGACACGCTTGCTACATCATGCACAAACTCGACTTGCGGTGTTACATGTCAAAATCAGCCTTCGACGGCCATGTTCGAGGAGAATGACCTCGGCATGTACGATTGCCACACAACATTGCTTGCGGTCTTGGGAGGGGGTCATCTCTGACCACGATTCCCACACAACGTTGCTTGCGTTCTTGGGAGGGGGTCATCTGTGACCACGATTCCCACACAACGTTGCTTGCGTTCTTGGGAGGGGGTCATCTGTGACCACGATTCCCACACAACATTGCTTGCGGTCTTGGGAGGGGGTCATCTGTGACCATGATTCCCACACAACGTTGCTTGCGGTCTTGGGAGGGGGTCGTCTGTGACCATGATTCCCACACAACATTGCTTGCGGTCTTGGGAGGGGGTCATCTCTGACCACGATTCCCACACAACGTTGCTTGCGTTCTTGGGAGGGGGTCATCTGTGACCACGATTCCCACACAACATTGCTTGCTGTCTTGGGAGGGGGTCATCTGTGACCATGATTCCCACACAACGTTGCTTGCGGTCTTGGGAGGGGGTCGTCTGTGACCATGATTCCCACACAACATTGCTTGCGTTCTTGGGAGGGGGTCATCTGTGACCACGATTCCCACACAACATTGCTTGCGGTCTTGGGAGGGGGTCATCTGTGACCACGATTCCCACACAACATTGCTTGCGGTCTTGGGAGGGGGTCATCTCTGACCACGATTCCCACACAACATTGCTTGCGGTCTTGGGAGGGGGTCATCTGTGACCATGATTCCCACACAACGTTGCTTGCGGTCTTGGGAGGGGGTCGTCTGTGACCATGATTCCCACACAACATTGCTTGCGGTCTTGGGAGGGGGTCATCTGTGACCACAATTCCGACACAACGTTGCTTGCGGTCTTGGGAGGGGGTCATCTGTGACCCCTCCGTATGTTACATGATATTCTTAAAAAGCATGCTTTCAGAGGTGCTTTTGTGCTGTGAGATTGATGTCCACATGTCTACATGTCTACACCTCCTCTTACTCAAACTGCTTATAAATGAGCCTGAGCTTGAAAGGTCATTTTCTCTTTTTGACCACCTTGATTGCCTCATACTTGTCCTGAATGAACATGCATATAGGAACCGTCTTTAGAGGCCATTTTTCCCCCACAGAGCAGGGGTTGGCCTTTTTGGGCACCATGGGCCCCTTTTGAAGCAATGTTTTACAGCCATCTGGCATAAACCATTGGGAGGCATATCCTGCTGTACGCTATTAGGCAAATTGCAAATAAGAATATTATTATCAATATTATTATCTCAATAATATATTATAAATAAATATTATATAAATAATAAACAATAATAATTATAAATAATATAAAATAACAATATAAAACAATATAAAATAATAATTATAAACAATATAATAATAAATAAACAATAATTATAAATAATAATAATACAATAATATTATTATAAATAAATAATAATAATAATAATAATAATAATAATATATTATATAAGTATTATAATAATAATAAAATATTATTATATAAATAATAAATAATAATTATAAATAAATAAATAATAAACATATATTATATGAATAAATATTATTATCAATTGCAAATAAGAGGCAAAAATCAGACCCTTCCTGCCACCAACTCTGTTACTCACTTCTTGCAACACACAGTGAATTACCAGTGAGCTGGTACTCAATTTGTCAACCTTGGAAAGATGATAGGCTGAGTCAACCCCCCTGGCATTAACTCAGCGATCTGACCGGGATTTGAGCCCAGGATCTCCAAGCCGGCACCTTAACCGCTAAGCCAACACCAGTAGTACATGGGCTTATGTATATTTGTGGACCGTTTTGCTAGATTCTTGGCAACTAGGCTTAAATCACTCTAAATAGCATATAAAATAAAATAAATTGCTGTTGCCAAATTTTCACGACATCTTCATGGCGGCCATCTTGGATTTCAAGATGGCCACCATTTCGGACCTATTTTGCCTTATATCTCACTTATTAATCAAGGTATCAGCACAAGAATAGTGTCCTTACCCACATTTTCGGGGTCAAGGAAGACAATGGTAATAATCAAATTTCAGCTGGATGGCCAACATCTTTATAATTTCAAGATGGCCACCATTTTTTAAGCTAGTTTTGCCCAAACTCCAGGTCAAAGCCATACTTTAAAAGGTTTTCATGTATATCAGGTTTAAATATAAATGTCCTGGTATTGAATCTATTTACTTTTACTCACAGGTACTTACATTTTTAGATAATGGTTAGGATTGGATTGGGAGGGGGTGGATAGGAGGTGGGGGGACAGGGGAGTTCTTCTGCCAGATCCACACCCAAATATTATCTAAAGAATCAAGCTACCGTACATCTAGTTTTAGTCAAATAATATTCCTGAAACTGTGTTGGATGACTTTTTAACAATCTTTATTCTTTTCAGATGTGCAGCAGACGACCTTGAGAAGTTGCATTCTTGGATAACTGTGGAGGAAGAACGACTGCCGGCATCATGACCACGCCAGAGGAACCTGCTGCTAAAAAGAAGCCCATTGACTTCAGTCTTTGTTTGCTATGCCAAGGGAAGAAATACATAAAAAGGAAAGTGCTTGAGCCTTTAAGCACACCACAGGCAGATACTGATACATATGAGACATTTTTGCGAAATCTCACCAAACGAGATACATACAGGAATCCGACATATGTGGCCATAAATCAGAGACTGCAAGGCTTATCCGCTGGTGATCTGATGTCAAGAAAAGCATTATGGCATCGGAGCTGTTACGGTATGCTGACACATATACAGCATATTGAACGTGATAAAGGACGATATGAACAAGCCACAAGTCAAATGGACACTCGTGTTCTGACCGGAGGTAAGAAACGAGGAAGACCATCAACAACTCCTATTCCAGAGGAAGCCTCCTGTTCAGCACCAGCAGAAAGGCAGACACGGTCGACAGTACCATCATTCTGCCGGAATATGTGCTTTTTCTGTCAGCCTGTGAAACAGGACAAAAAGACCGGGACAGAAGAGATACGCTGTGAGTGTAGAAGCAAAGATATTGGTAGGTCAGTTAAACAGATTGTGGAAAACAGTGACAACAGTGTCTGGAAACTCAACCTTGTGGACTTTCTCGTTGAGGGAGATTTTCTTGCAAGGGACATAACCTATAGTAAGGGCATTTTATGAGATATTTCACAAATCTGTTAACTAAATTGTTACCAAAAAATTTCTTCACCAATATGTTTGTAAAGGTGTGTAATAACATGTGTTAAAATGTTGAAGTTCAACTCCCATGGGAAACCCAGAAAAAAAGCTGTTGAATTCGGGTACCGAAAAATTATTTTCGAGAATTTTTATTTTTTTAAATCGGCCCTTAAGTAACTTATGAGGGGTCAAATAAGGGTTTTTCATGATTCTGAGTTGATTGTTAACATTTATATTTTCACTTTTACATTTACACACAAAGTAGCTTTTATTTCACATACATATATAATACTCAAGAGTTATTTCTCATTCACAATGTCAGAAGTTTCAACAGTCATTGTCTATGTCTTCTTCAGACTCAACAACATCATGACTGCAGTTTCTGCATGTAATGCCATTACAGACTCCACAGGCCGAGATGCACGTGACCCCATTCTTCTTGCAGCTGCATCGCCGGTTGCTGCAATCTCCATGACAATTACAGCTCGTGAACTGCAATAGCTCCTCAGGAGCAGTGGGGTCCAGTGTTGGAACTGGCTCATACCCATGCACACCTATTGTCCATCCATAGTCACTGGGGTTCAGAGACATGCTCTGTAGAAGGATCCTCTTTCAGAGTGGTGAAGATGGTGTTGAGGTCATTAGGGTCTCCTTCAATAACTGGGAGGAACTCGATCTGTGTGCTCTGCTTTGCATCATTAGCATGGATTCTCTTCATCCAGCCATTCCAGTTGGAGTGTGGGAACTAAGGATCGTTGGCTTTGATCACCCACCCCACTGCCCAGAGTGTGTCACCTGGAGTGAGGAGTGGCTGATCATGAGCCAGGGAGGAGGAAAGCTCAGCGAGGGGGAGAAACATGATCGCGTTCGTTCCTATCTGTTTCCTGTTCGTAAATGGAATAATCTTTACTTCAGTTCCTCTCAGGATCTTAGCTTTGTCGAGTGCCTTCAACTTCACCCGGGGGAAAGCTGCTGTTGTCTGTGGATCTGGCAAAGGTGGTGCCGGAGAGGTGACTTCGATCCAACCCATTGAGTGAAAGGGAGTGTTTCCATGAATAGAGACAATGTTTAAATCTATATTGTCTCCAACAAACTGAGTGACTGCATTGTTTGTTTCCCCAACCTCCATAAAGACCACCTGATCATTACTTGACAATTCACTTTCACTGGCTGGCACTTTGGCTGTCATCACTGATTGATCCTCAAGCGCAGCATCAACTGCAACCTCATCATTGATCTGTTCATCGGTTTCCTCCACAATGGTGTCAAGATTGCCAGAAGTATCTGGAACATCATCTCCACTCCTACTATTAAGGAAGCAGTATTTGTAGTTTTGTGTCTCCGTGTAAGACTCAGTGTATCCCAACCGGTGGAACTTGTTGAGCATCCATTTTGACCCAAATCTATGATCAAGTTGTATGGCAAGCCCCATTTGGTGTGGCAATACTCCAGACCGAGGTCGACAGGCCTTAATAAAATTCTGCCCCCAAACGGCAACTCTTTCATCTGTCTTGACAATCGGTCTCAAGAACATCTGAAGGCTTGCAGGAACAAGTGTCAGCTGACTATCGATGTCAGTCATACTGTGTGTGGTGGGGTATGACTTTGGACCTAAATCAATCAAGGCAATATCATTGGATATGAACTTGAGTGCCGTCTTTATGATCTGAGTCTTCTCATCTCCATGGTCAAGATTAGCATGATGCACTCGCAGAATATTGTCGGTGCCATCTTTGAGACAGAGTACATCTGCCCTTCTTTCCTGTGTGTGAAATACAAGGTGTCTTCGTATTTCTCTAGAAGTTTTATCTTTAGCCAATGCTTTGAATAAGAAAGGCTCTTCTCTGGTGACTGATCAAACTCCTGCAGCCTTTCATGGACTTGGTCCATGTTCATTACCCCATGCTCTAATTCTGAGTCTAACCATTCGCAGAATTCAATAAAAACTGCCTCTCGCTCCTCATGCTGTCCTCTGTCCTCTCTTCCTTTTTCCTTCCTCATCAGTCTTGGACAAACGGTCACCTCTCGCAAACATAAGTTTGCATCGCAAATGGTACAGTGTTTCTTCTGCTACCAAGTCGTTGATCCCTTCCAGGAGTCCAGTGACTTCAGTGCCCCAGTCATCCCCGTGACTCCGTGCTGTCTTCAGCAAGCTTGCCTTCAGTGTATCTGCAGTCAAATGATCTGGCACTCTGTATTTCTTTCTAGCTTGTGCTGGATTATTTTTGTAGAGCTGGGCTGGTTGGTTGCAAAGAATGCATACATCCTTATACAGGAGGTCAACTGACTGTGATCTTCTAGAACTGCAGCCAGTTGATGAACTGAACTCACAAGTAGTGCGTCTTCGCTTCAACTTTGATGACTCTTTCTCTGCCTTTGATGCTTGAGCTGACTTCTTGGTGGTTGCAACAAAGTTGTTGTACAGATCATTTTTACACTTCTGGTGGTACCTCAGTTTTCCTTCCTTTTGAGCCTCCTTCATACGTTCCACAACAGTAACATTTTCGACAGTTTCTGCTTGTTTCAATAAAGTTGAGTATCCCTTTGGAGTTGCCTGTATGAGCCTTTCAGCTGGTGTATCCGAGCGTGCACAGATGAAGCAATTGAGCACAGGTGGAGTAACGTCTTCATCCATATTGCTAGACTCCATGTCCTGCAAAGTAGAAAATGAGATATATTTAGAAATTATTTTTCCACAAAGGAGTGTCTGTGGTGAAATATAAATGTTAACAATCAACTCAGAATCATGAAAAACCCTTATTTGACCCCTCATAAGTTACTTAAGGGCCGATTAAAAAAAATAAAAATTCTCGAAAATAATTTTTCGGTACCCGAATTCAACAGCTTTTTTTCTGGGTTTCCCACGGGAGTTGAACTTCAACATTTTAACACATGTTATTACACACCTTTACAAACATATTGGTGAAGAAATTTTTTGGTAACAATTTAGTTAACAGATTTTCATATGTTTCCCTTACTACTACCTTAAGAGCTGTTTGACCTCCAACTGGAGTCGCTACGTGCAAATGCCACAGCGCAAAAATTGTGCAGGTGACCAAAGTGGTGATTGGGACTTAGGACAGTGAGAGAGATTTGTATCAGCTGAAATTGAGTTCTTCGCTGAATTACAGGATTGCATCGATGATGGACAGTTTGTCTCAACACCTGAGGCTGATGAGGTCTACAGTAACATGATGAGGGACTATGGTATTCAGAATCACAGCATCACCAGGGGCAGGCTGTTAAAGAAGATCCGTGAGAACATTTGTTGTGATATTACCGATGGTCAAGGCCAAAAACCTTCTGTCATTCATGGCAAAAAGGCAAGAAGGACAGCAATAGATGCTGCAATTGAGGTGATTCCTAAAGCTGTGGAGGAAGGAATTCTTAATGCAGAGAAATTCGGACAGGAGGCTTACAGTGCATTTGTAGAAAAGAGAATAAAGGGAAACCAAAACCTGTGGTCGACAATGACCAAATTGACATTGCCATCTTGGAATTCGGTCGGCAAAGACCTGTTGGTGAAAACTGGTAGTGAGGTAGTGGCACTGAAAGTGACGACATCCCTGTTTGCTCGACTACTAGTCATTGCAAGGTCATCGAGGGAAGCAGTGGATCTAGAGGAAGTGGTAGGGGCACATGAACTGTCCAATACCAATAGAACTCTTCTCCAGCCAAATGGAATGGTCCACCCCACCACCGACAAGAGCAAGATCATATCACTCCTGGAGGGTCTTGTGAAATCCAGTGATGACACAAACTCAAGTGACCATGCTGAAGAACTTGCAGAACACCCTGAGAATGTGCAAGAAAGACCCAGGACATGCTTAATTGTTGATGGAATGGCGCTATTGCAAGAATTAATGAGTGTCAAGAAATTTCAGAACTGCAAGGAGCTAGGCACAGCGTATGTACAGCTAGCCGAATGCAGAGGACGTGCTTATGATCAGCTTCGGGTTGTGTTTGACAATTACACAATTGATGCATCATTGAAGGAAGGAACAAGGGAACGTCGTAGAGGCAAGACCAAGGCAGTGAAAAACTATATTGTTTATGAGCAAACCAAAATCAAGGACACCAAGTCATTCCTTGCTAGTAATGTCACAAAGGATTCACTGACACTCTTCCTGGCAAATAGATTGATCAACAGTAGATCCTCCATGCAGATTGTAACAGTGACAAGGAGAAGTGTCCAGAGCAATTTTGAATGTGAAATTGCTAAAGAGGTCAGTAGCCAGGAGGAAGCTGACACACTCATGATTTTGCATGCAGTGCAACTTGTGAAAACAGGATTCATTGTGAGTATCTATTCCCCAGACACAGATGTGTTGTTACTTGCTCTACGTCGAAGTGATGACCTAGGAAGTGATGCTGCAGTTATCATGGGCACTGGAAAAAACCGTCGGAAAATCTTACTAAGGCCAATCTATGAACAGCTTGGTGCTCAGAGGGCAAAAGCACTTGTTAATTGGCATGCTCTCACTGGCTGTGACACCACTGGCCACATTCAGGGCAAGAGTAAAACAACTTGCTTCAAGGCATTCACTGAAAGTAGTCAAACAGTAGTGTCAGCAATTGCTCAGCTTGGAGAGGGTGATAAACCATCTGATGCTGTCCTAGAAGGATGTGAAGAGTATTTCTGTCGCCTCTTATGTCCGAAAGGTGTCACAATAAGAAGTGCTGCTGAACTACGATGGCACCTATTCCGCCAGCTGAAGGCTGATCAGGGAGTCGAGAAACTAACACCAACTGCTGGTGCCTGGAAAGAGCAGGTCCAGCGTGCTCATTTGCAAGCACACACGTGGGCACAAGATCTAACTCTAAATCCAACTGTGATCGACCCAAACACCTTGGGATGGGAAACTGTTGGAGGCGAATTGAGACCAGTCCTGGCGCAGGTTGCAATTGCTCCAGCCTCAATTCTCCAACTTGTTCGCTGTGGCTGTGGACGAGCTGCAAAGAGTCCTAGCAAATTGTGTTCACGCAGGTGTTCATGCAAAGCTAGGAATGTAGTCTGTACCGAATTGTGTAACTGTGATGCTGATTTGGAGAAATGCTGCAACACTGATGCCCAGCCTATTGGGAATGACATTGTGTTTGATCAGTAGAGAGCCCGTCGTTTGGATTTTTGATAGGAGTTGTTTGATGAAACAAACTGATTAACAAACTGTAGCATTGCTTTCAGAAAAGGCTTACGTCTATGATGGATGCTAGCCACCACAACTAGTCTTCATCAATTGTCTCAGACTAAGACACTAGGCTATGTTTGCTCATACTTTGATTAAAAATGGCGGCCATCTTGAAATTATAAAGATGTTGGCCATCCAGCTGAAATTTGATTATCACCATTGTCTTCCTTGACCCCGAAAATGTGGGTAAGGACACTATTCTTGTGCTGATACCTTGATTAATAAGTGAGATATAAGGCAAAATAGGTCCGAAATGGTGGCCATCTTGAAATCAAAGATGACCACCATGAAGATGTCGTGAAAATTTGGCAACAGCAATTTTTTTATTTTATATGCTATTTAGAGTGATTTAAGCCTTGTTGCAAAGAATCTAGCAAAACGGTCCACAAACTTTGGTTTCCCAACATAAGCCCATGTACTACAGGCTTGCATGAACATGGGTATGAGGCGTATAAAGTATTTTTTTATATGTTGCTTAAATCAGAGTTCAAGCCACAATCACTGGGATATCAGCCCAGAGTCCTCACAACAAAGCCACCACTTTACCTACTTAATGGTTCACACATATCGTATTTTTAAAGAGAATCACTGTGGGAATGCAGAAAACTGTTAGCAAAGTTTGAAATCACAACCATATAACCACCTTTAGGTGTTGAAATCACAACCATGATAAACTTTATCTGAAGCATTGCTATGAAAGAGTGTGTTTTCAAATTTGTCCCCTCTTACTTGTTCGTGTCAGTGTTTCCGCCCATCTTGTGTCTCTCTTCCTTTTCTGGGTGTTTATTCCCTTCCTTTTTGTGCCCAATTGTTCCCCCACTACCCAACTGTCAGTTCATCCTTACTCTTCCATGAGCCTCGCTCTTGATGTGCATGGTGGTGATGAACTATCCAGTACAATTAAAAGTATTATTGATCTGGTACAGCAAATAAGAGGAAATGGTTATACCTTCTCCCATTACTTACAAAAAGGATGCTGAAGGGAATTTGGGTTTCGACATGAATACGTCATACCTGTTCGTTTAAACTCTTCACTCGATGCAGGGATATCAGTGGCTCAAGGAAAAGGTGCTCAGTGAGGAGGGAAAGAGGCAGCAGGGACGTCTCAAGGAACCACAAAGCATCACTGAAAGGCTGGAGTGCACAATGTGATGATGGGCCTCGGGCATGATGTCAGAGACTCAACTTTTTACCATAGTAAAGCGATGTTCTCATTTTATGGATGTCATGCAGAGCCATCATTACATTGTGCGACAATTACACGAAGTCAAAAGTCTCAACTGATGCTCAATGTCTGGTTCTATTTGCATGGTGCCTGCTCAATGTCTGGTTCTATTGGCATGGTGCCTGCTCAATGTCTGGTTCTATTAGCATGGTGCCTGCTCAATGTCTGGTTCTATTAGCATGGTGCCTGCTCAATGTCTGGTTCTATTAGCATGGTGCCTTCACAATGAAGGTGTGAGTTCGGTGCTCCTGAGGGCTACCAAGGTGGAGCAACTCATCGAGAACCTCGGAGCTATACAGGTAGCGTATCAACCATATATTATGGTCCTGAGACGTATTGTTTTCATTCTGCTTGTTCAATTTGTAAATTTAAAGATGTAAATTTCAATTTCCCGTTCAATTCTCTCAACATTTTCCCCAATATATCGAAATGCACAATTATTTAAATTTCTTCCAGGAAGTTAACTTGAAAATTGTTGATTGACCTACACAGGTGCTTCCTAAGTTGACAGCTGCGCTGCTGGCGGAGATGGACAACATTCTTGGAAACAAGCCAGCCGGACGGAAGGAATGCCGTCCTTAGGAAAGTTTTTCTCGACTTTGTCTCCTGAAACATTGGCTCCACATCACCCTTTCTCTCAGCCTTGGGTACCCAAGTTGGCCAAATGTATTATGTTCAGCCAATGGGAAAGGCAAGGAAATTTAGCAATAGCTAAAAAAATGGAAGTGTACAAGAATGAACATCAAGTCAAGGTCAAGGGTGACCTACAGTGGTCCCGGAATATTTACAAATGAACATATTTTCCAGGAAAACTTACCATGGAGGTACCTTTTATCTGTAGTACTTTTTCTACAGTTTCCTGGCATTACCTGGCTCCAGTTATACACAAGGAAAAAAATAACAACAAAAAGAGTATGAACTTCCTTTCAAAGCGATAATGGAATAATTACTTTTCCTCATTCGCTGGCGAACCATTCCGACAATACGTTGTAATTGGTCATCGAGGAACATATGTGACGTTAGCATGATTTGCATGTCATGCTGAGCTACTACTTCTGAAGCGGTCAAGCGGGAGCCAATAAGCTCAGAGGTGTTTGGCTCAGTGGTATACTTGTCACTGATTGGCTAGAATGGAGTTGCAGAATTAAAATCACTTGCAAAGTTGATCATACATTTGTTAAACACCACCAAAGTCAGCGAATTTGTTTTTACGAGTGAGCTTCGGTCTTGAGGTGAAAACGAGGTGTTTCAAAGCATTAAAATGCTCTGTGGAAGACTTTCGTGACGTATTTAATTGGAATCAATAATCCTACTTTTTAAAGCCTTACTGACCTTAATAAAGAAATGCCCATGGATTATATAGCTTGTGCAGTTCTTTCATTAGGACAAATACTCAATAAGATGATTTCAATAAGGCAAATGCCCCAAAAATGTATCAATAAGTAAGTCGGTCGGTGCAATGGGGATTTCAATTCTGATTTGCCTAAATATAACACCTCGGCTCAGCCAATCATAGTGTATCCCCACCATACTGTGCATTTATTTATCTTTGTACTTCACACGGATATGTTTCATCTATATAGTGAAGTAGCCAGATTTGTCAGTCTGTCCGTCTGCCATGGCCTTTTCCATGCACGTGTTACGTTTAGCTCCCGGTTAGGCCTCTACGGACATGCACGTCATCCCGGCATCCAGCACTCAACCCGTCCCATTGCTTTGTTGATGGCAGTTGAACAACATAACCCATAGATGTGACTCTACCTGATATCCATAGGAGACGGGCTGAATGCCAGACGCCAGCTCGCTTTCTGTATGACGGATTTAGTAAGACGGTGTTATGTCTGGGACATTATTACGGTGTTACGTCGAGCGTTAGGTTTGGCTCGGCCTTTACTGCAGTGACTAAAATTCAGCGGACATTCATGACTCAATAAGAATTCAGCGATGTATAATTTCATAAACCACTTCTGATAACTGCTAGCAAGCCACAACCTATTAGTCTACGTTTCTTAATAATATCGTTTTCATAATATTGTTTTTTTGATGAATTAGTTTGCGTATTACTAAAATTAACACTGGGTTGTTGGCAATAAACCAAATGATTATGGAATACATTTTTTTTGCAAATATTGACTGTCAATGAACTAAAATATCACATTGGTTGGGGACATGTATTGCAAAGCAATTCTCCCTCTTGGTATCTCTGGGTTTTATGGACTAAATCGATTTATCAACTTTCAAGCAAGCAACAACCTCAATAATCTTTCACGGTTTGCTTCCTATCTTGACGAACTTTTGAAAGACCCCTAAAAGGCACGGATGAGGGCCAATGCGGAGAAGCGTGGCATGCTTGGATTCAAGGTGAACAAATACATTGTGACGCGTCTTTGTTACACCTGTACTACAAATGGTAGAGGTACAAGCTCATCAAGGAGCCTTAGAGAATTACAAAAAATCTTTATAAATAATGCAGAACTTATGATATCAAGTTATTTTGTGGATACTTGTTAAAACAAGTGGTCTCCAGAAGAAAAGAAAATATTTCAATTCATTGAAATTCGTTTAAAAACCTTCAGATGTGAAAAAACTTAAAATGTGAAAACCCCGCTTTAGAACGTTGAAACAAACTGATTTGTCCACTGTGACAGAAACTTGCACAAATAAAATTTCTGAGGCTTCACTGGAGGCTCATGCATTTTTCCATTTCATGGTTCTTTCTGAGATGAAAGCCTCTCATCGGAGCTCTTGCGTCGAAGTAATTGCTGACGCGAATGATTTCTGGTCGATAAAGCCTCACTCAAACTCTCTATTTGTGAATGGTCAGAAGCTAAATGATGGCTGAATTTGTCTGCTAGCATCACTTGGGGTTACAATTGCGTGAGACCCATGAGAATGTGCTTCCAGCCCACGAGTCCTCGAAAAATGAAAAAAGTTCACCTGAGTCTCATGGGGTAAACCATGAGATTCGACGTGCGTGAAAGTCCATTGATCCAAACAAGGTTTATTGGGTATTTGAATCTTTGTATGGATAGTTCAGATCAATGCAGAGCATGACTAAGCTGTGCAAATCGCATTTTCTTTTTCTTTTTTTTGTTTCGAAAATTTCAGAGATTGTGAGAAATTTATAGTCTGGCGGAATGGTGCATAAAATCAACCGAACAGCGCTTTTTGTGATAAATGCATATAACTTGGCATGTGATAGAGCAAAATCTGAGAATTAATTTTGGATCTGGGGCCACTTGAAAAAAATCAAAGATGGCCGCCATTTTCAAGATGGCCGCTACATAGTGAAAATGATAATTTTAACAGATATGAGTTGTTTTGTTGTCATTTTTATATTTCTGACTTGTGTCCACAATGTATGATGAATTACATAAACAAAACTAAAATACTGAGGTTTTAAAATTTATAATACCTGTTTAGCAGAAATTTGATGCCTTATTTGCATATTTTTGTTTGAATACCAGTATCTTTTTTCATACCTCACTGGTATTTGTCTATTTATTAACCAAACACGTGGATATTCTGTTTGCAAATAATTTATAGTTATTATTCCTTTATCTCTTTACAGTACTCAAGTGTGTCTTCATGGTTACTACATGTTATTTAATAATTTTTGAAGTAGCTTATGAAGGACCTCCATAAGTCGAAGTGGAAAAGTCAAACTATTCCATGACACTCTTTCACAGTCAGCACCGCACTTGTATAATGCAGTATGCAGTATACCGTAAATTACTTTTGACATATTTCCAGTGTCCTCTGCAGCCTCTGTCTGGAGTACACGAACATCTGATCAGCTGTCGATCGGACTTTTATGCCTCAGAAATACTTGTCCAGAGAGGTCCCCATGTTCTTGTTGGTGACCCTTTCAATCCCAAATCACTGGGACCTCGAGGTTTTAGAGTTGCTGTTATGTCCCCAAACGTATCCAGCCTGGTATGCCACTCTCTTTGTGTGTTGGATAAGAACTACTGACATTGGAGGTAATGCCTCCATGGATCTGGCTTTCTTGGTGAACCGTTCTTCATGTGCATTTTTGATACAGGTACTTGCATGATCATACATGAGAACAACAAAGCGTTCAAACACATGGGATTTATCAGCCAAGACTTGTGCCTCCAGTTCCTCACGAAGTGCCACAAATGCTGTTGTGACTTTGTCATACATCTTCCATGTCTCCCTTGCACTATTCGTCCCTCTGCCAACAAAGAAAGATGTTTGGTCACATCTTATCAAGGCGTAAAATAATGGTCGTGCTTTGGATTTCTCAGGGTCGAAAGACGTTTCTATTTCATGCACAGCTATGTACCTGAAGTGCTTTCCCATGCTGAATGTTAGCCAAAACTCTGTTGTTGGAACATAGCTATGGCTAGGGCAACTATATCTGTGTCCACCATCCTCATCAAGATTCTAGTATGTCCTTCCCTGATGCAATCAGCGGCATGAATTACCAATCTATTATCTGCCTCTTCATGCGTGCATGGGGATAGGAGTCCAGATTACATTCACGTGTGGCTAGCTACTTAGTATGAAGTTCCCATAGCCATGTACAACTTCTTTATTCTTGCTCTCTATTGTGATGGACTGTTAGGCAAGGTACAGGAGCTGTTTGGTCTATTTATTGTCTGAAGAAAAAGCTACAATAATTATTCCTAGTTTCTCGGAAGCTTTGTTGTTGCCTCGACACAGCGCATGACACATTTGTTTAATTTACACTTTGGTGCTGCTTTCAGGCTGTCTTTGATGTATTCATCCCACACAATATTTCTTCTGTTGACATTTTGCAACCTGGTTCCCAAAACCTTCATGAACATGGTCTGGGCAGACTCACAAAATGTTTTGGCAACACCTGCTTTGAACATGTTTATGATCGCTGCACCGTCTGTAATTGTGGCCTCAACATCAGGTGAGTTTTTTGGCTTAGGACCCAGCTTTTCCAGACATGAAACCAAACTTTATTTGGCACCTGATCTAAGTGTCCCAAATTGTGAAAGTGCTGGTGCGTATGACTGATTCTTATGACAAAATAACTCATCGAGATCACACCCATGTACCTGGCAAGAGATACCTACAGATGAGAGAAGAGAGAACAATTCTTCCCTGGATTAATCAATCTGTTGCTTCTCCTTTTTTGCAACTCTCGGTGGAAGACAACTAATCAATGGAAACTTGTTTCTCTTTAAGGGGACAAAGAGTGTTTCGGTTCTCTTGACTATTCTGCTTTCCACAAAGTCATCAAACTGTTCTTACTCTTTCAATGTTTCTATGTTGCTGCCACCTCTTCATCTGCAATGTCTCTGGTAACAGGTACAATTAAGTCCATGCTTTATTTCAAGAAAAGGTCTCCCATTCTATCTATCACAATAAAAAGTGATGTTATAATGTCGCTGAACGTACCATAAGCAGATTTGGTTTGTTCGTGAAGCTGGATACTCGAACTCCTGTTTCTAGTAAGTTGAATTCTACTTCTGTTGTAGCTGTGGTCCATACACTGTCTTCTATCGAGTCACTGATAGTCTTTCATACTGTAATCTCTATATGGAGTCCTCCAAACAACAACAACAACAACAATAGTAGGGTCAATATTCGAAAAAAACTCACCTAACCCTACAAAAATTGATACAAAAGGTTTTTCAATGGATTCTGGTACCATTGGGCATGCTAAATAACATACTAAAAATCTAGTAACATCTGACTTCCGGAAAGGGGTCATTTTCAAGATGGCGTCCAAGATGGCCGCCGGGAGCTTAAATGGCCATATCTCAATTACTAGTACCCGACTGCAAAGCTGCAATGAGCCGGCGAAGCCAAAGCCTCTTGCCACAATTTACCCATCACTATGGCATCAGTAGGTTAGGTAGTTGGTAGTAGGTAGGTGTAGTAGGTGTAGTAGGTACCATTTGCATTCTGGATGAGATTAAAATTGATAAAATTTACTTCTTGATTAATTCGGTGAATTCCATCTCAACTTTTGATATTTCCGGCCGTGAAAAACTATCCCCGACGGCCGCGAGATTTCTAAAAAATAATTCTTCGTCAATTTTAGATTATTTGACGCCGTTTTCACCCTCCGAAACGCGTAATAAGCTTTAAAAAAATATTTTTCAAATGCTCGAATCTCATTGGTTCCGGTGTTTGGTGACGATTTTCGTTGAAGATAACGAGGTTGGTCTTAACGTATTTTAATTACAAATTAGAGGTGCATTAGATTGTGAATCAAAGAAAGACGGGTGAAACAAACTCCTATTGAACTTTTTCGCAATTGTTTCATGCAAACTTCCGCATCCGGTCGATGGCAGCCTCCATTGCGTGATTTGGTTTTAGAAATATTTTTTGAAATGCTCGAATCTCATTGGTTCCGGTGTTTGGTGACGCTTTTCGTTGAAGATAACCAGGCCCGTGCGGGCCGAGGTTGGTCTTAAAGTATTTTAATTATAAATTAGAGGTGCATAAGATTGTGAATCAAACAAAGACGGGTGAAAGAAACTCCTCTTGAACGTTTTTCAATTTGTTATGCATACTTCCGCATCTGCAAGATGGCGGTCTCCATTGCGCTTAGGAATTCTCAAGCTAAGGGATACAGCATAATCTGGTTTTCAACATAAAACGTACGTGTTTATTGACAACACCGGCTGCGCCGGCTACTAGTACCCGACTGCAAAGCCGCAATGAGCCGGCGAAGCCAAAGCCTCTTGCCACTATTTTACCCATCACGATGGCATCAGTAGGTTAGGTAGTTGATAGTAGGTCGGTGTAGGTACCGTACCTGGTAAGACTTGGTAAAAGAGAAGAGCAGACAGTCCTCCCCAATACCTACATACAATAAATGTCACAAGAAGCTTAAGGAAGTAACGATACGATGTGCTAGCTTGGGGCCTATTTTAGGAAATTTTAACTGGGCTTAACATACGTTTTCACAGTATGTGTGTAGTCTTCCAACTTCAGTCTGTCAGGGCTGGTTCTCTCCGGGCACAGCGGCTTCCTCAACCAGAAGAAGTTAGCTTGCAATAAGATCAGTGCCGACAGATCAGACGATTGTGCCGTTTCAACGGCAATGTGTGACTGTCATTAATCAAACCGAGCTTTCTTTCTTCATGTAAACCGCTTGTACCGTATTTCTGGCCGTGAAAAACTATCCCCTACGGCCGCGAGATTTCTAAAAAATAATTCTTCGTCAATTTTAGAATATTTGACGCTGTTTTCAGCGTCCGAAACGCGTAATAAGCTTTTGAAAAATATTTTTCAAATGCTCGAATCTCATTGGTTCCGGTGTTTGGTGACGATTTTCGTTGAAGATAACGAGGTTTTTTTTTTTTTTTTTTTTTTTTTTTGTATACAAGATCGAGGCTCGTGAAAGAGCTAACATTAATCACACAAAAAGACAAACCGACACACAAAACACAAAAAACAAGGGGAGCGGTAGACAAGATGGGGAGAGAGGGGGAAGGACACAAAAGAGAGGGGGAAGGACACAAACACAACATTTGAGAGCAGGGACATCGGGAGGACTTGGGGGGAAGTGGGAGAGGATTAAAACATATGAACACTGCAAGGACTCTGGGGTGAATTACCGGGGGTAGAAAAGATCAAAGTTTTCGATGGGGGAAGATAAGAGATGGTGGTGAACAGCTGTTTTAAAGACCTGGAGGGAGGAGTGGGATTGAAGGGAGTGGGGGAGTTTGTTCCAGAGGCGGGAGAAAAGGGGAATGAAAGAGTGAAGGTGAGCAGAGAGCCTAGACTTTGGCAGTTTAACCAGAAGAGGGTTGCAGGCAGATCTTGTGCGACCTGAAGGAATATTGGGGGGACAGAGCACAGAGAGAGCTGGGGGAGCAAGGCCGGAGAGGAGTCGGTAGAAGACAGAAAGACCACCAACCTGCCTGCGGTGAGTGAGTGAAAGGCCCTCGGCGTTGACTACATCGCAGGAGATTCCAATGATTCTGAAAGCTTTGGCCTCAACAGCGTGAAGCCGAGCAAGGTGTGAGGCAGGAGCACCAGCCCAGAGGGGGGAACAGTATTCCATTGAGCTGCGGATGAAAGCCTTGTATGTGGTGAGGAGCTCAGGTGTGCCAAGGAAGGACTTCGCACGACGGAGGATGCCCAGTCGGCGACTGGCTTTGGAGACCAGCTTGGAAATGTGGTTTTCCCAAGAAAGATCATGGCAGATAGTGAGACCCAAAAGCTTGAGCGACAGAACTTCTTGGAGAGGATTGTTGAGAAAGTAGATGGGAGGGTTGTCCAGTCGTTCCTTTCGGAGAGACATTGTAAGAGTGTGAGATTTGTCAGGATTGAAAGACATGCTCCACTTGTTTGACCAGTCTGTGATTTTGTCCAGGTCTGCAGAGAGTGAGGAGGCTGCAGACTGCCGATCTGAGGGATGAGGAATGGAGCGACAGAGAGTAGAGTCGTCAGCAAAGAGATAGAGAGGATTTTCAAGAGAGTCAGAGAGATCATTGATGAAGACCAGAAAAAGCACAGGGCCCAGAACACTACCTTGGGGAACTCCAGCCTGAACAGGAGGAGGAGATGAGAGAAACCCATTCAGGGCCACACGTTGACTACGACCAGAGAGGAAGTCCGCCAGCCATGCGTGGAGATTTCCATGGATACCAAAGGAGGAGAGTTTGGAGAGCAGAGCAGGGTGCCAGACCGTATCGAAGGCACGTGAAATGTCAAGGGAGACAGCTCTAATTTCCTGTTTGGCGTTGAGGACCTCCATCCATTGTTGAGAAAGCAGAAGCAGCATGTCCAGAGTAGAGTGACCAGGTCTGAAACCAAATTGATGATCAGAGATCAAGCCATTGGAGAAGAGGAAAGATTTAATATCTGAAGCAATGATGGATTCCATGACTTTGTTGATAATTGGGAGAAGGCTGATTGGTCTGTAGTTGCTGGGATCTGTTTTTGCACCTTTTTTGTGCAAAGCGGTGATGTTGGCTGATTTCCAAGCAGAGGTTGGTCTTAACGTATTTTAATTACAAATTAGAGGTGCATTAGATTGTGAATCAAAGAACGACGGGTGAAACAAACTCCGATTGAACTTTTTCGCAATTGTTTTATGCAAACTTCCGCATCCGGTCGATGGCAGCCTCCATTGCATGATTTGGTTTTAGAAATATTTTTTCAAATGCTCGAATCTCATTGGTTCCGGTGTTTGGTGACGCTTTTCGTTGAAGATAACCAGGCCCGTGCGGGCCGAGGTTGGTCTTAAAGTATTTTAATTATAAATTAGAGGTGCATAAGATTGTGAATCAAACAAAGACGGGTGAAAGAAACTCCTTTTGAACGTTTTTCAATTTGTTATGCATACTTCCGCATCTGCAAGATGGCGGCCTCCATTGAGCTTCGGAATTCTCAAGCCAAGGCATAATCTGGTTTTCGACATAATACGTACGCGTTTATTGACAACACCGGCTTCGCCGGCTATTATTCAACCTAGAAAGGTGGTTTTGGTGTCTAACCCTAGGTTTTAGGGCCCAAGGAATCCAAATGAATCAATAAAATTACCATCAGTTATTTATTTATTGACAAGTCCAAGATGACATCCCAAGGTGACATCCTGATCCACTAAAATGGCTCTGTCGAATAGTAGTCAACCTAGAGAGATTTTTTCAGTGTGTATACCTAGATTTAAGGCACCCAGGAAATCATCAAAATTACTTAAATAAGCACAAAGTAATCAGGTAATCCAGTAAGCCAGGTTTACCAGCCCATTAGGCATTTGTTGTCTTATACAGTTAGTCGCTATTCATTGTCATCCTCCGACTCCTCTGGAAGAAACTTGTTATGTGGATTGTCACATTCTTCAAGTTGGCACGGTCCACAGGCAGTAGTACATGGTAGTCCATATCGTCTACAAGAGCAGCGGAGTGTCTTGCAGGCAGTGGAGCAGTTACAATGAATGACCTTCAAGAGACTGTCTGGAGCAGCGTTCATTCTTGACATAAGTGGGACAAACTGATTATCCTGCAGGCTCCACCCCCATTTCATGGCATCCATACCCTCTTCTTTTCCCATCCACACCATGATCTGGTAGTACGCTATACGACAGTGAAGTTTGGTAGCAGATTCAGTTGGGGGCAGACGTTCGGGTGTTACAAAAGACGAAGCAGAGACAACCTTCTTGCTGAAGGTGTTATATCGCATTGTTGCAAGGGAATCTTTGCACTTGCCACCAAAGAGGATAGCCATTACTCGGCATCCAAGGTCATCGATCACCTCTGTGGTCTGGTTTGGGATGGTGAATGTGTTGGCACAAGACCGAAGGACAGGGTCTCCTTTTACAAGCTTCTGGAAAGCAGTCTTTTTGCCAACACCAAAAATCCGAGAAGTCGTGTCACAACCAGTCATGGCATGGATGAATATCAACTGAGAACACATGTCATGTCCGAGGATTTCTTTTAGACGGTTGATGTCATACACTTTAAAACTGCCATCAGCTTTGGACTTGTCTATGACTTGTTTATGAGCCTTGCAGCTGTCTCAAGTATTGCTCTCTTCTGCGACTCTTCATCACCTTCTTGGTTTGTGCTGTTGAAGTATGATCTGAGGATGTGTGACGTTTTCTCTCTCATTGTCACTATGTCATCTAAACCTTCTCCTTCTGCAATATATATGCAGTTCCCATACCGTTCCTTCAGCTGTCTTTTTAGGTATTGATTACCATAGGGGAGGGAATCGGCCTTAGACAAATACTCTTTCATTTTACACCTAAGGTCAGAAACAGTCAGCTGTTCTTCATCATTCGCTGCAAGGTATGCACACATCTTTGACATGGCTTGTTCTTGGTCCTCATATTTTGGCCTTCCAGATTTCCTCCGCTTTGGATCAGGATCTGTCTGAAATTGCAGGGGTATATGACGGCCACACCTGAAATGGCTGCTACAATCTTGATGATACACGCAGTCTGCAGCGTGTAGATCCCCATGATCGTATTCAATTCTACCTTTGACCTTGAAAGACCACTCATCTTGCCGGTTATCACAGCATAGCAATATTTTCTTTGCAAAGATATCAGTTTTCACATAACTATAGTCTGCACTCCCTTCCTGAACACTAGTGCCGCAGAAAAGGCAATCAGTTTTGCTATTGAACGGACCTTCAGAAACCCTAGTACTCCTTTTTGTGGTACTGGATTCACCACTCTGTTTCCTCTTTAAATGAAGATCTATTTCAATACTGTTTGTGTACATTTTGCGACAGTTCAAACGCACTTTACAGCCAGCAGTCACAGCAATGGAGTCACCTCTCCGAACACTAGCTTCATTGATCCCATCAGCACCCTTTTGGCGAATCTTGCCTACATCACCTCCATCTTCCAATTTGCCTTGACAAATGGGACAGATCTGGTCACTGCAGGATGCACTCATCTTGTACCTTGAAGAAAAAAAGAAGAAATTAATACACGTATGATTAGTGCCTTTACAAAATCATAACGAAATGCAAATAGCCTCTAGAATGGTCAATATATGGAAAGTAACCACCTAACCCCCCAAAATTAGTACAAAACTCTGACTTCCAAATTCTTTTTGTTTCCTGAAGATGCCACTGACAGTTAACTGAGAGTTAACTGTGACAAAATTTGAATATACAACACATGGAATTTTCCACACCCTTGAATATACTCAAATTGCCAAAAAGCCACCCTTTTGGGTGGCACACTGGCACAGTCCTACTACCCTGGACACATGGAGTGCCCCCCCCCCCCCCAGGCTATAGCTGGGAAAAGTTGTGTACATTTCTTTTGGAAATGTCTAAAAAATATGGATTTTGTTTATGCATACATGTACCAAATAATATACTTATTCCTTTTGAGATGAAAATAAATTGTTTGTCAGATTTTTCAGTCCCCCCACACATTACACTCTTATCTCCAATCTGAAACACACACTTGGTTCATTAGCTGGTGAGTCGGAGGATGACGATGAATAGCGACTAACTGTATAAGACAACAAATACCTAATGGGCTGGTAAACCTGGCTTACTGGATTACCTGATTACTTTGTACTTATTTAAGTAATTTTGATGATTTCCTGGGTGCCTTAAACCTAGGTATACACACTGAAAAAATCTCTCTAGGTTGACTACTATTCGACAGAGCCATTTTAGTGGATCAGGATGTCACCTTGGGATGCCATCTTGGACTTGTCAATAAATAATTAACTGATGGTAATTTTATTGATTCAATTGAATTCCTTGGGCCCTAAAACCTAGGGTTAGACACCAAAACCAACTTTGTAGGTTGAATAATAATTGAGATATGGCCATTTTAAGCTCCGGGTGGCCATCTTGGATGCCATCTTGAAAATGACCCCTTTCCGGAGGTCAGATGTTACTAGATTTTTAGTATGTTATTTAGCATGCCCAATGGTACCAGAATCCATTGAAAAACCTTTTGTATCAATTTCTTTGGGGTTCAACCATATATTGACCCCTCTACAACAGGCATTTAAGGCCATTTTCCCTGCTAGAGCAGAGCCTTGCGGTCCCCATGACAATCTTCTCCATTTTGCCCTATTTTCTGCATCTCCCCTTGTTAACCCCCTTGCCCGCATTTCTTCTTCCACCATCTTTAGCCAAGTCTTTTTCAGTCTTCCCCATCCTCTACTTCCTTCTACATTCATTTCCATCACTCTTCTCAACCAGTCACTTTCATCCTTCCTCAACACATGACCAAACCATCTTAACCTGTTCCTCTTCACATAATCAATCACAGGCTCTATTCCCATCATCTTTTGCAATTCATCATTTGTCTTCCTCTCTCTCAACGATACTCCGCACATCCACCAAACCATTCACATTTCCACCCCTTCCAGCCTTCGTTGCTGCTTTACGTTCATTACTCATGTCTCGCTCCCATAAATCATAACACTTCTCACACATGCAGCATACACCTTTCCCTTCAGCTTCAACGACACTCCCCTCATCAGCATGCCACTCAGTTCCCGAAACTTCTTCCATGCACATCTCACTCCAGCAACCGTTGCCGAGTCTGATCCACCTTCTCCATTCAGCATGTCTCCGAGGTAGCAAAATGTTTTCACATCTTCCAGCTTCACGCCGTCTCCAAGATCCAACTCAACATTTCCTCCATCTGCAGCTCCCTCTGTGCACACCTTACATTTGAATGTAGCTGCCACACTGGTTAATGACCCTGTCAGACCACTACATTTTTGATGAACCCACTCATCTTTATTATTATCTTTATCCTTAATTCATATTTATTTGAATTATGGAGTCCTCCAAAGATGATCACAAATTTATACTCTTTGCAAATTAAATTGTATCATCTTTTGCAGAATTCACAGAGGTTAGTCAAAGGAAATAACAAGAGTTTAACCTGTGTTGAGAGAAATTCACATTTTGTCATATGATATTCATGGCCAGTCTTACCATTGCAGGGGATTTTGATGATAAAATGGAATGTTATTTATATCATAAAAAAGTGTCATCAATAACTTCGAAGAATCAAGTTGTTGATCATATCTTTTACATGTCAACAAACATGCCTAAATATATAACGTTGGTTTGTTTAATTGGTTATTTTGATATTACAAAATGTCCCCAATTGCGTAATTGTGTGTAATATGTGTAAATAAGCAAATATAATGAAAAACTGCACGCTGCATTGTCAATATAATGTCACTATATCAGAAATTTAAACCAATGGCTGCCATCTTGGAAATGGCTGCCATTTTGAATTTTTTTGAGTGGCCCCATGTCCAAAATTAATCAGTATGCGGTGGTCAACCACTGTGTCAAATTTGCTACTTTAAAAAACCCCACAACGGTTTCACCTATTCTGCCGGACTATTATGCCTCTGTGGCCACAGAGAGGAATTTTCCACAGTTGCTGCCGATTGGTCCATAGTTTATTGTCACCCAGGAATCCAACTGCGGAACCTCCAAATGATAGGGTTTTGACCACATGAGTAAAAGTTTATACTGGACTACCAAAAGCCTTCCGTGCTTATAGAAGGAGGTGTTTTGGTTTTTATAAATTTAAAAGTTCTAAGTTTTTTTGTTCAATTTTGTGTATTTAATTCATTAGGAGATTGAAGGCCCTTTAAGAAAATAACAAGGTTGTTGATTGATCATTGTAAGTGACCACATCATGTAACAATGTTGCAACAGGTAATGTGAGTCTGTGTTTTCACTAAATGATGAATGACAATCAGAAATGTAGTCAGACAAAGCCATAAGTTGTTAGGTACTTGTAAAGTATGATAATAAACCCTGACAACTGTGAATAGCAGTATCAGACAGAGAGCACCTCACCGCTGCTTGGGCAATTTCGACCAAAATCTATTATCTGAGAAAAGAAGTATCAACTGATAATTTCTGATCAGTGTTGTTTTACCTGTATTATTTATTTTATTTTCAGGCACATGGGGGAATTATTGTAGTTCTTCTGTTAGAAAATATGTTTGGGAGTTTTGTTTGTCGTTGTTTGTTTGTTTTTGGATAAAATGACTCCATGGACATAGTTTGAGTGGGAGTTTGAGAAAACAAATTACGTAGATTGTACACATGGTTTATACTCTTATTTATGCATTGAAGAGATTGATTGTGAGATTTTGTTGACTCAACATGAGCACTGTATTTTTGCTGCAGCGTACGCGCCACACAGCCTGTATTAAATAAGTCATTACATTCAAAATAAACAGATGAGGCTCCTGAAAAAGGTACTGCACTTGTTTTTATTTCATGTGAAAATATTTTAATTTCTATTTTACGTGAAATTGCTGAAATTCACCCAACTGGCACCATGAGTGTACCAGAATGGATTTTCATGCACAACGCAAATGCACTGTACAACATGACGAAACCATCACAGGCCTTGTGAAGATAGGCCTCATCGATCGATGCAGCAGTATGTTGTTTATACACTGCCCAAATAATTATGTGGCATTCTTTCAAGCAGAGATTTTACCGTGGAGGTTACGCAGGTCCTAGCTATTATTTCCAACTATTTTTTCTTAATCAGTATTTATAAAACCCATGTCATTATAAAGGTATTTGTTGACGAATTCTGGGAATATCGCGACAATTTGAAAGAAAACACCCGTCGTTATTTATTTGGAAAGATGTGTACACAGCATAAAGTTGTGGCTAAAACTATTGGCACCCTTGCACTTTTTTCAAATAATGCACCATTTCTTCCAGAAAATTGTTGAAATAAAAAAATATTTGGTCTCCACATATGTATTTCTTTGTTTGCAGTGGAACAAAACAAAAAAGCTGAAAAAATTACTAAATCTTAGCTTATTCCGCACAGGAATCCTAAAATGGCCCGGACAATATTATTGCCATCTTTTAGAGGTTGTTAAAAATAATTAGATTTCAAGCAGGTGATTCTCCTTTACTTTGGGATTGAACACACATATGCTGAGTTGCAGGTGCCTGCAAAATAAAAATCACTCATTCAACCAGTTTGAATGGAGTAAAGGAGTCATTCTGCTATTTTGTGTCACTGTGTGTACCGCAAAGAGCATGGAGAAAAGAAAGAAAACCAGAGAATTGTCTGAGGAAGTCAGACACAAGATTGTAGCCAAGAAGGGACAATCGCAAGGCTACAAGTCCATCTCCAGAGACCTTTATGTTCCTGTGTCCACCATATGCAATGTTATCAGGAAGTTTAAGGCCCATGGCACTGTAGCCAACCTCGCTGGACGTGGTCGCAAGAGAAAACTTGATCTAAGATTGCAGCGAAGGATTGTTCGAATGCTGGAGGAAGCACCTCGATCAACTGCCAAACATATTCAAGCTGACCTTCAGACACAAGGTACGACAGTTTCAACTCACACTATCCATCGCCAACTCAATGAAAGGGGTTCTATAGTAGGAGACCCAGGAAGATCCCACTGCTGAGAAAGCCAAACTGGAGTTTGCCAAAACACACCTAAACAAGCCAAAATCCTTCTGGGAGAATATCCTGTGGACAGATGAGACCAAATTAGAGCTTTTTGGTGAAGCACATCATCTCTATGTTTACAGGAAACAAAGTGAAGCCTTCAAAGAAAAGAACACCTTCCCTACAGTTAAACATGGAGGAGGTTCAGTGATGTTTTGGAGTTGCTGTGCTGCCTCTGGCACTGGGTACCTTGAATATGTGCATGGCATCATGAAATCAGGAGATTACCAAGGCATTTTGGAGTGCAATGTTCAACCAACCCAGTGTAAGACATCTGGGTCTCCGTCGAAGGTCATGAGTCTTACAGCAGGACAATGACCCCCAAACACACTTCAAAAATCACCCAGGAATGGTTCAAGTCAAAACGTTGGACTGTTCTGAAGTGGCCAGAAATGAGTCCAGATCTAAACCCATTGAACACATGTGGGGAGATCTGAAAACAGCAGTTGGGAGAAGGCTCCCTTCAAATCTGGGAGAACTGGAGCAGTTTGCACAAGAAGAGTGGGCAAAACTGCCAGTAGAGAGCTGTCGAAAGCTCATTCATGGCCAGAGGAAGTGCTTGACTGCAGTTATTTTGTCCAAAGGATGTGCTACCGAATATTAAGTCCACGGTGTCAATCATTTTGTCAATGCCATTTCTATTTATTTTCTGATTAAAAGGATATATTTAGTTCTGAATCAAAAACAAAGGTTCTGTAATATTAACAGTGAAATAAAGAATTGTGGAGACCAAATACTTTAGACAATTTCAACTTATTTTTAGAGAAAATTGTGAGTTATTTGAAAAAAAGTGCAAGTGTGCCAATATTTTTGGCCACGACTGTATGCAACACGAAGAAGATAACTGGTCTCGGGCCTCATTGTCACATGACCGCTGCAATTCCATGAGGTTTCCACACTTCTCGTGGGATTGAGAACTAGACATGCGACAGTGACGGGCCATAACACGTATGAGCCATTCCAATCGTGCTTTCTGTGACATCAGTGATGTCATGAAATAGGGGTAGGGGTGGGGGGTGGAGGTGAGGTCGTTAAATATTCCACTGTTTCGATGTGGGAATGCACGTTTGCTTTTAAGAGTGGGGTGAGGAGCGGAGGACAGTATTGAGGTTGGAGGGGGGGGGGGGGCGAAGAAAGGACAGAGTTGGGAGGGAGAGGTCGAGGCTTTGCAGTTGTGGTGGGGGGGGTGGTGATTGAGGAGTAATGGTGAAGAGGTGAGAGGGGGGTTGAAGGCTTGGAGTGGGGGAGGGTATTGACACCTTATCGTTGAGAGTGGGAGTGTGAGGACTTGAGGTTTGGGAGTTGGAGAGTGGGGGGAGGGGGGGTGCGTTGAGGAGTAATGGTGAAGAGGTGAGAGGGGGGTTGAAGGCTAGGAGTGGGGAGGGTATGGACACCTTATGGTTGAGAGTGGGAGTGTGAGGACTTGAGGTTTGGGCAGTGGGGGGGTTGGGGGGTGGGGGTGGGGAGAGTTGACGACTTGTAGTCACATTTCACATTGCGGACTGGTGGGACGGACTTCCCCAGGACCGCATCAGACGCCTGGTACAGATCATGCGTCGGAGGTGTACAGCCTGCATCACAGCTCAGGGAGGACACACACGATATTGAGGACTGCTGTCATTCTGTCCTTGCCTATTAGGAGTGTTGCGTCCATTCCTCTGTCATTTTGTTTTGACTGTATTCAGGTGCGTGCCTTTGTGTTGCAGTGCTGTGACTTTTGTTGCACCACCCCTTGTGATGTTCATGCTTTTTGCTTCTTTGTGATTGAGGGCAACCTCGTGCTTATTGACATGTGTTTCGTAAAGATTGCTGAACTTACCTCTGTGTTCAAATATTTTTCGATTTTTGCGTGGAGGATTTCAATGAGTGTCCTTCTAACGATTTGATAAGTGTATTTTAATGTTGAGTTTACATGGTGTACATATATATATATATAATATATATATATATATATATATATATATATATATATATATATATATATATATATATATTATATATATATATATATATATAGTCATCTTCTCTCTCTCGACCTCAGCACCTTTTGTTGCACCATCTGCACCACCACCGCCAGCACCTGATCATGTCGCCACCTGTATCGTCCTGCTGCCAATGCTACTGAGCATGCACTCAGTGCATGCTGCACCGTTCCTAAACCTCCACACAAAATAACATCTCATCTCATCATATACGAGTCACGTGAAAAAGTAAGTATACCCCATGTAAAGTGTTGACTTTTTCAACGATATTTCGAACATACAGCTATTTGATCTTCATTTCAACAATATTGATAGATAACGGTGATTATAATATAACAAATATCATGAAACATTTACATTTTGTAGTCCATTGTATAATTTCAATAAACATAAATGCAAATTTCGCATGTGGAAAAAGTAAGTACACCCCTACATTTATCACTACTTGTAATAACTAAAATTAGAATCAGGTGCACCACCTCAGGTGCAAATGATTAGAACATCGTTAGAGAATATCTTGGAGGAACCTGTCTTATTTAAACCTCAGACATTTAGTTTGGTTTGCTCTTTGTTGTTGAAGTGTGTGGCGTCACCATGCCTCGATCAAAAGAGCTATCTGAGGCCTTCAGAAAGAAGGTTATAGATGCCTACGAGTCTGGAAAGGGATTTTCAAAGATCTCCAAACAATTTGAAATCAATCATTCGACTGTCCGGAAGATCATCTGCAAGTGGAGAAGATTACAAACAACTGCCAACTTGTTCAGGCCAGGCCGCCCCAGCAAGTTCAGCCCGAGAGCAGACCGCAAGATGCTGAAAGAAGTCCCCAGAATGTCATCACGGGACCTACAGGTAGCTCTTGCCACTGTTGATGTCAAAGTGCACGAGTCTACCATAAGAAAGAGGCTGCACAAATTTTATCTACATGGGAGGTGTGCCAGGAGGAAAGCTTTGCTGTCCAGAAAGAACATCAGGGCAAGACGAAAGTTTGCCAATGAACACCGAGGCAAAGACCAGCACTTCTGGAACAATGTGCTCTGGACAGATGAGTCAAAGGTAGAGCTATTTGGCCACAGTACCAGAAGACATGTTTGGCGAAAACCCAAGACAGCATTTGACCACAAGAACCTGATACCAACTGTAAAGCATGGTGGTGGAAATATTATGGTTTGGGGCAGCTTTGCTGCATCAGGGCCTGGGCATCTCACCATCATAGAATCCACTATGAATTCTTAAATGTAGCAGAGGGTGCTTGAGGATAATGTGAGGCCATCTGTCGGAAAGTTGAAGCTCAACAGATAGTGGACTTTGCAACATGACAATGACCCTAAACATCCCAGTAAATCCACCAAGGAATGGCTGAAAAAATAATATTGGAGGGTTCTGGAAAGGCCAAGTCAAAGCCCGGATCTAAATACTGTCAAGATGTTGTCGGGGGATTTGAAACGAGCTGTGCATGCAAGAAACCCCTCAAACATCACACAGCTGAAAGAATTCTGCATGGAGGAGTGGGCAAACATTTCTCCCAGTCGATGTCAGAGACTGGTAGACAGTTATAAGAAACGCCTACTTGAGGTTGATTCTGCCAAAGGGGGCAATACCACCTATTAGGGGCAAGGGTGTACTTACTTTTTCCACAGAAGGAAATGGCATCTCTGTTAATTGTTTGTTGAATAAATTATTGCAAAGTCAATTTGTCATTGTTTTTTGTTCAATTAGATCAGCTTTATCTGTAGATACTGTTTAAATGAAGATCAAATAGCTGTATGTTGAAATATGTTGAAAAAGTCAAAACTTTACATGGGGTAAACTTAATTTTTCACGTGACTGTACATAGGTATTAATATATATTGTTACGTTTATGGATTATGGGATGGGGGTGGTTGGGGTGGGGAGAGTTAAGGACTTGTAGTCACATTTCACATTGCATGGATGGTCTACGGTTAGTACATACAAATTTAGCCTTATTTAATGTCGTCGCATTTGACTTGATTTTGTTTATGAACACAACTTTAAATTTTTAACATGTAAACTTGATTATGAATTGTGATGAATATCAGCAAAAACTTCCAGACGATAATAAATGTAGATAAATTTGTTTTTCAGATGGAGAATCAGCGTATTTTTGTATTCCTTGTAATACCACCTTTCACCAGGAGCGGTGCTATACAATACACATTTGCATCGTGAGAATTGCGGTCCTGAACTGCCAGACGATGATTTTTTTTGTTTCCTCTTAAAAACTTTTCAGGCACTGAGTACAGCCACCATTTTTAAACCCATTCCAGCCAGCAGTTCAGGAGTGCATAAAAGTCAGACACACAAACAAATACACAGAGACTTTCCGAATTATAAATACTATATTAAGTTCAGTCATCTGACATTGTCTCAGAGTATAATCCAAAGTGTTTTTTTTATATATCATACATTGATGACCATCTTGCTAAGATAAAGTATTGAGGTGCCTTCCATCAATATATCTTACCATCCGGCACCCACTTAATGCCATCCATTAGCAGAGGAAGAATCGGGGTTCTAGGACACATTAAATTTAACATTGAAGTCAATGGGGAACATTATGGAAACTTATGGACTCAAACCCCCTCTCCTGAAAAATCACACCCTTTTTCTCCCTCTTTTAACTTATTAACTCTCCCCATTTTTCATTATACTCGTACAGAGACCCAACGAATATTTGTGTTTAATTTTTAGGTAATAGCTTAATTTTCTTAAAAGCAGAATCACCATCTAAAATATTGATAAATATTATGTTAGAATTTGCTTCTAGATGTCGCTGTTCAGATAATATGAAACGATAAACCTCTCTTAACGACCTCATCTAACCCCTTCCCGAACCACATATCATTTTGAGATTATAGTAAATTATTTTCCCATAGATTTCTTGGCACCATCAAAGTTTTCAGTCTACTCAAGGATGTTGCCTCTAAGAGCCTCTAACTTATTCGTATTTAAATTTTTTCACTTATTTGTTTTATTTACCTTTACCCCCGTTATTTCTTATAAGAAATAACATGAATGTGATATTTTTCACATTCATGATGTTCTCCATTTTAATACCAAGGTTGTTGTTTTCTCCACTCTTTGGTTTGGTTAATGCTTGGTTCTATCATTTATATATCAGTAAAAAAAGGTGGCGGTAGCCCGTTAAAATTCCTAACCCCCCCCCCCCCTTTTTATCTTAACACTTATGGTTATCACTTATATTTATCTTAACACTTATAACCATAAGGGAGGCTATGAATTCCATTTTCTAAAATAAACCTCTTATTATCAAAAGCTCCAAGAGCTTTCTTATTTACCTCTTCTGAATATAATTGATGTTTTAACTCCTTATCGTATTCATTTTTCTAAACTCTTCTTTCTTTAAAGTTAAACAATTATAATAACTAGCAACGGTACCCGTCCTATGGGCGGGTCTTCAATTGGGAGGCCCAAATGAAAAGGCAAAATATCAGAAATTGAAGGTTTTTTTTATTTTAAACGATTTATATAACATCCGTTAAATAATATCACATGCAAATCATCAAAATTTAAACTATTTGTAGAATTTCAATAAAAGCCACATCACTGTTCATATCGGTAAATATTATTCCATCATGTTTGGAAAAACTGGAAAATTGGACAAATTGGAAATAGGTAAAATTGGAAAAACAATATAGCCAATTTTACTCCAGGGGGTCCCAGGATTACCCACCCAAAATTTCGTTGCGATCGGTTCAGCCATTTTTGCGGTACTAAACCGCAAATTGCGGTACTAATAACTAAATTATTATTAGGTTAAATAAAAACCAACTGGAAACCAGGCATCGAACACTACCGCTGGTGCCGCAGCCGCTACATCACCACCTCAATCAGGCAGGGTCCGTGGGGCCACGCCTCGAGGAGCGGTGGTTGGTCCGGGATTTGATTGGTGCAAGGACTGGTAAGATGGAACTCGCTGATAGGAGCAGGCACGGAGACGTCATGAGATGACATCAGAGACTTGACTATAAAGGAACACTCGGCTGACATTTTCTCCTCTTGCACAAGGGAGATTCATCACGAACAGTCGTGTCCCGACATTTTGTCTTTCTTCTTCTCTCGCTTTCCTCGTGGCTTTCTCTCATGTGCTGGGGAGCTCCGGAGTGAGGGACATTCTTAAAGAGTGGGGACATATACAGTGTGCTCTTGAGCGAGGGACATTCATTGGGAGCAGCCACGATTTTGTATCTCTCAGTTGCTGAATCCGGTGGTGAACAGTCATGTTCCGACATCTTCCACGTGATCATGAGGAGGTGGAACTGCGGATGGAGAACTGCGGTTTCCTGTGCATGGACGATGAAGACTAGCTCGGCTGGGCGAACGAGGGTGCGCGAGGCTTAGTTCGCCCCCATGGCAGTGCAGCCTGTGGTTTTGCCACCAAGGACGCGAGGGGTTTTGATGATTTCCGACGAGGTTCAAGAGCAGCTGAGAGCTAAGTGCCACAAATCACACATAATTATTTTCCAGTTATAGTTACCTTTGTCTGTATTCAGGTCTGTCTGGGGGCACTCCAATTAGAAATACTAGTGAGATACCCATGCTACGCATGGGTGGGAGGCCACAAGCAAACAGGCAATGCAGATACGGCGAATGCTAAAGCATGAAACCAATAAATTCCACATTCCTGAAGCACCCTCAGTCGCACGTCAGACATGGACAGCAAGTTCGTGAAGGACTTCCATGAAAAACGTACCCGTTCGCAAACAAACGGGTACGTTCACGTATAGAAACATCGATCATGGTTCGGTGGCGAATCTGCATATGGCGATCCGCGAAGTTCACGTTTAGAAAGTAGAAACCATCATGGCATGTCGTCATTTACTTGAACTCGATATCTCTTTTTTCATTCCAAACAACACAACTCCAATCACAAATTAAACTTTTCACAACATTGTTAATGTTTCCTTCATTGTAAAAACTACCAAGTCAACAGTTAAAAGGATTTTGAGCCGATAGGTTGTTCCGGCCTTGGCAAGATCGATGGAGACAGCGATCTGTTAGCGTATACACCGCCCAAATAGCTATGTGGAATTCTCTCATGTAGAGATTAAACTCACGTCGTTTGAACTTTTGGCCGAGGTCATTATTTACTTTTAATGATGTTTATATCGGTGCAGCCGATCGGTGCAGCCGTTTGTGCAGCACCCGGGAAAATAATGTTATGTGGGAGTCCAAACCTGAAAATGCTGGGGGCCAAAGCTGAAATTGGAAAAACAATATACCCTATTTTACTGCAGGAGATCCCAGCATTACCCACCCAAAATATCGCTGCGATCGGTTCAGCCGTTTTTGCGGTACCTTCGAACGGACAGACAGACGGACATTTGGTGAATTATAGTCGGATAGTTTTATCGTGCATTATTTTGTGACCAGCATTTTCTTTAATAAATCCGGTATTTTTGTAAATTTTAATTCCGTGTTGGTTTGAGTTGATTTATTGCATGGTCGAGGACGTCGTGTGGACTCATGAAGGTAAGCTCGTCATCCTCCTTTCCCTCGCGTGTAACAAATACTGTCATTTTGGATTGAATGCCTGGGAGTAAAGCTCGTTTAGTCATCCATGTCACCCTGCGGTTTTCACCACAGGGTAGTCACACAACAATATATACACTTAGTTATAAAAAATCTCTAGATATGGTAAATTTTGTCAGATTTCACTGCAGATTTGGACATTTATTTAGTTTACAAGATCCAATCCTCATATCCGAATCCAGATTTTGATGATAACCTTCAAATATGTAATCGTAAATCGATCGTGTTTCCAAGGCAAGGCACGTTTGAATAAGCCGAGAAAATGGTGGCTTAAGAACCCAGTGAGTGACAGTGGGCTGACCAAGATGATGGGCCGCCATATTGGTAAGGCTTTTTGAGGTTTTTTCTTATGAGCACCTTGTTAATCATCTTCGAAAAGGGTGTTGTAATACACCCAAACACCCAGGTTTCATCATTGCAATCTGTCGGAGGTACAGGTGGATGCACGCAAAGTTTGGGGCCACTAGGTTTCATGGATTTGGAGTTACGGAGGAGACTGACAGATGGACGGATGGACACTGCCTTTTATTATTAAATATATCCCTGCAAATGTCTGCTGTTCTTCATCTGCTCCAATCGGTTAATTTGATCATTTGCTTGTTAAAGTGGACAATTTTCTGGCCATTTTCAGAGAGCCTCCTAAGTGTCGACGAGTCTGGTATATCACTCAGGCGGACTGGCATGGTCTTCAAGCAGCCCTCAAATATCTGGACTAGTCTCCCATCTCTCCTGCCTCTGACATCAACTCATCCTGGGAATTTTTCCAAAGTAAATTGCTCTCTCTCTCATGCACAGATTTATCCCATCATGTCTTCAGTTTTCATTCCTGTCCTACCATCCATGGTACACTGAATCTTGTGGTGAGGCAGTTGCCCTGAAACAACTTCCCTTCAACTCATGGAAGGCAAATCCAAATGAAGGTAATCTCAGTTCCTTTCACAAAGCTCAGAGCAAGTGTGTCTACCCTCAGGAGAGCCAGGAAACAATGTCTTTCCACTCTCAAGACTGAACTCTCAAATCTGTCTCCCTCCTGCAAATCCTGGTGGCGTCTGATCAAATCTGTTTCTGGAGTTTATTCCCCTTCCATCTTCTCCTTTACCTCAAATAGACCATGGGCCGAACCTAATTTTTCTGCTTAGTTTTTGAGTTTCATAGTCTCCTCCTGGGGACTACTTGAAACCTTCCTTAATATATTCCTCATATGTGCCTGAACCCAAAATCAAATGTTCCCAAGCTTGAAAATTGAGTGTTACTGAGAATTTCACAAAAAAACAAAGAAATACATAGAAATGGTTGCTAAGGTAATTTTACCCTAGCAACGGTGACACATAGGCATTTTCTGTGGGTTTAGAGCACAGAAATGTAACAAATGGGCAGAAGAAATACTTGTAAAAGACTCCATTTATATAAACACATCCATAACATGATGTTAAATGTTGATGAGAGGGTCTTTGTCGTGTCTTACACAATGAATTACGGGAGACATCAATGGCTAAATTAGTACAGTTCATAGCGGGTAGTAAACTAACTTGGAACACCACTGCCATCATCTTTTCACCAAACAGAATAGTTTAAAATGCAAACATCTCACAACCACGTGTTTAAATGAAGAAAAAACATACCCCTTATTTATTTTATATCTCTGTTCATCCAGTTTAATGTTTGCTTGAAAAACTTACACCCAGTACCATCCTCGCTTGTGCTCATACTTCATTACAAAATATTTCCCTCTTTTTACAGTTTTCAATTACTAAATTTTGTTTCTCCTATTTCATACCTCGTACACAGGCACTTTCTTTTCCCCTCCACTCCCTCCCCCCCCCCCCCCTCTTTCTCTTCCTTTTCCTTTTGTCCTTTCTCTCCGTAACTCTCCTCTCACATCTAAGTGTTCGTACATGTAATGTTACAAACGAACTGCGTACAGTGCAATGAGTAACTTGTGTCTTGGTTGGTGTCTTTAATACAAGCTGAAGCCATTATAAAAATCATCAATTCGTGATAATGTCAATCACTGAAAAGAAGCGTACATCATAATATTATGTTAAAACCTGCAAAGTATTTATAATGATGTGGCATTATATATTTCTCAGAACATTTAAAAGCCAGGTTTAGGTTGTAACTGGTCATCATTTACGCAATGAAGCAATCTTTGTCAATTTCATTAAGTCATGATGAAATGAATCCAGTAATGATGAAATGATCTTCAAGTCTTACCCCTTAAAACAATTTTTAACACTATTGGTCTATTTTAACATACACTTGTTAACATACACTGAACACTATAACATACACATTTATTTAACATACACTATTTAACACTATTATGAGGTAATCAATCACACAAGTCTATTATTTTTGTTTCTACCAATCATTAACATAGTACATGTAGCTTAAATGTTTCCACAAAAACATTGCGTACAAAGTTGGTCACAGAACAAAGTGTTACAAATCATATACTGCTAGGAATATCATTTTTCAAGGTTTTCAATAGAATAGTACAAAATCAAATGATGAATAATAATTGAGAAAAAAATGATGTGCATAATTCATATTTTGTGTGGAACAACCAGGATGTATTAACTTTGATATTCTATTAAAAATAGCAAAAAGGAAACACCTACATGGGGCTATGCTAAATCACCTTCCTCCCTTATTTCTTTTCCCTCAGACAAAACGAAACAAAATAACAAAAGCAGTCATTGCACGGTGAAGGATGATGAAGACAAATCAAACAAACTATATCTCATCCTCTGAGTCAGGGGTGTCAGTTTCATAGTGTTCAAGTTCCTCTGCTGAAACTGAAACATTTTCACACCCTACACAGGAACAAAGGTCTGTGCAAGGAAGCTTGTTGGCCAAACAAGAACATCGCCGTTGTGAACACTGCATCTTCTTGCATGAGCACTGTGACAACTCCATAACACTTGCAGGTGCAGGGGGAAGCCCCATCCAATCGACCACTAGCTCATCACCATCTGCTTTCCATCCATGATTTTTTGGAGATGGAATGTTTGGCATGGTCTCAAGACATTGCTTATGGATTGCTGCCTGATAGTTTGCACGTTGTATATGTTTGTGCAATGAATCCTTATTAGGTGGCAAACATTTCTCTACACATCCTTCTGTCTTGAACATCTGACACCTGGCCTGATTCACATCTTTGCAGTTAGTCTGGCCATAGAGTGCACAAGTGAACATCTCAAGTCCTGCATAGAGAGTTTCAGGAATCTCAAAAGCTGTTCCCAACTTCTCAAATGTGGAACAGTGCTCTTTACTTGCTATTAAGATTTTGGCAGCCTTCACTTTCCCCATACCATACAGGGCACTCACTGAGTCGCATCCAGAAAAGCAGTGAAATCCCACAAGAGCAGAGCACACCTCCTTTTTTCTTTTTTTTCTTTTTTTTGTATACTGAATCGAGGCTCGTGAAAGAGCTAACATTTACTTCACAAACAAATCAACCAGACAAACAAAATATACAAAAAGAGGGAGTGGAAAACAATATGGGGAGAGAAGGGGAAGTGATGGAAGATTTGCTGGATGTCAATGGTACGTTTGCTCTTTCCTTTTCCAGTGTGGAAATATAGCTTAGCATCAATATCTTGGCAGAATGCAACGCACAACACAAACACATCTGTTTCTGGGCTGTTGATGATCACATGATCACTTGATCTGGCTGCAAATGCACTATGCAATAAAAGTCGCGTGTCCGCTTCTTTTTGATTTGTGAAGAGAAATTGAATGGCGACAACTTCGAGGTCTGTTTTCTTTTTATTCTGACGAAGAGCGTGGCATTCACCCCCGTGTCCTACAATGAGTCTTACATCATCGATGACTTCCATTGCATTCTTGCACCAGTATTCAAAGAGGCACTGTAACAGATTCTCCTTATTCTGACCGCATGACAAAAACTTTGACCATTGTTTTGGTATCTTCTGTTCAGGAGAGAAAATTTTCATGACTTGCGTTCCTCCTACTGACCGTCTACTTCTCTCACCACATTTGATACTTTTGGTATGGTATCTGTCAGGGACAAAGTGCACCACTTTTGACTTATACACTTTGGCTTGTCTCACGAGGCATGAAAGTACCTGAACAGCAAACTGGCCAAATGTTGATGGTGGCTTGAGAACTTGAATCAGTGCCATGGCATCCCAAACCCATGTTGAACCACTTGGGATAGCATTGATGGTAGGAAGTGGGTCTACTGCTTTCTCCATGAAGTGTAAGAGCTTTGCTTTGTTGGTGTTGATGAGCGATCCATCATAGTTCGCAAGAGGCAATGGTCATGGGCCCAGTGAATGAGTTAGCATCTCCTCAATATCAAGCTTCCTAACAGTACCAATCACGATTAACCTTGCAAAAAGATTCCTGTCAGCCTTAAGAGCAATCTCCTTCCCCTTCACGTTTGATACTCTAGGCTTGCCTGTGTCTTTGAATGTCTTCAATTTCATCTTCTTGACGGGATCGTGAAAGCTGATGTCTGAGGCTTGAAGTCGTTTCTCACAATAGGTCTGAAATGCTTCTTCTCCTTTCTCATAGGCTTTTTGGAGATCTTTCACCACCTGGGTTGATGCAACCTTCCCCGAGGTAATATGATATAGCTGATCAGATTCCAGAGAAGTATCAAAGGAATTTACCATGTTAATAATAGTATCCATGACACTTCTTACATCTTTATCATCTCGTATTTTCCTTGTTTCATCCATAGTCAGGTTCACGATGTTTTTTCGTTCAAAATTTTGGTAGATTAGCAAAACTATACATTTTTGGAATATTCAGAGCATGAGGAATACAAAAATTAATGTTTACATTTGCGTAGACACCTTTGCGAAAATGACACTCAGGACAGTGATGAAGATCTGTAAAAGCATATTCCTGAATGGTATAGACCTCGTAGATCCTGTGTATAGGACTTATAGTTCAATCTGATACTACCTATAACTTCCTATAACAACCTAAATCTTCAAAGGACTTGCAAAATCATGTATAATGTAATACAGTTATATCACAAATATAAAGACAATGGTTTTCAATGACCTTTGTTTGTTGCTTTTCTATAATCCTGAGCACTATTTTGAGGCCTTTATTGGATTCCTTGACCCAGAAAACATAGGATTAGCATATTTAATTAAGTCTCTAGGTTGACTAGAAGCCGAGATCACGCAAAATATGTATTTTATGGCGACCATTTTCAAAATCCAAAATGGCGGCCATGCAGGTGTCTGTGCAAATGCCAACATTGATTTTCCGATTCTCCATGCTCTGAAGATTCCAAAAATGTACAGGTTTGCTAATCCCAAAATTTTGAAAGAAATTATATTTGTTAACATAGTGAACCTGACTATCTTCATCACTGTCCTGAGTGTCATTTTCGCAAAGGTGTCTACGCAAATGTCAACATTAATTTTTGGATTCCTCATGCTCTGAATATTCCAAAAATGTATAGTTTGGCTAATCTACCAAAATTTTGAACGAAATTATATTTGTTAACATAGTGAACCTGATTACCAGGTCAATACGGGTCCTTGCAGACATTCTATGACCAGCCATCTCTGTACACTGCCTGCTAATTCCAGCTCTCTCATGTTGGGTCAAAGTCCATCTTTGAGCGGCACCCTTGTTGACAGTAAATCCAGTCAGACCTTCTTTGGTTTTGGAATCACGGTTGGCTGTCTATTCTATCACCTGGTAGCAGGCAACCTGAGCAAAGCCATATTCCTGTTGCCTCTGAACCACAAACTTTCCATTCTGCAACTCACCATGAATGTCTGGATGATCGTCGCATAGGCTATTCATTTCAAGCCAATATGCAGAAAGATACCGTGCATATTTGACGCGGTCATAGGAGAAAAACCATGGCATCATAGAGCGAACACTCGATAGGTGAAGATTCCAACTAGCAACTCTGGTTGCTCTGATGAACAGTAGTAGTTGTTGCACCATGTCAATGTATCTACTCCAGTACTGGAATGTCAGGTTCTGTTTGCTGTTCTTCTCCACAAAATCTGCATACCTCTGGAGGAGACAACTGATTCCTTCAGACTTCACAACGGTGTCAAACTCCCTCGGAAATGCAGCTTGCAGCTCTGTAGCATTGCAAAACACAAGGTCTTGCTCTTCATCTGGCAGAGTTTCGATGAAAGCTTGCCATCGTAATCTGTGCAATGCCTCGCAAATGATCTTGTGACTCCTCACACTGCGATTGTAGTGATGGCCACTGCACACTCCATTAACAGAACCTGCTGCAACTAGCTCAGATTCAATGAGGATGTCCTGTAGACCAGCATCGTTAAAATCATTTCCCAATACAGGCCATGAATGTCATGGCTGTATGAAACTCTCCCATTCGAAGTACAAGTCTTTGCATGAAGACAGGATTTTGCCAACGAATCTCCAGAGCTTTAGCGTAAATTGCCTGGTCCATGACTACGACAATCTGCTCTAAGCCAAGCTTGTTCGCGATGCTAATACTTCGTTGCAGAATTGTATTCACTGTGCTGAGGTTAGTAGGACTAGCATCGATTACTGGAAGAAATCCAATGCTTGATATTGATGGGATAGTATCTCTCTGTAGAATGGTATTAAAGCCTGTCCATCCAGGTAGGGTGTCAATATTGGAATCTGGTGCCTTGCAAAGAAAGTAGGCATCATCCAATGTTCGTGCATCTTCCTGCATCTGCACATAATGTGTGAGCTCTACCAATACACCCTCACCATACGGCTCTGGACCTGCCCTCTGTCCTCCAGTGTACAATTCAATATTTGGAGTGGGTGGCTGAAGGGATCTCTTTCTCGATCTTGTGAGAGAATGCTGTTCTGGTTCTTCTGCAGCAAGCTGGTTTCCATGCTGAATAATTATTCCATTGGTATTATGAGTAGTGCCCTTTCCCGACAAAGTCTCCTCCCCAAAATCGTTATTGTCCCAAACGAATGTAGTATGTATGTGGGGTTTGATTTTCGGTGGGATGTACTCCTCTCCTTGTTTGAGCTGCAACACAGCAAGGGCTGTATCGTGTTCTATGACTGCTGAATTTGAGGTACAATGTCCCAGGCCATTCAACAGCCCAATTAACTGAGCTGAACCGGTAAGATGACGCACAGACATTGCCAAAGCTGAATGTTTTGGCATTAATTGCTTTCCTTTCATTCCAAGATTGATGATATCCTGACACACAGATACAATTTTTTTACTGCTGGAATCATCTACATTTACACGCGAATCGTGTGGGGGGAAATCACTTGTGATGCCTGTAGTCCATGCCAGGATATTGAACAGCTCATCTGGAACTATGTTGTGTGCTGCTTGTAGAGTCAATTCCTTGGAACTTGGTGGCCACTTCAGTGGAGGGGGATGGCATCACATTTGTCTTTAATGGAATTCTTCAGTGCCAGAGCAGCGTGGTACATGGGGTCTACATTTCATCTGAGTTGTAATCCTGCTGGTTGTAGCACCCATTCTGACATCAGTGTCAGTGTCTGTATCGTCAGCACTTTCCGATGAGTCGTTCACTGCTTCCCCTGCAATCTCTGCTGTGGAAAGATCCTCAACAAACACAAGATCACTTTCATTACTTTTTGATGACTTGACAAATTTGAGGAATGGATATGACTGTAGTAATCTTCCTTTAAGGCTGTATGTCTTGTAGGATGGGATTTTCATGCCCTCCTCTTCTTCTACACACTTCTTGAACAAGTAATTTAACTTTGTTAACCTCAAAATTCCTCTATTTTTGACAATTCTCTCTTCAACAACTCTTTGGCAAAAACATTTATACCCCTTGTCATACAAAAAAACCTCTTAGGGGTTTTTCACATTGTTTTTGCATCTAGTGTAAGACTTAAACCAGCTCTTATGATACCTAGCTTCTATGGCTACTAGGCCTTTCCCTCTGATGTTAATGAGGAGGGCCTCATCTTTCCTCATCTCAGCTGCAGTGACCAGCTTACCAGCTGTTATAGTCTCACAATGAACCAACTGTTCCTTTCTTCTTTTTCTGCTGTGTGGTTCTACAATGTTCTTGTCTTTCTTGCAAATGAGACAGCATACTGGCAGTAGATGGGAGGATCTTGAGCCTGCCGCCCTGGAATGGGATGTCTTTGACCGCAGAAGTCTGATCTTGGGAGCCACTTCGTCTTGTCCCTGGTCATGTTCAGCAGATGCATCAGCTGCATTAAAGAAAGGGGACCAGTAGGGAGAGCAGTGGGAAAACAAGAAAAATATGAGGAATGAGAAACAAAAAGAAATACACAGTTTACAACTTTACACACCCTTCAAAAATAATTAAATCATTTTTAGTTGTATGATAGGAAATTCTGACATCTACAGGTCTAGATTATCTAAGGCAAACAAGCGTCCTGTATCCAGATAATATTGTCAGTATGAATAATGAGGTGTACAGGATGGTCCGTGGAGCTACCTAACATGACTCGTGACAAAATTCATATTTCATTGCAGTCAGACATAGAGGTGACAGTTACCAGCCTCCGTAAACATTCTATGGGTTACCAGCCACCTGAAAATTTGTTCAGCTTGTTCTTTTATTCCTGCATGTATGATGTCAACAATATGTGATATAAACTTCTCTATAAATACAAATTGATATGACTATTGTTGATTTCATACATGGAGGAATAAGAGAACAAGCTGAACAAATTTTCAGGTGGCTGGTAACCCATAGAATGTTCACGATACGGTGGCTGGTAACTGTAAACTCTACTCTCTAGCTTAACTTATGCCGTACCTAGTTAGCCATGAAATTTAAACGTACCAGGAACTAAAATTAAAATCTCCAGGGTATATCCCATAAATCTTGGTAGGAACCAAAATATTTCTGAAAGAGAATTTTAAAAACTAGCACAGAAGTAAGTGGGGCAGCAAAACCAAATAATCTAGGCTAGCAGTAGCACTGATATGAACTGTACGATCAAAATAAACACTACACAGATCTCAGTACATGGGGCATGTGGGTGGATTGTGCTTTTGCATTTTGTAGACCAAACAAACCAACACGCAAAATGTGGTGATATAATGCTGGATAAGCTCATTTTATTGAAAATATAACACAATCACATATCAGAATATATTTACTTACATTGGTCACTACTTTGAGGCACGAGTGCAGGCTTCTTCCTCGCTCTCTCGATCTTGCACTTGTCAGTGTATCGCATGTAGCACTTGCGATGATACCCGGCTTGACAGGGAACGGCATCGAGTATTTCTGGTGCTCTAACCAGCTCCAACCCAAAAGTATTGATTGCATTTTGTGCAATTTCAACTTCTCTGGTATCTGTAGATTTCCACTGATGAACACTTGTGATGAATTTTTGCCAACTAACTTCCGAAAACAAAGTAATCTTTTCTCTTGCACCAGTAATAATGTGCATGCAACATGCCATTGCTATGCCCAGGTAGCTCAGCTGCATGGGTCAAGGGCTGTGATTGGCCAATTCTGTGACACTTGCAGATACAGCATCTGTGATTGGTCTGTCAAGGCATTCAGTATGACATCATCATGCTAGATTCTGGCTGGGGAAGTGTATATTTTTGCGTGCAAATTTCTCAAAAATGCTCAGTTTTTAGTGATGGGAACATTAAAAATAGTAATTAATGACCTAATATCTATTGCTCTTGCAAATATCCAGTACCCCCAAGTGGGGACTACGGAAAAGTGGATTTTTGAGTCTTGGCCCATGGTCTAAAATGGCTACACAGCTGATACTGCATGTGAAAAAGCCGAATGCCTCAACTCTGTGTTTGCCTCAAAATCTTGTGTCCCAACCCCATCTCTCCCTGTCTCTCCCAACCCCACCTTACCCAGTCATACCCAGCTGCTCCTGGACTCTGTGTCCGTCTCTCCCGACAAGGGGGAGAAGTTTCTGTCAAATTGGAAAAACAATATACGATATAGCCTATTTTACTCCCAGGGGTCCCAGGAATATCCACCGAAAATATCGCGATCGGTTGAGCCGATTTTGCGGTACCTCCGAACGGACAGACGGACATTTGGTGGATTATAGTAAGATGATGACGGATACTTTGGATCCCGAGAGTACCTGGTTCACCTTTCCGATACGTGATACCTCCCAAAGAGTTACTACAAGTTGGATTGCGATATTGAAAACACCAAAAAAATTGATTCTCACAATTTATTATCACAACATGTTCATTTCAACATATGAAAAGTCAAATGTAATTTTGGGGAATTGCGATTAGAACATTTTCATCAAAGTTTTTGTAAAATAGAAAACGGTACAACAAACACGTTTAGAGGTAAAACAAAGTTATTTTTTGCAAACACAGGTGATCGCACACCTGTTGCCACGAATGGCAAACTCATTGGGGATGTCCCGACGAGGTGTACCACTAGAACGGTTTGGAGGACCGTCCCGACGAGCGAGGTGTACCACTGGAACAGTTTGGAGGACCGTCGCGACGAGGTGCACCACTGGAACGGTTTGGAGGACCCTCCCGACGATGTGTACTACTGGAACGGTTTGGAGGACCATCACGTCGAGGTGCACCACTGGAACAGTTTGGAGGACCGTCCCGACGAGGTGCACCATGGAACGGTTTGGAGGACCGTCGCGACGAGGTGCACCACTGGAACGGTTTGGAGGACCTTCCCATCTGCATGAGCGCCGGACAGTAATGCTCGATATGCGCGTTGTCCCCAGTGGCGTTACAGGTGGGACACGTGTACGCACGCAGGATGGGACACGTGACGCGGCCGTACACATCCTTGAGCGCGTGCTCCTCGCACGTTTCGTACGCAGATCCGTTCTTTAAACAGAGGACGCACGGAGGTCTGCTGTGTTGAGGGGTCCTCTCCAACGACCTGCTGTAGCTTGCGTGGAACCTCCGATGGTCCGAGGAGCTCGACGTTTTCAGGTGACCTCTCGGGTCCACGGCGTTGAAAGGGACGGCTTGAGGTCCACGGGACTCCGCTCTGCCAAGCGACGAGGAGTTTGATCCCATCGGGAATCTGCCACGAGTGTGCGCTGCCTCTGAATCTGCCACCTCTGACCCGAGTGCACCCGACGGGGTCATGACCTCGCTCCAATACGACCTCATTTCGTCAAGAAAATGTGTGTAAAAAGGAGAATCACTGAAAGGTCCGAATCCACTTATCACAGAAGGTCTTTCTGAGTTCGATCGATTTCTGAGTCCGAGCTGAGGAGTCCGTTCGATCTCCAAATTGTTGACGCCTCCAGGGTCCGCGTACCATGTGCGTTTCTCCGGAACTTCCCAGATGGTCGCAAGGCAAGGGTGGACATGGGATGACCTCGCGCTGCCGTCTGGGTCAGGAAGGACTGATGGGGATTCCCCGTCGTCGTCATAGAATGGAAAGCGTCCGCCGGCACTGGATCTCGGGACACCACCGGGTCTTCGGTTCTCCATGAAGACGGGTTCACTTGGATCAGCTCGTACCGAATACCGGCTTTCAATAAAGTGGAATGATCACAGGTAGACACCTAAATAGGTTTTCATTTCCCAAAGTGCATTGGGAGGGGTAATTCCCCCAAATAGGGAACCAATGAACCCCTCCCGTTATGATACGTTGATGAAGTTGTGACGTAATCATCTAAGTGTGAGATGATGATCAAGTCGAGCTGTGAATTGAAATAATTAAAAACGAGCGGTGATCAATAAATCCACAGCCTGGAAATAATACAATGCGACGTTGTGTATACCTGATTGTGGAAGTTATTAGCGAAGGGAGTTGATGTTTCGATTTATATGATCATTATAAGTGTTAATCATATGGGGAGAGGAGGGTCCACAATGTACGGACTCAGAACGGGATAATGATAACGTGGAGCCCAATAAAGGTGAACGCTTTTCAAATATTTTATCGTCTCTGGACTATGTTGAGTTTGATATCTGGATTATGGTGAGTTTGATATCTGGATTATCGTGGGTTTGAATCTCTGCACATCCATCTGCATTCCTGAATATTGACTGTGTGGGCAGCACGAGGGTCGGGGCTCGTGTGTCTGTCTGACAAATGGTCGATAACTCCCGCACCACAAGTTGATCTGACATTCTGATTCTACTCAGACTTCAATGGATGGAGGCCATCCTGGTGTGCTGGTGTTGATATAAATGCGGATAAACAACCCAGAATTTTTGATTCTTTTCTGGAATAACCACATCTCTTCCCACCGCCTCTCCCCCCTCCCCCCTCCCCCTCCCCTCACCCCCCATCCCCCTTCCCCCTCCCCTCTCCCCTCTCCCTCTCCCTCTAGTTTCACTGATCCCAACAAACACATAAAGCAACCGATCTGATCGAGGACGTGAATGGGCGGAATTTCATTATTCTTCCACAAAGTATTTAATAATATCCGACTTATCTCTCACTTTATGTAATTCTTCATTGATTTTTTTTAATTCGTTCGAATACCAAATGCGATGCTCACTGAGCAGTTACATCAAGTATCGATTAAAGAGTTTTGCATGAACTCTCAACATTTGGACCTGGTATCGTGCACCTGACATTGTTAAAGTGGAATTAATGAATTGTCAACAATTGTGAATGAGTGCCCATAACCTGTTTACCTGTACACGAATGCAGGTTACCAATGCAAACAAATCTGATTAAAAAATACACCTGTGGCCTTGAATTACAGAACTATTGTTAAAGTCGTGAATATTTGATGGTTAAAGTAGTCTTACTTCGTGATCGACCATTTGACGTGGCCTCCTGTGCCTGAAATCACCTTGTGACGTCATCAATAGGTGTTTCCGTCAATTAATCGATTCGCGTCTATTTTTACCGGTTCCACCTGTGACGGTCTTTGTTCACCAATGGCCTCAGGGCGCTTGCGACGTATTTTGAACGGTTCAGATTAAACACGAAGGTTACACGTGATCGTTTGCATCAATGATTGTTTACAGATATTCTTATCAATTGAGCGACAAAAAAGGTCCACGAAACGTCTACAATAGCTCAGGAACGTCAAGACGTCAACCTTTTGTTTTCAGATTTACAGGTAGATCTGCATTTGTTTTCAATCACGTTGTCGTAATTAAACATTTTGTAAACATTCAAAATACGTTGCAGTTCACCGAATTGTTGCCCTGCCACAAAAGGTGGATGGAGGTTATGTTTTCAGCCCCGTCTATCTGTTTGTCCGTTTGTCTCTCCCGACACCGAGTTGTGCACCGCGTTGGGGTCCTGCGAGCGACAATCAGAGCTCATATTGAAGTGTATTGATGGAGTATGTATGAAACATTATGAGTTTCTGTATAATTGAAAGAACACCTTCCCTACGGTATCCATGTCGAGTGTCGTAACTTTATGGATGTCGTGGAGATGGAGGTCGTGGAGACCTGGGAATACTCTTCCTTCACTCTAATCCTGGGACTAACAAGGAACATGAAGGACCCTCGACGCAGAAGGAGACCATCGGGAGAAGAAAGCCTGCGTTGTCATTACCAACCTATGGTTATTTGTCAGTGCTCTATCCTTTAATAAATAGTGAACGTCATGCAAGGAAGCAGCGCGTAACATTTTAAAATCTTTGGTAAACAAGAGGTAAAATAAAACAAGAGGTTTGAACACATCGTGTACTTACCCATATATGCACATATATATATATATATATACAGTATATTATATATATATATCGACATCAAATATATATATACAGACTTGGCATTTAATATGGAATATTTTTTTTGTGGGGGTGAACTTACTTTTTTCAAGATGACGTAGAACCAAAAGTTCATTGGAATTATGTTGAAATTATTCTAGATTTTGTTCATGTGACCTTTCAAAGAAACAAAAAACACATTTGACATTTCGAAGCAAATAAATTGATCCTTGAAAGTGATGTAAACTGATATCGAACTCAATTCACGGACAGTACTGTGTTAAACTTCTCTGCGTTTTCCAGAAGTATCTCTTTATTTTGCACATTAGCCCAAATTTTTTTTAACAAAAGTTAAATTACGACTGGGATTACGGACAGTAAAATTACAGTTCAGTACTTCGTGTAACCCCCACGAGCATTCAGGAGGGCACGTACACGTTGAGGCATGCTGTTCACGAGATTTGCCAAGGTTTGGACAGTAATCGCTTGCCATGCAGTTACAATAGCCTGCTGCAATTCACGCACAGAGGCAGGCTGCTGGTCCAAGTTGTCGATTTGACGCGTTAATTCTGCCCACAAGTTCTCTATCGGATTCATATCCGGGGACATGGCAGGCCACTCCATATGCTCTACACCACGGTCAGCAAGAAAGTGTTGGATCATGCGAGCACGATGAGGCCGTGCATTGTCATCTTGGAAGACAAAGTTTCCTCGAAAGGCTGCACGAGCAAATGGAAGCAATGTTTCGTCCAGAATGGCCCTGTACTTGAACTGGTTCAGGTTTCCATTCAGAACAACCAGGTCAGTTTTGCCCCCTGCATGAAAAGCAGCCCAACGGTCACCCCCCAACCTCCAGCTTTGACTCTTGGCACTATACAATCTTCGTTGTAGGCTTCATGCACTTGTCTGCGCACTCGGACGCGGCCATCTTGACGATAGACCAGAAATCTAGACTCGTCGCTGAAGATCACGTGATTCCAGTGTCCTGGCTGCCATTGACGGTGCTCTCTGGCCCACTGCAATCGGCGCTGGCGGTGTTGTCTGGTCAGACGTGGCTTTCTCAGGCGACGCCTGGCACGATAGCCTGCTTGAACCAGTCGTTGGTTGACTAGCCTTCTGGATACAGGCACATTTGTCAGTTGCTGCCACTCAGCCCCAAGCCGATTAGCTGACTTGGTACGGCCATTGCGGACTAACCGGTGCAGATGGCGATCATCCCTCCTTGTGCTTCTGCGGGGACCTCCTGGCCTCGGTATTGGAGTAGGGACACCCCTCTGAGCATTTCATTTCAGGATCTTTGACACCTGACCTTGATTGATGCCATACTCCCAAGCAATAGCACGCTGTTTCATGCCGTAATTTCGTAAAGCCACCACTCCATGACAAACAGCATTGTTGAGTTGACGGACCATCTCCAGGGGAAGCGGCAATAACTTTTGTAGACGTGCAGCAGTTGTTTTCCACTAATACAGAACACAACAACCCTTTTTTACCCGATTGTGAAGCCAATCGTCAAATGTACCTGTCCGTACATTTTGTCACGCCACCTGTGATATAATCCTGTATTGACTTCTTGCTGCGAAAGACAATCAGTGACATGGTTCTTTCAACAAAGAAACCACCGAAGCGTAAAAGAAACTCACCAGATTGATATACTGAGTTCAGAAATTAAACCCAAGTCAAGAAGAAAAAAAAAATCCATATTAAATGCCAAGTCTGTATATATATATGTATATATATATATATATATATATAAATATATATATATATATATATATGAAATATATAAACATATACACAAACACACACATACACACACACACACACACACACACACACACACACACACACACACACACAAACACACAAACCTCAAAATCAAGATCAGACAGCTCAATATAAGCAGGTTACGAATTGAGCTATCCTGCATTTGACGACAACACCCGGGCCTCCCATCTCAGTAATAGCCGAGTTCGATTCTCCTTAACTTCCGAGATCCGACAGAACCGGCTGCATTCAAGTTGAAAAGTCATCCCTGGAGAGTCTGACTTGTTTTGCGTTAGTTGTGGATTTATAATTCAGTCTTTCTTGGAAGACATGGTGGATACAGAGGAGCTTCTTGGTTTCATGCTTCGGACCATAATTTGCTTTTATTACATTTGTTGATGGAAAGGTTGAGTTTATAGGCCGTGCCTTCTGTTAGAGTCAATCCATCTGAGGCAAAGGGAAGGAGAGAAGAAAACACATCAGATGTACTTAGATAAAAATTGTTAAATATTTACACTTGTTTGTCACACATCAACTTTTTCTTTTTGTAAATAACTTCCTCAATTGTACTCCATAATGCAAGTCCCGTCCTCGGCAACGCTTCCCTCCTCAGATGTGTGCCACACAAGGTGGTGCGTACGTGCCCAGATTTGATTTCTTGGCTGTTTGCAGGAGGCCTACTCAGTTGCACAGCAGTTCAGCCTGATCCCGCCTGTGTGCGAGCAAGCAGAGTACAACCTATTCCATCGAGACAAAGTCGAGTTGCAGCTGCCTGAACTTTACCACAAAATCGGTGAGGTCACACTTGCCTGACTGCCATGTTGAAAGAAAAATAGAAACGATATCAGGGAAAGAAGCACACTGAAAATGTAAACTTGATGAAGGGATTCTTTTGTATTCATGGCACTGATTTAAATCTTTATTGTACCTTTTGAACCGAGTCTTGCCTGGGTAATGAGAAAAGGGTTGTTTACTTCCTGGTGCAGGCATCGGGGCCATCACGTGGTCCCCACTAGCCTGTGGGTTATTGACAGGGAAATATGATCATCGCATACCGGAAGACTCCCGGGCTTCTCTCAAGGTGCGTCCGAGGACAACCTTTGGTTTTTATTTTGCTTTGCCCAAAACCTTAAGAGAGCAATCATCTTTGGAACCCCATGAATATATCCATTCCACCCAAAAGCACAAATGAATGATAAAGAGGGCTTTGTATTCCTGCTCTTTCTTGCTCAGAGTAAGGTGGGGCAAATGCCCCTGGCATGAAAGGTGGGACGAGCTGTCACCCTTCTATATATATATATATATATCCTCCTCTTTCATTTCATTGAATGTACAGTGCTAACAACCATCAATCAGAGGGACTTTTGCTGCAGACATTCAGGAACATGTGATCAGGACCAATGAGGTCATACAGGGTGGTTGGGGGGGGGGGTGTTCTGGAGGGAACAGAGAGTATCTTTCACCTACTTTTCCCAAAAGGGGAATCCTTATTAAATATTAATCCATTGTATTAATAATATTTATTTGAGAAATATCTCAATTTATTTCACACAGGAGCAAATACACAACATTATTGCCATCGGCGTGATTTTAGTCTCCCCCGCCTTGCCCTCCTTCCCCCATCTCGCATGCTTCCACACCTCCACCTTCCCACCTTGCCTTTTACAGCTATCTTCTCCTAACATCCTGCATCTTTTTTCCTTGTCCATCCCTCTTCCATTATTTTTCTGCAATATTTTCTTCTCAATTTATTCCCTTCACACACCTTGCGCATATAGTGTGGAAGGTCGGGTCATTATTTGAATTGAGATATAGACCACCGTTTTTACCCCATAGAGTATAGGACTTTTCTCCTTGTATTAAGGACATGTGGATAGGGACAGTCGTCCTGTTTTTTGTCTGCCACTGCAAGACCGTGTTTAACCTTCAGTACTCTTGATTAGCAACGAGAAAGGAGGCACACAATTGGACTGCACTACTCAATGTCCACGGCACCAATAGGGTCAGGATCGACTCCACTGATTGGATCGCGATGCTGTCACGAGGTGTGAGGCAGCCCATGATCGGTAAGGAGGGATGTCGTGGATCTCTTCAGGGGTGCAAGAGGTACATGAGGTGGCGTGCTCTCTCGCTGCTGAGTCTAAGAAGCACAGAATGAGACAGTCTGAAGGAGAGATGCTCTCCTGTCGTATGCGTGGCTGGCAAAACTCAAGGCATATCCTGCTGTTCGCTCGCTGTTGCTACTTTGGAGACGTGGCAGTTTCATGCCTGCCTAATCATTTTCTATCTCGCCCGGTTTTAGTGTACGTGGTCCCTTAGGGGGTTTGAGTTTCACTGTCTGTAAAGTGTAGCTATTTATCACCCCATGAAGTGAAAAGCTGTTCATTTGTCTAAGTACTGTTCAGCAGTATTTTGAGAAAATATTACTGCTTTTTAGGTCATCACATCACAACCAATCAAATCTGCCGCTTCCAGAATTCATACATGTCCTTGTTTCTCAGTTTCTCAAGACTGCATGGGTTAATGTGTCGCATGAACTCTCTAGAGTCTCGTTCATTGTGTCCGCAATTTTCGTTTGTGCTGTCTTGTGCTAAGTTTTTATTTCCCCCCTAAGTCCTGTGTGTATCTGCCTGCTATCCATCCTGCGAAAATGTTTCGGTGATTGGTAGTCCCTGGAGGATTAAATTGGGTTCATTGTAATCCTGATAACGAACATGGGTAGACACGCTTGCTACATCATGCACAAACTCGACTTGCGGTGTTACATGTCAAAATCAGCCTTCGACGGCCATGTTCGAGGAGAATGACCTCGGCATGTACGATTGCCACACAACATTGCTTGCGGTCTTGGGAGGGGGTCATCTCTGACCACGATTCCCACACAACGTTGCTTGCGTTCTTGGGAGGGGGTCATCTGTGACCACGATTCCCACACAACATTGCTTGCGTTCTTGGGAGGGGGTCATCTGTGACCACGATTCCCACACAACGTTGCTTGCGTTCTTGGGAGGGGGTCATCTGTGACCACGATTCCCACACAACATTGCTTGCGGTCTTGGGAGGGGGTCATCTGTGACCATGATTCCCACACAACGTTGCTTGCGGTCTTGGGAGGGGGTCGTCTGTGACCATGATTCCCACACAACATTGCTTGCGGTCTTGGGAGGGGGTCATCTCTGACCACGATTCCCACACAACGTTGCTTGCGTTCTTGGGAGGGGGTCATCTGTGACCACGATTCCCACACAACATTGCTTGCTGTCTTGGGAGGGGGTCATCTGTGACCATGATTCCCACACAACGTTGCTTGCGGTCTTGGGAGGGGGTCGTCTGTGACCATGATTCCCACACAACATTGCTTGCGTTCTTGGGAGGGGGTCATCTGTGACCACGATTCCCACACAACATTGCTTGCGGTCTTGGGAGGGGGTCATCTCTGACCACGATTCCCACACAACATTGCTTGCGGTCTTGGGAGGGGGTCATCTGTGACCATGATTCCCACACAACGTTGCTTGCGGTCTTGGGAGGGGGTCGTCTGTGACCATGATTCCCACACAACATTGCTTGCGGTCTTGGGAGGGGGTCATCTGTGACCACAATTCCGACACAACGTTGCTTGCGGTCTTGGGAGGGGGTCATCTGTGACCCCTCCGTATGTTACATGATATTCTTAAAAAGCATGCTTTCAGAGGTGCTTTTGTGCTGTGAGATTGATGTCCACATGTCTACATGTCTACACCTCCTCTTACTCAAACTGCTTATAAATGAGCCTGAGCTTGAAAGGTCATTTTCTCTTTTTGACCACCTTGATTGCCTCATACTTGTCCTGAATGAACATGCATATAGGAACCGTCTTTAGAGGCCATTTTTCCCCCACAGAGCAGGGGTTGGCCTTTTTGGGCACCATGGGCCCCTTTTGAAGCAATGTTTTACAGCCATCTGGCATAAACCATTGGGAGGCATATCCTGCTGTACGCTATTAGGCAAATTGCAAATAAGAATATTATTATCAATATTATTATCTCAATAATATATTATAAATAAATATTATATAAATAATAAACAATAATAATTATAAACAATATAAAATAACAATATAAAACAATATAAAATAATAATTATAAACAATATAATAATAAATAAACAATAATTATAAATAATAATAATACAATAATATTATTATAAATAAATAATAATAATAATAATAATAATAATAATAATATATTATATAAGTATTATAATAATAATAAAATATTATTATATAAATAATAAATAATAATTATAAATAAATAAATAATAAACATATATTATATGAATAAATATTATTATCAATTGCAAATAAGAGGCAAAAATCAGACCCTTCCTGCCACCAACTCTGTTACTCACTTCTTGCAACACACAGTGAATTACCAGTGAGCTGGTACTCAATTTGTCAACCTTGGAAAGATGATAGGCTGAGTCAACCCCCCTGGCATTAACTCAGCGATCTGACCGGGATTTGAGCCCAGGATCTCCAAGCCGGCACCTTAACCGCTAAGCCAACACCAGTAGTACATGGGCTTATGTATATTTGTGGACCGTTTTGCTAGATTCTTGGCAACTAGGCTTAAATCACTCTAAATAGCATATAAAATAAAATAAATTGCTGTTGCCAAATTTTCACGACATCTTCATGGCGGCCATCTTGGATTTCAAGATGGCCACCATTTCGGACCTATTTTGCCTTATATCTCACTTATTAATCAAGGTATCAGCACAAGAATAGTGTCCTTACCCACATTTTCGGGGTCAAGGAAGACAATGGTAATAATCAAATTTCAGCTGGATGGCCAACATCTTTATAATTTCAAGATGGCCACCATTTTTTAAGCTAGTTTTGCCCAAACTCCAGGTCAAAGCCATACTTTAAAAGGTTTTCATGTATATCAGGTTTAAATATAAATGTCCTGGTATTGAATCTATTTACTTTTACTCACAGGTACTTACATTTTTAGATAATGGTTAGGATTGGATTGGGAGGGGGTGGATAGGAGGTGGGGGGACAGGGGAGTTCTTCTGCCAGATCCACACCCAAATATTATCTAAAGAATCAAGCTACCGTACATCTAGTTTTAGTCAAATAATATTCCTGAAACTGTGTTGGATGACTTTTTAACAATCTTTATTCTTTTCAGATGTGCAGCAGACGACCTTGAGAAGTTGCATTCTTGGATAACTGTGGAGGAAGAACGACTGCCGGCATCATGACCACGCCAGAGGAACCTGCTGCTAAAAAGAAGCCCATTGACTTCAGTCTTTGTTTGCTATGCCAAGGGAAGAAATACATAAAAAGGAAAGTGCTTGAGCCTTTAAGCACACCACAGGCAGATACTGATACATATGAGACATTTTTGCGAAATCTCACCAAACGAGATACATACAGGAATCCGACATATGTGGCCATAAATCAGAGACTGCAAGGCTTATCCGCTGGTGATCTGATGTCAAGAAAAGCATTATGGCATCGGAGCTGTTACGGTATGCTGACACATATACAGCATATTGAACGTGATAAAGGACGATATGAACAAGCCACAAGTCAAATGGACACTCGTGTTCTGACCGGAGGTAAGAAACGAGGAAGACCATCAACAACTCCTATTCCAGAGGAAGCCTCCTGTTCAGCACCAGCAGAAAGGCAGACACGGTCGACAGTACCATCATTCTGCCGGAATATGTGCTTTTTCTGTCAGACTGTGAAACAGGACAAAAAGACCGGGACAGAAGAGATACGCTGTGAGTGTAGAAGCAAAGATATTGGTAGGTCAGTTAAACAGATTGTGGAAAACAGTGACAACAGTGTCTGGAAACTCAACCTTGTGGACTTTCTCGTTGAGGGAGATTTTCTTGCAAGGGACATAACCTATAGTAAGGGCATTTTATGAGATATTTCACAAATGTTAACTAAATTGTTACCAAAAAATTTCTTCACCAATATGTTTGTAAAGGTGTGTAATAACATGTGTTAAAATGTTGAAGTTCAACTCCCGTGGGAAACCCAGAAAAAAAGCTGTTGAATTCGGGTACCGAAAAATTATTTTCGAGAATTTTTATTTTTTTAAATCGGCCCTTAAGTAACTTATGAGGGGTCAAATAAGGGTTTTTCATGATTCTGAGTTGATTGTTAACATTTATATTTTCACTTTTACATTTACACACAAAGTAGCTTTTATTTCACATACATATATAATACTCAAGAGTTATTTCTCATTCACAATGTCAGAAGTTTCAACAGTCATTGTCTATGTCTTCTTCAGACTCAACAACATCATGACTGCAGTTTCTGCATGTAATGCCATTACAGACTCCACAGGCCGAGATGCACGTGACCCCATTCCTCTTGCAGCTGCATCGCCGGTTGCTGCAATCTCCATGACAATTACAGCTCGTGAACTGCAATAGCTCCTCAGGAGCAGTGGGGTCCAGTGTTGGAACTGGCTCATACCCATGCACACCTATTGTCCATCCATAGTCACTGGGGTTCAGAGACATGCTCTGTAGAAGGATCCTCTTTCAGAGTGGTGAAGATGGTGTTGAGGTCATTAGGGTCTCCTTCAATAACTGGGAGGAACTCGATCTGTGTGCTCTGCTTTGCATCATTAGCATGGATTCTCTTCATCCAGCCATTCCAGTTGGAGTGTGGGAACTAAGGATCGTTGGCTTTGATCACCCACCCCACTGCCCAGAGTGTGTCACCTGGAGTGAGGAGTGGCTGATCATGAGCCAGGGAGGAGGAAAGCTCAGCGAGGGGGAGAAACATGATCGCGTTCGTTCCTATCTGTTTCCTGTTCGTAAATGGAATAATCTTTACTTCAGTTCCTCTCAGGATCTTAGCTTTGTCGAGTGCCTTCAACTTCACCCGGGGGAAAGCTGCTGTTGTCTGTGGATCTGGCAAAGGTGGTGCCGGAGAGGTGACTTCGATCCAACCCATTGAGTGAAAGGGAGTGTTTCCGTGAATAGAGACAATGTTTAAATCTATATTGTCTCCAACAAACTGAGTGACTGCATTGTTTGTTTCCCCAACCTCCATAAAGACCACCTGATCATTACTTGACAATTCACTTTCACTGGCTGGCACTTTGGCTGTCATCACTGATTGATCCTCAAGCGCAGCATCAACCGCAACCTCATCATTGATCTGTTCATCGGTTTCCTCCACAATGGTGTCAAGATTGCCAGAAGTATCTGGAACATCATCTCCACTCCTACTATTAAGGAAGCAGTATTTGTAGTTTTGTGTCTCCGTGTAAGACTCAGTGTATCCCAACCGGTGGAACTTGTTGAGCATCCATTTTGACCCAAATCTATGATCAAGTTGTATGGCAAGCCCCATTTGGTGTGGCAATACTCCAGACCGAGGTCGACAGGCCTTAATAAAATTCTGCCCCCAAACGGCAACTCTTTCATCTGTCTTGACAATCGGTCTCAAGAACATCTGAAGGCTTGCAGGAACAAGTGTCAGCTGACTATCGATGTCAGTCATACTGTGTGTGGTGGGGTATGACTTTGGACCTAAATCAATCAAGGCAATATCATTGGATATGAACTTGAGTGCCGTCTTTATGATCTGAGTCTTCTCATCTCCATGGTCAAGATTAGCATGATGCCCTCGCAGAATATTGTCGGTGCCATCTTTGAGACAGAGTACATCTGCCCTTCTTTCCTGTGTGTGAAATACAAGGTGTCTTCGTATTTCTCTAGAAGTTTTATCTTTAGCCAATGCTTTGAATAAGAAAGGCTCTTCTCTGGTGACTGATCAAACTCCTGCAGCCTTTCATGGACTTGGTCCATGTTCATTACCCCATGCTCTAATTCTGAGTCTAACCATTCGCAGAATTCAATAAAAACTGCCTCTCGCTCCTCATGCTGTCCTCTGTCCTCTCTTCCTTTTTCCTTCCTCATCAGTCTTGGACAAACGGTCACCTCTCGCAAACATAAGTTTGCATCGCAAATGGTACAGTGTTTCTTCTGCTACCAAGTCGTTGATCCCTTCCAGGCGTCCAGTGACTTCAGTGCCCCAGTCATCCCCGTGACTCCGTGCTGTCTTCAGCAAGCTTGCCTTCAGTGTATCTGCAGTCAAATTATCTGGCACTCTGTATTTCTTTCTAGCTTGTGCTGGATTATTTTTGTAGAGCTGGGCTGGTTGGTTGCAAAGAATGCATACATCCTTATACAGGAGGTCAACTGACTGTGATCTTCTAGAACTGCAGCCAGTTGATGAACTGAACTCACAAGTAGTGCGTCTTCGCTTCAACTTTGATGACTCTTTCTCTGCCTTTGATGCTTGAGCTGACTTCTTGGTGGTTGCAACAAAGTTGTTGTACAGATCATTTTTACACTTCTGGTGGTACCTCAGTTTTCCTTCCTTTTGAGCCTCCTTCATACGTTCCACAACAGTAACATTTTCGACAGTTTCTGCTTGTTTCAATAAAGTTGAGTATCCCTTTGGAGTTGCCTGTATGAGCCTTTCAGCTGGTGTATCCGAGCGTGCACAGATGAAGCAATTGAGCACAGGTGGAGTAATGTCTTCATCCATATTGCTAGACTCCATGTCCTGCAAAGTAGAAAATGAGATATATTTAGAAATTATTTTTCCACAAAGGAGTGTCTGTGGTGAAATATAAATGTTAACAATCAACTCAGAATCATGAAAAACCCTTATTTGACCCCTCATAAGTTACTTAAGGGCCGATTAAAAAAAATAAAAATTCTCGAAAATAATTTTTCGGTACCCGAATTCAACAGCTTTTTTTCTGGGTTTCCCACGGGAGTTGACCTTCAACATTTTAACACATGTTATTACACACCTTTACAAACATATTGGTGAAGAAATTTTTTGGTAACAATTTAGTTAACAGATTTTCATATGTTTCCCTTACTACTACCTTAAGAGCTGTTTGACCTCCAACTGGAGTCGCTACGTGCAAATGCCACAGCGCAAAAATTGTGCAGGTGACCAAAGTGGTGATTGGGACTTAGGACAGTGAGAGAGATTTGTATCAGCTGAAATTGAGTTCTTCGCTGAATTACAGGATTGCATCGATGATGGACAGTTTGTCTCAACACCTGAGGCTGATGAGGTCTACAGTAACATGATGAGGGACTATGGTATTCAGAATCACAGCATCACCAGGGGCAGGCTGTTAAAGAAGATCCGTGAGAACATTTGTTGTGATATTACCGATGGTCAAGGCCAAAAACCTTCTGTCATTCATGGCAAAAAGGCAAGAAGGACAGCAATAGATGCTGCAATTGAGGTGATTCCTAAAGCTGTGGAGGAAGGAATTCTTAATGCAGAGAAATTCGGACAGGAGGCTTACAGTGCATTTGTAGAAAAGAGAATAAAGGGAAACCAAAACCTGTGGTCGACAATGACCAAATTGACATTGCCATCTTGGAATTCGGTCGGCAAAGACCTGTTGGTGAAAACTGGTAGTGAGGTAGTGGCACTGAAAGTGACGACATCCCTGTTTGCTCGACTACTAGTCATTGCAAGGTCATCGAGGGAAGCAGTGGATCTAGAGGAAGTGGTAGGGGCACATGAACTGTCCAATACCAATAGAACTCTTCTCCAGCCAAATGGAATGGTCCACCCCACCACCGACAAGAGCAAGATCATATCACTCCTGGAGGGTCTTGTGAAATCCAGTGATGACACAAACTCAAGTGACCATGCTGAAGAACTTGCAGAACACCCTGAGAATGTGCAAGAAAGACCCAGGACATGCTTAATTGTTGATGGAATGGCGCTATTGCAAGAATTAATGAATGTCAAGAAATTTCAGAACTGCAAGGACCTAGGCACAGCGTATGTACAGCTAGCCGAATGCAGAGGACGTGCTTATGATCAGCTTCGGGTTGTGTTTGACAATTACACAATTGATGCATCATTGAAGGAAGGAACAAGGGAACGTCGTAGAGGCAAGACCAAGGCAGTGAAAAACTATATTGTTGATGAGCAAACCAAAATCAAGGACACCAAGTCATTCCTTGCTAGTAATGTCACAAAGGATTCACTGACACTCTTCCTGGCAAATAGATTGATCAACAGTAGATCCTCCATGCAGATTGTAACAGTGACAAGGAGAAGTGTCCAGAGCAATTTTGAATGTGAAATTGCTAAAGAGGTCAGTAGCCAGGAGGAAGCTGACACACTCATGATTTTGCATGCAGTGCAACTTGTGAAAACAGGATTCATTGTGAGTATCTATTCCCCAGACACAGATGTGTTGTTACTTGCTCTACGTCGAAGTGATGACCTAGGAAGTGATGCTGCAGTTATCATGGGCACTGGAAAAAACCGTCGGAAAATCTTACTAAGGCCAATTTATGAACAGCTTGGTGCTCAGAGGGCAAAAGCACTTGTTAATTGGCATGCTCTCACTGGCTGTGACACCACTGGCCACATTCAGGGCAAGAGTAAAACAACTTGCTTCAAGGCATTCACTGAAAGTAGTCAAACAGTAGTGTCAGCAATTGCTCAGCTTGGAGAGGGTGATAAACCATCTGATGCTGTCCTAGAAGGATGTGAAGAGTATTTCTGTCGCCTCTTATGTCCGAAAGGTGTCACAATAAGAAGTGCTGCTGAACTACGATGGCACCTATTCCGCCAGCTGAAGGGTGATCAGGGAGTCGAGAAACTAACACCAACTGCTGGTGCCTGGAAAGAGCATGTCCAACGTGCTCATTTGCAAGCACACACGTGGGCACAAGATCTAACTCTAAATCCAACTGTGATCGACCCAAACACCTTGGGATGGGAAACTGTTGGAGGCGAATTGAGACCAGTCCTGGCGCAGGTTGCAATTGCTCCAGCCTCAATTCTCCAACTTGTTAGCTGTGGCTGTGGACGAGCTGCAAAGAGTCCTAGCAAATTGTGTTCACGCAGGTGTTCATGCAAAGCTAGGAATGTAGTCTGTACCGAATTGTGTAACTGTGATGCTGATTTGGAGAAATGCTGCAACACTGATGCCCAGCCTATTGGGAATGACATTGTGTTTGATCAGTAGAGAGCCCGTCGTTTGGATTTTTTATAGGAGTTGTTTGATGAAACAAACTGATTAACAAACTGTAGCATTGCTTTCAGAAAAGGCTTAAGTCTATGATGGATGCTAGCCACCACAACTAGTCTTCATCAATTGTCTCAGACTAAGACACTAGGCTATGTTTGCTCATACTTTGATTAAAAATGGCGGCCATCTTGAAATTATAAAGATGTTGGCCATCCAGCTGAAATTTGATTATCACCATTGTCTTCCTTGACCCCGAAAATGTGGGTAAGGACACTATTCTTGTGCTGATACCTTGATTAATAAGTGAGATATAAGGCAAAATAGGTCCGAAATGGTGGCCATCTTGAAATCAAAGATGGCCACCATGAAGATGTCGTGAAAATTTGGCAACAGCAATTTTTTTATTTTATATGCTATTTAGAGTGATTTAAGCCTTGTTGCAAAGAATCTAGCAAAACGGTCCACAAACTTTGGTTTCCCAACATAAGCCCATGTACTACAGGCTTGCATGAACATGGGTATGAGGCGTATAAAGTATTTTTTTATATGTTGCTTAAATCAGAGTTCAAGCCACAATCACTGGGATACCAGCCCAGAGTCCTCACAACAAAGCCACCACTTTACCTACTTAATGGTTCACACATATCATATTTTTAAAGAGAATCACTGTGGGAATGCAGAAAACTGTTAGCAAAGTTTGAAATCACAACCATATAACCACCTTTAGGTGTTGAAATCACAACCATGATAAACTTTATCTGAAGCATTGCTATGAAAGAGTGTGTTTTCAAATTTGTCCCCTCTTACTTGTTCGTGTCAGTGTTTCCTCCCATCTTGTGTCTCTCTTCCTTTTCTGGGTGTTTATTCCCTCCCTTTTTGTGCCCAATTGTTCCCCCACTACCCAACTGTCAGTTCATCCTTACTCTTCCATGAGCCTCGCTCTTGATGTGCATGGTGGTGATGAACTATCCAGTACAATTAAAAGTATTATTGATCTGGTACAGCAAATAAGAGGAAATGGTTATACCTTCTCCCATTACTTACAAAAAGGATGCTGAAGGGAATTTGGGTTTTCGACATGAATACGTCATACCTGTTCGTTTAAACTCTTCACTCGATGCAGGGATATCAGTGGCTCAAGGAAAAGGTGCTCATTGAGGAGGGAAAGAGGCAGCAGGGACGTCTCAAGGAACCACAAAGCATCACTGAAAGGCTGGAGTGCACAATGTGATGATGGGCCTCGGGCATGATGTCAGAGACTCAACTTGTTACCATAGTAAAGCGATGTTCTCATTTTATGGATGTCATGCAGAGCCATCATTACATTGTGCGACAATTACACGAAGTCAAAAGTCTCATCTGATGCTCAATGTCTGGTTCTATTGGCATGGTGCCTGCTCAATGTCTGGTTCTATTAGCATGGTGCCTGCTCAATGTCTGGTTCTATTAGCATGGTGCCTGCTCAATGTCTGGTTCTATTAGCATGGTGCCTGCTCAATGTCTGGTTCTATTAGCATGGTGCCTTCACAATGAAGGTGTGAGTTCGGTGCTCCTGAGGGCTACCAAGGTGGAGCAACTCATCGAGAACCTCGGAGCTATACAGGTAGCGTATCAACCAAATATTATGGTCCTGAGACGTATTGTTTTCATTCTGCTTGTTGAATTTGTAAATTTAAAGATGTAAATTTCAATTTCCTGTTCAATTCTCTCAACATTTTCCCCAATATATCGAAATGCACAATTATTTAAATTTCTTCCAGGAAGTTAACTTGAAAATTGTTGATTGACCTACACAGGTGCTTCCTAAGTTGACAGCTGCGCTGGTGGCGGAGATGGACAACATTCTTGGAAACAAGCCAGCCGGACGGAAGGAATGCCGTCCTTAGGAAAGTTTTTCTCGACTTTGTCTCCTGAAACATTGGCTCCACATCACCCTTTCTCTCAGCCTTGGGTACCCAAGTTGGCCAAATGTATTATGTTCAGCCAATGGGAAAGGCAAGGAAATTTAGCAATAGCTAAAAAAATGGAAGTGTACAAGAATGAACATCAAGTCAAGGTCAAGGGTGACCTACAGTGGTCCCGGAATATTTACAAATGAACATATTTTCCAGGAAAACTTACCATGGAGGTACCTTTTATCTGTAGTACTTTTTGTACAGTTTCCTGGCTTTACCTGGCTCCAGTTATACACAAGGAAAAAAATAACAACAAAAAGAGTATGAACTTCCTTTCAAAGCGATAATGGAATAATTACTTTTCCTCATTCGCTGGCGAACCATTCCGACAATACGTTGTAATTGGTCATCGAGGAATATATGTGACGTTAGCATGATTTGCATGTCATGCTGAGCTACTACTTCTGAAGCGGTCAAGCGGGAGCCAATAAGCCCAGAGGTGTTTGGCTCAGTGGTATACTTGTCACTGATTGGCTAGAATGGAGTTGCAGAATTAAAATCACTTGCAAAGTTGATCATACATTTGTTACACACCACCAAAGTCAGCGAATTTGTTTTTACGAGTGAGCTTCGGTCTTGAGGTGAAAACGAGGTGTTTCAAAGCATTAAAATGCTCTGTGGAAGACTTTCGTGACGTATTTAATTGGAATCATTAATCCTACTTTTTAAAGCCTTACTAACCTTAATAAAGAAATGCCCATGGATTATATAGCTTGTGCAGTTCTTTCATTAAGACAAATACTCAATAAGATGATTTCAATAAGGCAAATGCCCAAAAAATGTATCAATAAGTAAGTCGGTCGGTGCAATGGGGATTTCAATTCTGATTTGCCTAAATATAACACCTCGGCTCAGCCAATCATAGTGTATCCCCACCATACTGTGCATTTATTTATCTTTGTACTTCACACGGATATGTTTCATCTATATAGTGAAGTAGCCAGATTTGTCAGTCTGTCCGTCTGCCATGGCCTTTTCCATGCACGTGTTACGTTTAGCTCCCGGTTAGGCCTCTACGGACATGCACGTCATCCCGGCATCCAGCACTCAACCCGTCCCATTGCTTTGTTGATGGCAGTTGAACAACATAACCCATAGATGTGACTCTACCTGATATCCATAGGAGACGGGCTGAATGCCAGACACCAGCTCGCCTTCTGTATGACGGATTTAGTAAGACGGTGTTATGTCTGGGACATTATTACGGTGTTACGTCGAGCGTTAGGTTTGGCTCGGCCTTTACTGCAGTGACTAAAATTCAGCGGACATTCATGACTCAATAAGAATTCAGCGATGTATAATTTCAGAAACCACTTCTGATAACTGCTAGCAAGCCACAACCTATTAGTCTACGTTTCTTAATAATATCGTTTTCATAATATTGTTTTTTTGATGAATTAGTTTGCGTATTACTAAAATTAACACTGGGTTGTTGGCAATAAACCAAATGATTATGGAATACATTTTTTTTGCAAATATTGACTGTCAATGAACTAAAATATCACATTGGTTGGGGACATGTATTGCAAAGCAATTCTCCCTCTTGGTATCTCTGGGTTTTATGGACTAAATCAATTTATCAACTTTCAAGCAAGCAACAACCTCAATAATCTTTCACGGTTTGCTTCCTATCTTGACGAACTTTTGAAAGACCCCTAAAAGGCACGGATGAGGGCCAATGCGGAGAAGCGTGGCATGCTTGGATTCAAGGTGAACAAATACATTGTGACGCGTCTTTGTTACACCTGTACTACAAATGGTAGAGGTATAAGCTCATCAAGGAGCCTTAGAGAATTACAAAAAATATTTGTAAATAATGCAGAACTTATGATATCAAGTTATTTTGTGGATACTTGTTAAAACAAGTGGTCTCCAGAAGAAAAGAAAATATTTCAATTCATTGAAATTCGTTTAAAAACCTTCAGATGTGAAAAAACTTAAAATGTGAAAACCCCGCTTTAGAACGTTGCAACAAACTGATTTGTCCACTGTGACAGAAACTTGCACAAATAAAATTTCTGAGGCTTCACTGGAGGCTCATGCATTTTTCCATTTCATGGTTCTTTCTGAGATGAAAGCCTCTCATCGGAGCTCTTGCGTCGAAGTAATTGCTGACGCGAATGATTTCTGGTCGATAAAGCCTCACTCAACCTCTCTATTTGTGAATGGTCAGAAGCTAAATGATGGCTGAATTTGTCTGCTAGCATCACTTGGGGTTACAATTGCGTGAGACCCATGAGAATGTGCTTCCAGCCCACGAGTCCTCGAAAAATGAAAAAAGTTCACCTGAGTCTCATGGGGTAAACCATGAGATTCGACGTGCGTGAAAGTCCATTGATCCGAACAAGGTTTATTGGGTATTTGAATCTTTGTATGGATAGTTCAGATCAATGCAGAGCATGACTAAGCTGTGCAAATCGCATTTTCTTTTTCTTTTTTTTGTTTCGAAAATTTCAGAGATTGTGAGAAATTTATAGTCTGGCGGAATGGTGCATAAAATCAACCGAATAGCGCTTTTTGTGTTAAATGCATATAACTTGGCATGTGATAGAGCAAAATCTGAGAATTAATTTTGGATCTGGGGCCACTTGAAAAAAATCCAAGATGGCCACCATTTTCAAGATGGCCGCTACATAGTGAAAATGATAATTTTAACAGATATGAGTTGTTTTGTTGTCATTTTTATATTTCTGACTTGTGTCCACAATGTATGATGAATTACATAAACAAAACTAAAATACTGAGGTTTTAAAATTTATAATACCTGTTTAGCAGAAATTTGATGCCTTATTTGCATATTTTTGTTTGAATACCAGTATCTTTTTTCATACCTCACTGGTATTTGTCTATTATTAAACAAACACGTGGATATTCTGTTTGCAAATAATTTATAGTTATTATTCCTTTATCTCTTTACAGTACTCAAGTGTGTCTTCATGGTTACTACATGTTATTTAATAATTTTTGAAGTAGCTTATGAAGGACCTCCATAAGTCGAAGTGGAAAAGTCCAACTATTCCATGACACTCTTTCACAGTCAGCACCGCACTTGTATAATGCAGTATGCAGTATACCGTAAATTACTTTTGACATATTTCCAGTGTCCTCTGCAGCCTCTGTCTGGAGTACACGAACATCTGATCAGCTGTCGATCGGACTTTTATGCCTCAGAAATACTTGTCCAGAGAGGTCCCCATGTTCTTGTTGGTGACCCTTTCAATCCCAAATCACTGGGACCTCGAGGTTTTAGAGTTGCTGTTATGTCCCCAAACGTATCCAGCCTGGTATGCCACTCTCTTTGTGTGTTGGATAAGAACTGCTGACATTGGAGGTAATGCCTCCATGGATCTGGCTTTCTTGGTGAACCGTTCTTCATGTGCCTTTTTGATACAGGTACTTGCATGATCATACATGAGAACAACAAAGCGTTCAAACACATGGGATTTATCAGCCAAGACTTGTGCCTCCAGTTCCTCACGAAGTGCCACAAATGCTGTTGTGACTTTGTCATACATCTTCCATGTCTCCCTTGCACTATTCGTCCCTCTGCCAACAAAGAAAGATGTTTGGTCACATCTTATCAAGGCGTAGAATAATGGTCGTGCTTTGGATTTCTCAGGGTCGAAAGACGTTTCTATTTCATGCACAGCTATGTACCTGAAGTGCTTTCCCATGCTGAATGTTAGCCAAAACTCTGTTGTTGGAACATAGCTATGGCTAGGGCAACTATATCTGTGTCCACCATCCTCATCAAGATTCTAGTATGTCCTTCCCTGACGCAATCAGCGGCATGAATTACCAATCTATTATCTGCCTCTTCATGCGTGCATGGGGATAGGAGTCCAGATTACATTCACGTGTGGCTAGCTACTTAGTATGAAGTTCCCATAGCCATGTACAACTTCTTTATTCTTGCTCTCTATTGTGATGGACTGTTAGGCAAGGTACAGGAGCTGTTTGGTCTATTTATTGTCTGAAGAAAAAGCTACAATAATTATTCCTAGTTTCTCGGAAGCTTTGTTGTTGCCTCGACACAGCGCATGACACATTTGTTTAATTTACACTTTGGTGCTGCTTTCAGGCTGTCTTTGATGTATTCATCCCACACAATATTTCTTCTGTTGACATTTTGCAACCTGGTTCCCAAAACCTTCATGAACATGGTCTGGGCAGACTCACAAAATGTTTTGGCAACACCTGCTTTGAACATGTTTATGATCGCTGCACCGTCTGTAATTGTGGCCTCAACATCAGGTGAGTTTTTTGGCTTAGGACCCAGCTTTTCCAGACATGAAACCAAACTTTATTTGGCACCTGATCTAAGTGTCCCAAATTGTGAAAGTGCTGGTGCGTATGACTGATTCTTATGACAAAATAACTCATCGAGATCACACCCATGTACCTGGCAAGAGATACCTACAGATGAGAGAAGAGAGAACAATTCTTCCCTGGATTAATCAATCTGTTGCTTCTCCTTTTTTGCAACTCTCGGTGGAAGACAACTAATCAATGGAAACTTGTTTCTCTTTAAGGGGACAAAGAGTGTTTCGGTTCTCTTGACTATTCTGCTTTCCACAAAGTCATCAAACTGTTCTTACTCTTTCAATGTTTCTATGTTGCTGCCACCTCTTCATCTGCAATGTCTCTGGTAACAGGTACAATTAAGTCCATGCTTTATTTCAAGAAAAGGTCTCCCATTCTATCTATCACAATAAAAAGTGATGTTATAATGTCGCTGAACGTACCATAAGCAGATTTGGTTTGTTCGTGAAGCTGGATACTCGAACTCCTGTTTCTAGTAAGTTGAATTCTACTTCTGTTGTAGCTGTGGTCCATACACTGTCTTCTATCGAGTCACTGATAGTCTTTCATACTGTAATCTCTATATGGAGTCCTCCAAACAACAACAACAACAACAATAGTAGGGTCAATATACGAAAAAAACTCACCTAACCCCACAAAAATTGATACAAAAGGTTTTTCAATGGATTCTGGTACCATTGGGCATGCTAAATAACATACTAAAAATCTAGTAACATCTGACTTCCGGAAAGGGGTCATTTTCAAGATGGCGTCCAAGATGGCCGCCGGGAGCTTAAATGGCCATATCTCAATTACGAGTACCCGACTGCAAAGCCGCAATGAGCCGGCGAAGCCAAAGCCTCTTGCCACAATTTACCCATCACTATGGCATCAGTAGGTTAGGTAGTTGGTAGTAGGTAGGTGTAGTAGGTGTAGTAGGTACCATTTGCATTCTGGATGAGATTAAAATTGATAAAATTTACTTCTTGATTAATTCGGTGAATTCCATCTCAACTTCTGATATTTCCGCCGTGAAAAACTATCCCCGACGGCCGCGAGATTTCTAAAAAATAATTCTTCGTCAATTTTAGATTATTTGACGCCGTTTTCACCCTCCGAAACGCGTAATAAGCTTTAAAAATATATTTTTCAAATGCTCGAATCTCATTGGTGATGTTTGGTGACGATTTTCGTTGAAGATAACGAGGTTGGTCTTAACGTATTTTAATTACAAATTAGAGGTGCATTAGATTGTGAATCAAAGAAAGACGGGTGAAACAAACTCCTATTGAACTTTTTCGCAATTGTTTCATGCAAACTTCCGCATCCGGTCGATGGCGGCCTCCATTGCGTGATTTGGTTTTAGAAATATTTTTTGAAATGCTCGAATCTCATTGGTTCCGGTGTTTGGTGACGCTTTTCGTTGAAGATAACCAGGCCCGTGCGGGCCGAGGTTGGTCTTAAAGTATTTTAATTATAAATTAGAGGTGCATAAGATTGTGAATCAAACAAAGACGGGTGAAAGAAACTCCTATTGAACGTTTTTCAATTTGTTATGCATACTTCCGCATCTGCAAGATGGCGGTCTCCATTGCGCTTCGGAATTCTCAAGCTAAGGGATACAGCATAATCTGGTTTTCGACATAAAACGTACGCGTTTATTGACAACACCGGCTGCGCCGGCTACTAGTACCCGACTGCAAAGCCGCAATGAGCCGGCGAAGCCAAAGCCTCTTGCCACTATTTTACCCATCACGATGGCATCAGTAGGTTAGGTAGTTGATAGTAGGTCGGTGTAGGTACCGTACCTGGTAAGACTTGGTAAAAGAGAAGAGCAGACAGTCCTCCCCAATACCTACATACAATAAATGTCACAAGAAGCTTAAGGAAGTAACGATACGATGTGCTAGCTTGGGGCCTATTTTAGGAAATTTTAACTGGGCTTAACATACGTTTTCACAGTATGTGTGTAGTCTTCCAACTTCAGTCTGTCAGGGCTGGTTCTCTCCGGGCACAGCGGCTTCCTCAACCAGAAGAAGTTAGCTTGCAGTAAGATCATTGCCGACAGATCAGACGATTGTGCCGTTTCAACGGCAATGTGTGACTGTCATTAATCAAACCGAGCTTTCTTTCTTCATGTAAACCGCTTGTACCGTATTTCTGGCCGTGAAAAACTATCCCCTACGGCCGCGAGATTTCTAAAAAATAATTCTTCGTCAATTTTAGAATATTTGACGCTGTTTTCAGCGTCCGAAACGCGTAATAAGCTTTTGAAAAATATTTTTCAAATGCTCGAATCTCATTGGTTCCGGTGTTTGGTGACGATTTTCGTTGAAGATAACGAGGTTTTTTTTTTTTTTTTGTATACAAGATCGAGGCTCGTGAAAGAGCTAACATTAATCACACAAAAAGACAAACCGACACACAAAACACAAAAAACAAGGGGAGCGGTAGACAAGATGGGGAGAGAGGGGGAAGGACACAAAAGAGAGGGGGAAGGACACAAACACAACATTTGAGAGCAGGGACATCGGGAGGACTTGGGGGGAAGTGGGAGAGGATTAAAACATATGAACACTGCAAGGACTCTGGGGTGAATTACCGGGGGTAGAAAAGATCAAGGTTTTCGATGGGGGAAGATAAGAGATGGTGGTGAACAGCTGTTTTAAAGACCTGGAGGGAGGAGTGGGATTGAAGGGAGTGGGGTAGTTTGTTCCAGAGGCGGGAGAAAAGGGGAATGAAAGAGTGAAGGTGAGCAGAGAGCCTAGACTTTGGCAGTTTAACCAGAAGAGGGTTGCAGGCAGATCTTGTGCGACCTGAAGGAATATTGGGGGGACAGAGCACAGAGAGAGCTGGGGGAGCAAGGCCGGAGAGGAGTCGGTAGAAGACAGAAAGACCACCAACCTGCCTGCGGTGAGTGAGTGAAAGGCCCTCGGCGTTGACTACATCGCAGGAGATTCCAATGATTCTGAAAGCTTTGGCCTCAACAGCGTGAAGCCGAGCAAGGTGTGAGGCAGGAGCACCAGCCCAGAGGGGGGAACAGTATTCCATTGAGCTGCGGATGAAAGCCTTGTATGTGGTGAGGAGCTCAGGTGTGCCAAGGAAGGACTTCGCACGACGGAGGATGCCCAGTCGGCGACTGGCTTTGGAGACCAGCTTGGAAATGTGGTTTTCCCAAGAAAGATCATGGCAGATAGTGAGACCCAAAAGCTTGAGCGACAGAACTTCTTGGAGAGGATTGTTGAGAAAGTAGATGGGAGGGTTGTCCAGTCGGTCCTTTCGGAGAGACATTGTAAGAGTGTGAGATTTGTCAGGATTGAAAGACATGCTCCACTTGTTTGACCAGTCTGTGATTTTGTCCAGGTCTGCAGAGAGTGAGGAGGCTGCAGACTGCCGATCTGAGGGATGAGGAATGGAGCGACAGAGAGTAGAGTCGTCAGCAAAGAGATAGAGAGGATTTTCAAGAGAGTCAGAGAGATCATTGATGAAGACCAGAAAAAGCACAGGGCCCAGAACACTACCTTGGGGAACTCCAGCCTGAACAGGAGGAGGAGATGAGAGAAACCCATTCAGGGCCACACGTTGACTACGACCAGAGAGGAAGTCCGCCAGCCATGCGTGGAGATTTCCATGGATACCAAAGGAGGAGAGTTTGGAGAGCAGAGCAGGGTGCCAGACCGTATCGAAGGCACGTGAAATGTCAAGGGAGACAGCTCTAATTTCCTGTTTGGCGTTGAGGACCTCCATCCATTGTTGAGAAAGCAGAAGCAGCATGTCCAGAGTAGAGTGACCAGGTCTGAAACCAAATTGATTTTCAGAGATCAAGCCATTGGAGAAGAGGAAAGATTTAATATCTGAAGCAATGATAGATTCCATGACTTTGCTGATAATTGGGAGAAGGCTGATTGGTCTGTAGTTGCTGGGATCTGTTTTTGCACCTTTTTTGTGCAAAGCGGTGATGTTGGCTGATTTCCAAGCAGAGGTTGGTCTTAACGTATTTTAATTACAAATTAGAGGTGCATTAGATTGTGAATCAAAGAACGACGGGTGAAACAAACTCCTACTGAACTTTTTCGCAATTGTTTTATGCAAACTTCCGCATCCGGTCGATGGCAGCCTCCATTGCATGATTTGGTTTTAGAAATATTTTTTCAAATGCTCGAATCTCATTGGTTCCGGTGTTTGGTGACGCTTTTCGTTGAAGATAACCAGGCCCGTGCAGGCCGAGGTTGGTCTTAAAGTATTTTAATTATAAATTAGAGGTGCATAAGATTGTGAATCAAACAAAGACGGGTGAAAGAAACTCCTTTTGAACGTTTTTCAATTTGTTATGCATACTTCCGCATCCGCAAGATGGCGGCCTCCATTGAGCTTCGGAATTCTCAAGCCAAGGCATAATCTGGTTTTCGACATAATACGTACGCGTTTATTGACAACACCGGCTTCGCCGGCTATTATTCAACCTAGAAAGGTGGTTTTGGTGTCTAACCCTAGGTTTTAGGGCCCAAGGAATCCAAATGAATCAATAAAATTACCATCAGTTATTTATTTATTGACAAGTCCAAGATGACATCCCAAGGTGACATCCTGATCCACTAAAATGGCTCTGTCGAATAGTAGTCAACCTAGAGAGATTTTTTCAGTGTGTATACCTAGATTTAAGGCACCCAGGAAATCATCAAAATTACTTAAATAAGCACAAAGTAATCAGGTAATCCAGTAAGCCAGGTTTACCAGCCCATTAGGCATTTGTTGTCTTATACAGTTAGTCGCTATTCATTGTCATCCTCCGACTCCTCTGGAAGAAACTTGTTATGTGGATTGTCACATTCTTCAAGTTGGCACGGTCCACAGGCAGTAGTACATGGTAGTCCATATCGTCTACAAGAGCAGCGGAGTGTCTTGCAGGCAGTGGAGCAGTTACAATGAATGACCTTCAAGAGACTGTCTGGAGCAGCGTTCATTCTTGACATAAGTGGGACAAACTGATTATCCTGCAGGCTCCACCCCCATTTCATGGCATCCATACCCTCTTCTTTTCCCATCCACACCATGATCTGGTAGTACGCTATACGACAGTGAAGTTTGGTAGCAGATTCAGTTGGGGGCAGACGTTCGGGTGTTACAAAAGACGAAGCAGAGACAACCTTCTTGCTGAAGGTGTTATATCAGTAGTGTAATAATGTTGCTTCTGGGACACCTCCGTTTAACATGGGAAATCCCTATCTAATGTCATTTACCCCCTTGTCTTTTTCAAAAATCATAAACACCTCTATTTCTCCCACCCTCATCTTTATGAACCTTTTGTCTGTAGTACCTATCCTTAATGTTGTTCATTAGACCACTCAAACACTACAAATATTTGTTTTCTCTTATAGACCTATCATCCTTCTTCTACATATCATCTGGCAGATTAATCTTTGACCCACTCAAACATTGACCCATTCACTTCCATATTAATTCTTTTCCTCCCTCATTGCCCCTAAAGACCTCTATTTCTCTCACCCTGTTCTTTACGAACCTTCTAACCTTTTGACATGTTATCCTTATTCATTAGACCACTTAAACACCTGTGATCCTTCTGACCTTATGAACCTTTAAACCTTTTACTCTTAATATCATCTGGTGAATATAACCCACTCAAACAACGACCCTACAAATATTTGTTTATGTGTGGGAAATAATTTAATTCTCCTACAACTCTCCTCACCGTCTAATACATTAACAAAAAATATGTTTGAGTTTGGTTCTTTATTAAGATATTTTAACTGAGCTAAGATAAAATGGTAAACCTCCCTCAATGTTCTTATTTGAGCGCCTCCAGTGCCACATACCATTTTTAAATTAAAGTATATATTTTCCTGACAACCATCAAAGTTTTCCGTCCACTCAAAAATATTTCCATCTTTTTTACCCAATTCACCGGTATTTAAATTAATTCTCTTATTTGTTTTGTGAACTTTTTTACCAGTTGCCTTTTCAATTATACCTATTTGATATATTTCACATTCATTATGTTTTCCATTTATATACCAAGGTTGATTACACCTCCACTCTTTAGTCTGGTTGATACTTGGTTCTATCATTTATATAATAGTAAAAAAGGCGGCGGTAGCCCGTTAATATCCCCAACCCCCCCCCCCCCCCCTTTTTAACTTATCACTTATATATATCTTATCACTTATATATATCTTATCACTTATGTATATCTTATCACTTATATATATCTTATCACTTATATATATCTTATCACTTATATACTTATATAACCATAAGGGAGACTATCAATTCCATTTTCTAAAATAAACCTCTTATCATCAAAAGCCCCCAATGCTTTCTTATTTATCTCTTCTGAATATAATTGATGTTTATAACTTCTTATTCCATTAATCTTTCTAAACTCTTCTTTCTTTGTTGTTAAACAGTTATAATAATCCTTAAAGTTTATTGTTTCTTTAATAACATTTTTCTTTACACCTTTTAACTTCTTATCAGTCTTTTCAACGTTATTCACAATGTATTTATAAGCATAAGCCTTTGACCTCAATCCCACAAATTCACTCATAACATTTCCTCCTAATTCATCCTTGAACTTTCCAATCACCTTTTTATTTTTAGAAGAGAACAACTCACTCTCTGGACTGTAATTACTCGTGTCATAGATATTAATGTCTCTTTTCATGTCTGAATAAACATCGTTGGTATTAATTTTCAAAATAAAACTATCTGTATCCATATAAAGTAGATTAACATCATTTTGATATTTCTTCCTCAAGTTATTATAAAAGTAATCATACATTAATGACTTTGATAAATCAAGAATTGTTGTTCCAATATAAATAGGTTTGTTCATTTCAATACTCTCTTTAATCAAATGGATCGCACAAAAGTTCTCAGTAAAGACCTCAGCTCGAGTAAAACTCGGTCTATTAATTAATTTTGATGCTTGTTCCCAAGATGTTGATAGTCTGATATTTTGTCTTTTCCTCACATTCTCCATAGTCTTACCAAAGACCGCATTATTCATTAATTTATAAAAGTCTTTCTCAAAATCTGTTTTTGACTCTGTTCTTCTTTGTGTATTAAAATCAATGTACCCCTTTAACCAATGACTTTGATTGAACTTTAGAACCCTATGGATCTTCTCTACTCTTAGACCTTTTGATAAATATTGTCGCAAATTTCTTTGGTGTAGAACATAATTTTTCTTGTTATATAATGTAGTAAGTAATTTTTCTGTTGATTCACCTATATCAAACGATCGTTGATAATCACTCAACCATTCTTTCTTTGGACTTTCTTTCTCACAAGCAAATGGGAGATCTTTGTGTAGGTTATGGAGTTCCTCTGGATATTTTAAATCAATTTCAAAATAATAACCAACTTTTTCTTCATCCAATTCTTTTTGTGTAGAGATACATACATCTTGTAAAACGTTTTTGTAGTCTTTTTCCTTTACCCATCTAAGTTTTCCATAAGGAAGAGCCTGAGACATTGCCCAGCCATACAGGTTGTTCGCGTCATAGTACATCAAGTAAGAACTCTCTTTCGTTGGATCATAATTTGGAAGATATTTGTTATTTGCTTTTGCGTATCTACTCGAGCAGACTTGTGAAATTCCACCTCTTTTTGCCTTTTCAATCATCAAAAGCATATCAACATCGATTATCAAATCCAAATCTTGTTTTGTCATTTTCAACATCGCACTCCAGGCCAATCCAGGTGCTGTGTAGTAGTGAGCAGGATCCAATCCATATCCAGTGCGACAAACAGATCTAAAGGCTTCAAATACATCGGCCAATAAAAGCACATCAGTTTTGAGATACAAATCGTGATACTCGCCAAGATTCTTGATGTTATATTTTTCCCAAACATTTTGTGCGTGTACATAATCTTTATCAGATATATGACTATTATTTAATTTGTTATAGAAATTTTCTTTTGAAGGAAGTTGTGTTTCATTGAATCTCTCAAATGAGTCCATATAGTCATAGGGGTAAATTCCCTTTTGTGTTAGAAAATCTTTATCTAAAAAATACTCTGAAAGACATGGAAACTCTTTTAGATTTTGAACCAAGTTAACCAATGGACTTGCCATGAATTTAAATGTATCAAGAAATCTGATATGAGTAATAGGAGATGTGTGAATTGTTTTTGTGAATGAAATGTATTTCTGATCCGTGTTTGGAATTGCTGAGATACTTCCAGAAGTCTTTGAGAGTTCCTTGATAAATAGATGTGTATCATAATGAGCGTTGTTATGAAGAAAGACAGGAATGAAAGAGGGGAGTTGATAATTAATATTACAACTTTGATGAGCCGGACCTCTATATTTACCAGTGAGATGACAATGGTCTCTAACCTTTAGACCTTTACCAATTTTCTCCTCACAAATATGACAGACATTGTTTTTTATAAATTCCCTTTTTTCTTTACTTGTTAAGGACATTGGTTTATTGGTTTCTCTCATTATCTTGGTTAATCGAACACAGTCTTTTTCTAGTCGTTTCACAAACTCCTCTGGGGTATTTGAGCCTCTATACATCTCTAACTTGTTATATTTATCACCAACGGATGATTTGATATAATAACAAAAACCACAAGGAGTATGTTTTTGATATTTATTTGTGTATGATTCTTTTGGATCTTGAGAAGCAGTATCAATTTTTTCTAAAATACTTTCAAAATCAGCATATATAACAAATGGATGTTTGATCTTTTTATTTTCATCTTTGAATGTGATCTTTGAGCCTTCTTTAGGCATATTGATTACCGTTGATTTATGTTCGCCACAATAATTTGAATGTTTATCTAATCTTTCTTGTGAATTGAAGAAGTTAAGACAACGCAAACAAATATATATTTTATTTGTTCTCTTACAGACTTGTGGTTTTATTAATTTAGCAATATCTTTGATGTATGTATAATGTGAATTTTCGTCTGAATTAAAATATAGAAGATTAATATGAGTTTGTTTACAATTGTCAGAAAGCTTTAAAACCTGAATGTTGTTTGTTTCTGTTAGACCATAAACATTAACTGATAAATTATTCATCTTTTCAAATTTAGGAATATCATTTAAAGTCATCGGAAACTTTAGATCTTTCGTATTTAATGTATTCTCATATTTTTTATAATGAGATACTCTTTCATCATGAAAATGTGGAGGATGTAAGTGTGCTAAAATAGACCAGAGAAAACATTTATTGTCTTTATTTTTGATATTGATAACTGCTTTTCTATTTTTGATAACACTGGGTAAATCAATGTAAGAAGAAGCTTTTAGAGGATCTGATTTAAGAATATGAATGTCTATGTAAATAATTTTTCCTATATTGAATCCACTTCCTACGATTGAATTATCCACATCTTGCTCTTGTTTAATAAGTTCATCATAGACTCCTGATGTTTTAAAATCTTGATATGAAGATATAAAGTGTGGCTCAGTTCTCATGTATGGTGCATCTATAACTCCTTCATCCTTTGTCATTTCTAATTTTACTCCCATATAAAATTTAAGTGGTTTCATTTCCTTTAGTGTTTTTTCAATCAACGTTTGAACAGCAGGTTTAACTATTTCTACAGCATCAACTATAGACTCTGGTTCAGGAGGTTTGAAGTTAAAGACTCTTATTTTAATATGTCCTTTGAATGCTCCATCAGAGTTTTTAGTTGTGATAAAATTTGATAAATGTAGATTTGTTTTAAGATGTATTTTGAAGCCTTTCTTGAGGATATTTTTATTACATGTAGAACAGTGTTTTGTTTCAGGTGGAAGAGGGGAAAGTTTGTTTAAAATGTTGTATGTATGTTTTGCGGTGAGAATATGTTGTTTATAATATTTTACTTCCTTCTCGCAAGTATCACAATAAACCATATTTATAGCGTGAGAAAACGTGGTGTTTTATATATATCACTGTGCTTAAAATAAAACACTTTTGAGCTTTACAGCTCCGTTTTATATATATCGCTGTGCTTAAACTAAAACACTTTTTCACTCAGAATCATCTAAGTCATAACTATCACATGAATACTCAGAATCATACTCAGAGTCATCAATAAAGCTACTCTCATAACTATCATTTGAGCACAAACTATTAGTATCATAACTATCATCTGTGTTCAATGAAATACTATCATCACCATCGTCCAAGTTCAATGAAATACTATCATCACTATCGTCCGAGTTCAATGAAATAGTAAAATCTTCACTGCTGTATTGACTCATATTTAATTAGCAAGAAAAATATTCCCATCAATATCTATATACTTTCTTTCATTAACAGATTCAATCTCTACAATTTTTATATCAAAAGTTATCTTTAAATAATCTCTAACTATCATAGAACGAAATGACATTTCACCAGAAATATTAACATCATTCATTTTACTTAGATCTACACCCTTTGGATTATTAAAGAAAATACAAATGTCTCCTCTAGAATTATTAATGGTCTTATCATTCTTTTTCAAAGTATCGTGGTCAATCACTTTTTCAAGCTTTGAATAAATTGCCAGGAGTAGAGGAGAAACTTTTGTTAGATTTACTTTAATGGATGTCTTTCCAGGTATAGTTAGAGCTCTTCCTTTAAATGAAATAGAGGGGAATATTTTCCATAACTGGTTTTACCCAAAAATTTCCATATTTATCTTTGTTCAATTTAACATCTTTGACATATTTTTCTATATCTTCCACCGAAGTAGAGATTGATTGAAATTTGTCTTTTGTGCTTTGAAACATTGTATTTATTAATGAATAAACTTGCGTTTAGTTTAAGTAAAAATTTACCACATAAATATGATAAGTTCTGAAGGATATTTAGAATTTCCAGACTCTCCATATGATAAATTAGAGAATTGTCCGGCTTGTGATAGAGTGGGGCTTAATGATGAGGATTCATATAAACAATGTTTATTCTGTGATTATATTCTAATTAATGATAATAAGAAATATAAAAAAACATATAACTCTTTTAAATTAGAACCAAAAATGAATTACTTTACAAGATTAATAAGAGAGATGAATGTTAAGCATTATGGTGATAATACACCATTTCTTACAAGGAAAGAGACTCTTTGTATTGAGGAAATGTATAAGGGTTTAATGATATTTATTATTCAAAATAATTTTAATGGAAATGTTAATACAAGATACTACATAAATAAAATAATGAATTATTTTGAAATTAAACCCGAACTCAGGATAAAATATAGAGTTTCTAAAATAGCTCAAAAAAAGTTGGATGACTTGTTTTCCAAATATATAAATGAATGATTTTTTACCCGTTTGGGAAAATAAGATAAAATTTAATAACCATAAAAACATTCCAAATTCATTGAGATGTCTAATAGTTGGTTCAAGCGGATGTGGGAAAACCTGTTTACTTTTAAAGATGCTCCTTGGTCCTAATTTTTTAGATTATGATAATTTAATAATTTTTACAAAGTCAAGTTTTCAACCCGAGTATCAACTACTCTCACAGGGTTTTAATGCAGGTCTTAAAAAGGAAGACATTATCGGTTTATTTAAACTTCAAAACAAACTGAATGATTATAATATTGAAGATATAATACAATTATTTTGTGATACACAGAAATCAAAATCGAAACCCATAACTTGTATTCTCAGTGATAATACGGATGATATACCTTCACCTCAAGATTTAGATAAATCAAAAAAGAACCTCGTCATCTTTGATGATTGTGTTAATGAGAGAAACCAAACAGTAATGGATAGCTACTATACAAGAGGGAGACATTCTTCTTGTAATTGTATATATCTTAGTCAATCATATTTTCAACTCCCTCGACGCTCAATAAGAAACAATGCCAATACTTTTATTTTATTTAAGTTAAATTCAATAGATGTAAATAATTTTTGGAGAGATAATTGCTCTACGTTATGTAGTAAAAAAGAATTTGAAAATTATATGAAACACACGATTGGAAAATATAAATATATTGTTGTGAAACAAGATGAGATACTAAATGATATTTTTCAATAAATAAATACAGAAAATGAATACCGAAGAAAGAGAAAGAAAGTTTAAGGAACATCAACAATTAGTTTCAAAAGTTGTTAAACAACAGGAAGAGATAAAGAAGAAACGGAGACAGAAACTAACTGGTGAAGAAGCCTTTGAAAGAAAACAAGAGAAATTCTTTAAACCACTTTTGAAAACTCAACACTCACCTACAGTTCCCACGGTAGAATTTACTCCGAAAAAACTTCAAATGCTCAAAGATTTTAGTCAGATAACAAAACAAGAACTAGGTGAATTAGAATATGATGACGAGGGATTATTTCGGAAACTTGAGGAGGTAAATCAACCCCCTAATTATGTTGTGGAAGCTCTTCAAAACAATGAATATTCGGCGGGTTCAAAAACCAGAGCAGGTCTCATTCCAACAGAAGAACCAGCAGTGTTTCATCTTGTGGAAGAAAAGGTATTGATATTTAATGATGAATTGATGTTCTTGAGTTCTACTCAACCAAATGTTAAATTAACTCCAAGATTAATGTTTCTTCTAACAAACCCCGGATTCAGCGGTTCAAAATATTTTGAGGAACCACTTGATATGGAAAGAGAGGAAGATAGGGTATATATTGAGTTGCTAAATGCACTTGATTATGGAGTTTCTGTTGCTGGTAAAAGTAAGAAGAATGAGAAGGAGAAACATATTATTGATGCTTTAAGTAAGCTTGGTTCGGGTGTTAGTTTTCTTCCAAATGACCCATCACAATTAGTTAATAGGCTATTATTGTTGTTAGGTAGTAAGAAGGCTGGAAACAACAATTGTTTTAATGAATCCTCAGCCATTTTAGATCAGTTGATGAACATGAAAATAATTAATAAATGTCAATACAAAGATATTTTATTAGATATTAAATAAGATGAGAAGCACAATTCTTAGTTTTAATTTCACAACGAGCGATTACACAGCTTCATTCCCTTACCCACTACAACTTGACCCCCTTACCTCATATGAGGCATCTTTGTTGTCAATGGAAACTTACAATACCCTTTTTAATATCACAGAGAAAAACAACAAGTTTAGTTATAATCCAGGAAGTGGATATAAAACTATAACCGTTTCACCTGGAGCTTACGAGATTTCTCAAATATCTTCAGAAGTCTCTCGCCTTATGAAAGAAAAAGGTGATGAACCAAAAAATATTGTAATAGATATTCAAAAACACACTTCAAAATCAACTATTAAACTTAAAAATAATTATAAAGTTGATTTCACGATTGAAAATTCGTTTAGAGAGCTATTGGGTTTCTCTTCAAAAAAGATTGAAAATAACGGGACGTTTTACAGTGATAATGTTATCCAAATATCCTCCGGTATAAATTCAGTATTAATTCATTGTGATTTGATTGATGGTGCTTATAACGATGGAATAAGAACAAATACAATATTTTCATTCAGTGCATACTCAACCCCGATTGGTTATAAATTTAATATGGAACCAAAAAATCTTGTCTATTTACCTGTGTCAGGAAAAACCATATACAGAGTAAGTTTTAGGATAACCGACCAAGATAATCGTATGATATCCTTTAATGATGAAATTATATCCATCAGAATTCACCTACGTGAAGTTTTTCAATAAATAAATAATGGTTATTGTGAGAAAACACGAGTTGGGAAAATATAAAATAATTACAGGGGAGGGCATGTTCCTTTCACCAGACTATACAAGGTATGTGGGTAGAGGATACTATAAACCTAAGAGACAACGAGGTGTAGGTCATCAATTTCGAAATAAAGGAGATGGGATAATTGATACTCTAATGGGTATTGGTTCAACCATCCTTAAACATAAAGACCTAATTGATTCAACTGCTTCTGCCGTGGGCTCCGTTGCGGGTGCTATAAAGAGTATAAAAGATGCTCAAAAGGAGTCTCATAAATTACAAGCAATCAAAGAAATAAAAAAAGGTAAAACTCAACTATCTTCACAAGAACGACAAAAAATCATTAAAATACTTGGGTCAGGGTTTCAACAATTTTAATGCTATATAAATACAAGTATGGAAGCGATTGATAGTATCTATGATTTGGATGATACGATTATCATTTCAAACTCCACTAAAAAGGAAGACTATTTTAAGGTAAATGCTATAACAGGAACAGACTGGAATTCAAACGGAACAAAAAGTTTTGAAATAAATAATCAACAAACTTACTTGAATATAGCTGATAGTTTCTTGCTGTGTAAATTTAAATTCACTAAGGCTGCGAATAATACTAATGCTACACTCGTAAATGATTTCTTCTGGAAAATGTTTGACAGTGTCCGCCTGTATATTGGAACACAAGAGGTTGAAGCGGTTGATTATGTCTCTGCTACATCTGAAATGATGAAATTTACACTATATTCGTTTAGTGATAGAATGGGTAAGGGAGCTGTTGAAGGTTTTATTCCTGATATGTCAACGGGTACAAACGCAGACCCTGGTTATAGTCAAAGGAAGTCAATGTATAATGATGAAACAAAAGCAGTGAATAGTTTTACCGTAGCAGTACCTCTTAAAGGTATATTTGGATTTTGCGATTATGATAAAGTTTTGTATGGTCTTAAAATTAGATTTCAACTACAAAGGAATGATAATGTAAATAGGTTGCTTTTTGGGGATGAAAATGCTTTTGGAGACAACAATAAATTTGTTATTAATGATTTGTGTTGGTATATCAGTGAATATACTCCTAATCTTAAAACGGAAGAGATGTTAAATAGAAGACTTAACTCAAAGAAACCGCTAAATGTATCATACCTTAAAAGAAGATGTCAACACGTTAAACTGGAACACACTACCTACACTTGGAATTTGGGTGTTCTTCAAGGAAAGCCACGATACCTCTGGCTCATTTTTAAAAAACCAGATGGAGAGGACGGTACTAATAAGAATAATGCGCTGAGTGATAATGCTAAGGTGAAACAACTTCGGGTTTCTCTTGATGGCACATTTTATCCGCGAGATAGATTGGAAATTGATTGGGAAAAAAATGATTATGCGGAAGCCTACAAGTCCTACCAAAAGGTGTGTGAAAGTAATGGTAATAATGATCCTATTTTGGATATGGTTGCGTTTCAAAAACTTTATACAATCTACGCAATTGACCTGAGTTCTCAAAAGGAAACTATAAAGTCTAATCGAGTGGATACTTCTCTATACATTGAAAGAGGGGAGAGTGAAGAGGTTAATGCATATTGTTTGCTTTTGGAGGAAACAGAATTACAGATTAATACAGATAATGGTGTTATGATTAATATCACATAGGTTTTTTCTCATAAATAAATGGTTGGGGTATATGTTAATCAAATCAATTTTAATAAATTAACATCTTGTATTCAAAATCAAAAGCCTTGTATTATTAATGTTAATACAATTCAAAGAAAAGGAGCTGTAAGAATTGATGTTTTACTCACACACACACAAGTAAAAACACTAAATGATGTTGGATCACTTAAAATTAAAATGACGAAACCTATGTTAAAGAAATATTCAATAGACGAGTCAAGAGGAGGATTTCTCCCGTTTCTAATTCCTTTATTTGCTGGTTTAAGTGCGGCGGGAGCATTGACTGGTGGTATTTCAGCAGCGGTAAAAACTGCTAACGAAAGGAAGGCACAACTAAAAGCTCAAAAAGAATTGGAAAGACATAACAAGGAGTTGGAGAAACAAATTAGTGGAAGTGGTGTAATTGTAGATTTTGCTCAAAAACTTGAAAGTCTACCTGATAAAGCTAGATTGTTGGTTGGAGATATGCTTTCCTCTATCGCTCAAGCGGGTGTTAAACTAACTAAACGGGGTAATGGATTGTATCTTTCTCATAAATAAATGGATAAATGGTTTAAACAATTTGGAAAGAATACAACGTCAAATATAGAACTAGCTAAGTATTGTAAAACACTAAAAATTGATAATGTGGTTATTTGTATGAGAGATGAATTAATACATATAAATAAGAATACAAAGAATATTATTATGAATTTAGACACACAGAATGGTTCTCATTGGGTTTGTATTCATAATAGTCAGGATAAATATTATTTTGATAGTTATGGTATGCCACCACCTGTTGAAGTAATACAATTCTTACAGAATGGTGTTTATCAAACATTTCAAGTTCAAGAAATTAATTCTAAATGTTGTGGTCAATTATGTTTATATGTATTATTTCAACTCAACAATAATGAAAATTTTTATGATATCATTTTTAATCTAATATAAATGACTTATGTTGGAAAAGATGGTTCTATCTTTGGAAAATCCTCTCAGGATATTGATTTATCAAATTATTATACAAAGGCACAGGCTGAACGACAAAAATATAGTGTAAGTAAAAATATTAATATGAAGAATACTTATAAATTAATCAATTATCCAAACCCTACAGATGCGAATGACTTAATTAGATTAAGTGATTTATCACAATATATATTTTTAAAGAAAACAGCACGTTTTGTGAAACAAGTAAAATTTACAACCACAACACCTGGTTATACTGACCATACACCTTTCCTCATTGAATTTAACTACCTGCTTACAATTGAATTTTATAAAGAAGGACATTTAGTTAATATGCGAATTAATAAATGGGGGTATGATATGCCTGATTTAGGGTATAATTGGTCTTTTTCAATAAACATAGAAGACCTACATGATTTAAATCAGTCTCGTAAAGAAGAATATTATCCACTTGGTGAGGATAAGGATTTATGTGGAAGTACAATTAGTAAACAACAAATACGTGATTTTAAGAAAAGAAAAATATATGATAGTATAGCGATGGTTCGCATGACAAAGAAGGAAGGTAATGAGATAAGGATAGAAAGCCGAGGAATACAAACCGATTTGGTAGTGGGAAGATGGGGTGGTATTACCTGTCATAATATTAATCTCACATATATTTCTGATACATAAATGGCAGGAAGAAGACTACAAGAGAATTATAATTTTTGTATTCAAGGATACCTACAAGAAAAGGGTGCTCGGTATTACATACCTTATGATTTGGAGCATATACATGGGAATTTTGTCATTAAAAACTGGCCTTATACTGATATTGTTAAACCCACAAATAGAGACTTGTTTAAAATATTAAATAAAAATGAACTTCTCAAAGTTATGAAATATAAAACTCTTTTAGAAATCGTCAACAAATCTTATTGGTATCCTATTATGAGAAAAATAATTATAGATACAAGAATATCTCAAAATCCAGATGAGTATATGTATAATATTCTTTGGGGTTCAAACTCAAGGGTGGCAAGGGATGAGGAAGGAGTTGAAGAAGAGAAGGAGGAAAGAGAGAAAAAGGAGAAGGAGGAAAGGGAGAGGGAGGAGAAGGAGGAGAGGGAGAAAAAGGAGGAGGAGAGGGAGAAAAAGGAGAAGGAGGAAGGAGAGAAAAGGGAGAAGGAGGAAAGAGAGAAAAAGAAGAAGGAGGAGAGGGAGAAAAAGGAGAAGGAGGAGAGGGAGGAAAGGGAGCAAAGAGAGAGGGAGGAAAAATATAAAAAGATGGAAATCAGTGAGATTCGTAAAAGATTGAGTGTATTACAGCAAATAAATCAATCTCAACGCACCGAAGAGGAAATTAAAGAATTAACAACTCTTATGAAGATAATGGTTTCAAAAATAACAACGTCAATGTCTTCAATTTCAGGGAGGAGATTTAAACGAGAAAGTGGTGAAGAAGAAGAAGAAGAAGAAGGAAAAGATTATGTGATTGATGATGTTGGTGTCATTGACTTTAGTTAGTTTTTATTTGTAAATAAATGGAGGAGAGAGTGAAGGCATTCCTTAGGATTCTTTATGTTTTAAAAATAAAGATTGAAATGTATATGTTGAAAACCAAAAAGGTTTTGATACTCTGTCGGAATTTTTCTGATAAATAAATATGAGTTATTGTCTCAAATGTAAAAAGAAAACTAAATCTAAAAATATCTCTTATGTTAAAGCTAAAAATAATAGAGTTTATCAAAAAGGAATATGTCAAGTATGTGGCTCTAAAAAGTGCCAATTCATCTCTCCTAAAAGAGGAGGAGACATACAAAAGTTTCTGTCAGGAAGTAAATTTACAACAACTGGAATTCCAGGGGAATTACACCTTCCAGGGTATTCTTTCTGTGGTCCAGGAACAAACTTGGATAAAAGATTAGATGAGGCTGACAATCCTAAACCTTGGTCTAAACCTACAAATAGGGTTGATGAAGTGTGTATGAAGCATGATATTGCTTATGGGAAAACCACTACGTTGACTGAAAAACATAAAGCCGACAGCGAAATGTTGTATAATTTGTCTTTGATACAAAATCCAACGTTGAGAGAGAAAGTTGATAGGTTTATTGTGAGAAATTTGATAAATGCTAAATTGAAACTTGGTCTTGGTTATTCCTCAAAAAACTATTAGGCTCTAATGATGTCATCAAGACTGAGGAGCTTTTGGCTGAAGAATTACACAAACCTATAATCACAAAGTTTAAAAGAAGGAAGGTTTATTCTAAATACACCGACCACATATGGTCCGCTGATTTAATTGAATTGAATAATGACAGGGGATACAGGTATGCTTTAACCGTTATTGATTTGAGGAGTAGATTTGCCTGGGTTGTCCCTTTAAAAAATAAAAGGGGTGATACTTTAATGTTAGCCTTTAAGCTAATATTTGATCGGGATAAAAGGAAACCAAAGAAGTTATGGACTGATGAGGGAACAGAGTTCTATAACAAAATATTCATGAAATTTCTTAAGGGGAAGGGTATTAAATTATACAGCACCTTTAATGAAGGAAAGGCAGTTGTTATTGAGCGTTTTAATCGTACTTTAAAAGAGAAATTATATAAAAAATTCACACAACTCGGTTCTCAAAAATGGGTGTATTTAATTCAGGATATTGTAGATAATTACAATAATACAGTTCATTCATCAACAAAATCAAAACCATCAGAAACATTTACAAAATTAGAATATGAAAAGGAGATTAATTTGAGAAAGCCCAAGTTTAAAGTTGGTGATATTGTAAGAATATACAAATGGAAAAGTCATTTTGAGAAAGGTTATACACAAAAATGGACTCGTGAATTATTTAAAATCATTGATGTAATGGATACAGTCCCTTGGACCTACAAATTATATGATTTAAATGGAGAAGAAATCTTGGGTTCATTTTACTCGCAAGAATTACAAAAAACACAAGTAAGCAGATAATACCCTTGAAAATAATAAATAAATAAATAAAATGTAATGGGGATACGTTTTTAAATCTGTGAACCCCAAACACAGAATCACACAACTTTTTAGTTGGGGCTTAACTTTTGTGTGTGCATAATGGGGATACGTTTTTAAATCTGTGAACCCCAAACACAGAATCCCACAACTTTTCAGTTGGGGCTTAACTTTTGTGTGTGTATAATGGGGATACGTTTTTAAATCTGTGAACCCCAAACACAGAATCCCACAACTTTTTAGTTGGGGCTTAACTTTTGTGTGTGTATAATGGGGATACGTTTTTAAATCTGTGAACCCCAAACACAGAATCCCACAACTTTTTAGTTGGGGCTTAACTTTTGTGTGTGTATAATGGGGATACGTTTTTAAATCTGTGAACCCCAAACACAGAATCCCACAACTTTTCAGTTGGGGCTTAACTTTTGTGTGTGTATAATGGGGATACGTTTTTAAATCTGTGAACCCCAAACACAGAATCCCTCAACTTTCCAGTTGGGGCTTAACTTTTGTGTATGTGTGAGTGAGTCATAATAATATACAAACCCTAACCCAACCCCATCCCTAACCCAAACCCATCCCTAACCCAAACCCATCCCTAACCCAAACCCATCCCTAACCCAACCCCATCCCTAACCCAACCCATTCCTAACCCAACCCCATCCCTAACCCAACCCAATCCCTAACCCAACCCCATCCCTAACCCAACCCCATCCCTAACCCAACCCCATCCCTAACCCAACCCCATCCCTAACCCTCACATTCAAAATCCCAACCCTAACCCAACCCCATCCCTAACCCAACCCCAACCCATCCCTAACCCTCACATTCAAAATCCCAACCCTAACCCAATCCCATCCCTAACCCAACCCCAACCCTCACATTCAAAATCCCAACCCGAACCCAACCCCATCCCTAACCCAACCCCAACCCTAACCCTCACATTCAAAATCCCAACCCTAACCCAACCCCATCCCTAACCCAACCCCATCCCTAACCCTCACATTCAAAATCCCACCCAAACCCTAACATAATCTTTTTTTTCTTCTTTTTAAAAAATATGTATTTCATTTTTATTTTTTTTCCTCTTCTTCCAATTCTGTCTTTCAAGGCTTTCAAGTTTGAAGAAGTAGAAATGGGAAGAAAGAATTTTCCAGCATTTTCTTCCTCGAACTTTCTTGATATTGCTTAAATCAAGCGTCATTAAACAAAGAACATTGTTCATTGCTTTAGAATCCAAAGAGTCTCCAAGATGGACCCCACAGGTAGAGTCTCCAAAATAAAACCAACTTTCCAAGTTCCCAAGGTATAACCACATTCCTGTTGAGCCTCCAAGATAGGTATCACATTCCGAGTCATCAAAACAAAACCCCCATTCCGAGTCTCCAAAAATATAACCATCTTTCCAAGTCCCCAAGGTAGAACCACAATTTTCAGAAATATTTGGGGTTTCCGTGATAAGTCTCACATAGTATAACTGCGGACCATCAGGGAAAACTTCCCTTTCCCAATTTTTTAGGGTTTCTATGATGTGTCTCACATAGTATAACTGCGGACCATCAGGGAGAACTCTCCTTGCCCAATTTTTTAGGGTTTCTATGATGTGTCTCACATAGTATAACTGCGGACCATCAGGGAGAATTCCCATTTCACAATTTTTTAGGGTTTCTATGATGTGTCTCACATAGTATAACTGCGGACCATCAGGGAGAACTCTCCTTGCCCAATTTTTTAGGGTTTCTATGATGTGTCTCACATAGTATAACTGCGGACCATCAGGGAGAATTCCCATTTCACAAATTTTTTGGGTTTCTATGATGTGTCTCACATAGTATAACTGCGGACCATCAGGGAGAACTCTCCTTGCCCAATTTTTTAGGGTTTCTATGATGTGTCTCACATAGTATAACTGCGGACCATCAGGGAGAACTCCCCTTTCCCAATTTTCAGAAATTTGTGGGTCTCCAATGTATGACTTGTATTCTGGCTCATCAAGGTAGAACTTGTTCAGTGGGTTTTGTTTTGATAACTCACAACAAGTATCATCATGGTAAAACTCTTTTTCAGGATTTTGTGGATCTCCAAGGTATAACTCTTTGGCTGGGTCATCAAGGTAGAACTCGTTCTGGGGGTCTTGGTTGTTCAAAATGTCTTCAAACAAAAAAATAACTTCATCCCAAGTTGTGTTAAAAGCAGAATTTTCATTTCGTATCTCAGATACAATTTCCTGTGAAAGAAAATAACAATGTATTAATTTAATACAATATTTTTTATTTGTATAAATCAAGCTCTATGAATATTAAAATTAACTTTGTTAACTCTTACACGAGTCTCATCTAAAAAAAAATATTAAAATAAATAATTAAATAAATAATTAATTAAATAAATAAAGAAATAAATAAACAAACTTACCTCCATTGATAAGAGGTTCGAGTCCAGTTCATCAATCTGAAGGTTGAGTTCTACACAGGTAGTAGGACTCCAAGGAATAGCAAAGTTATCCCATTCCATTTCGGCATAGGAGTCCGTTCTCAAGTGAAGCAGAAAGCGTGTTTGAAAAAGCCTGTGTGGTCGGTGCCTTTTATAAGAAGGGCTGGGTGTGTGTCATTTCCTGTGGAAATTCCCTGGGCGTGTCTTAACTGGAAATGATGTGATGGAAATTCCCTGAAAATGATGTAATGTTTTACCTGGAAATGATACAATGCTGAAGAGTTTATAAAGTGGGTGGGACTTAGCAAAAGTGGGCGGAGCTTAGCAAAAGGGGGCGGGACATAGCAAAAAGTGGGCGTGGCGTAACAAAAAGTGGGCGGGGCTTAGTAAAAGGTGGGCGTGGCTTACCAAAAAGTGGGCGGGGTTTTTCCAAAAAGTGGACGGAGCTTAACAAAAGGTGGGCAGAGCCTACCAAAAAGTGTGTGGCACTGGAGGCGCTCAAATAAGAACATTGAGGGAGGTTTACCATTTTATCTTAGCTCAGTTAAAATATCTTAATAAAGAACCAAACTCAAACATATTTTTTGTTAATGTATTAGACGGTGAGGAGAGTTGTAGGAGAATTAAATTATTTCCCACACATAAACAAATATTTGTAGGGTCGTTGTTTGAGTGGGTTATATTCACCAGATGATATTAAGAGTAAAAGGTTTAAAGGTTCATAAGGTCAGAAGGATCACAGGTGTTTAAGTGGTCTAATGAATAAGGATAACATGTCAAAAGGTTAGAAGGTTCGTAAAGAACAGGGTGAGAGAAATAGAGGTCTTTAGGGGCAATGAGGGAGGGAAAGAATTAATATGGAAGTGAATGGGTCAATGTTTGAGTGGGTCAAAGATTAATCTGCCAGATGATATGTAGAAGAAGGATGATAGGTCTATAAGAGAAAACAAATATTTGTAGTGTTTGAGTGGTCTAATGAACAACATTAAGGATAGGTACTACAGACAAAAGGTTCATAAAGATGAGGGTGGGAGAAATAGAGGTGTTTATGATTTTTGAAAAAGACAAGGGGGTAAATGACATTAGATAGGGATTTCCCATGTTAAACGGAGGTGTCCCAGAAGCAACATTATTACACTACTTATATCGCATTGTTGCAAGGGAATCTTTGCACTTGCCACCAAAGAGGATAGCCATTACTCGGCATCCAAGGTCATCGATCACCTCTGTGGTCTGGTTTGGGATGGTGAATGTGTTGGCACAAGACCGAAGGACAGGGTCTCCTTTTACAAGCTTCTGGAAAGCAGTCTTGTTGCCAACACCAAAAATCCGAGAAGTCGTGTCACAACCAGTCATGGCATGGATGAATATCAACTGAGAACACATGTCATGTCCGAGGATTTCTTTTAGACGGTTGATGTCATACACTTTAAAACTGCCATCAGCTTTGGACTTGTCTATGACTTGTTTATGAGCCTTGCAGCTGTCTCAAGTATTGCTCTCTTCTGCGACTCTTCATCACCTTCTTGGTTTGTGCTGTTGAAGTATGATCTGAGGATGTGTGACGTTTTCTCTCTCATTGTCACTATGTCATCTAAACCTTCTCCTTCTGCAATATATATGCAGTTCCCATACCGTTCCTTCAGCTGTCTTTTTAGGTATTGATTACCATAGGGGAGGGAATCGGCCTTAGACAAATACTCTTTCATTTTACACCTAAGGTCAGAAACAGTCAGCTGTTCTTCATCATTCGCTGCAAGGTATGCACACATCTTTGACATGGCTTGTTCTTGGTCCTCATATTTTGGCCTTCCAGATTTCCTCCGCTTTGGATCAGGATCTGTCTGAAATTGCAGGGGTATATGACGGCCACACCTGAAATGGCTGCTACAATCTTGATGATACACGCAGTCTGCAGCGTGTAGATCCCCATGATCGTATTCAATTCTACCTTTGACCTTGAAAGACCACTCATCTTGCCGGTTATCACAGCATAGCAATATTTTCTTTGCAAAGATATCAGTTTTCACATAACTATAGTCTGCACTTCCTTCCTGAACACTAGTGCCGCAGAAAAGGCAATCAGTTTTGCTATTGAACGGACCTTCAGAAACCCTAGTACTCCTTTTTGTGGTACTGGATTCACCACTCTGTTTCCTCTTTAAATGAAGATCAATTTCAATACTGTTTGTGTACATTTTGCGACAGTTCAAACGCACTTTACAGCCAGCAGTCACAGCAATGGTGTCACCTCTCCGAACACTAGCTTCATTGATCCCATCAGCACCCTTTTGGCGAATCTTGCCTACATCACCTCCATCTTCCAATTTGCCTTGACAAATGGGACAGATCTGGTCACTGCAGGATGCACTCATCTTGTACCTTGAAGAAAAAAAGAAGAAATTAATACACGTATGATTAGTGCCTTTACAAAATCATAACGAAATGCAAATAGCCTCTAGAATGGTCAATATATGGAAAGTAACCACCGAACCCCCCAAAATTAGTCCTGAAGATGCCACTGACAGTTAACTGAGAGTTAACTGTGACAAAATTTGAATATACAACACATGGAATTTTCCACACCCTTGAATATACTCAAATTGCCAAAAAGCCACCCTTTTGGGTGGCACACTGACACAGTCCTACTACCCTGGACACATGGAGTGCCCCCCCCCCCCCCCAGGCTATAGCTGGGAAAAGTTGGGTACATTTCTTTTGGAAATGTCTAAAAAATATGGATTTTGTTTATGCATACATGTACCAAATAATATACTTATTCCTTTTGAGATGAAAATAAATTGTTTGTCAGATTTTTCAGTCCCCCCACACATTACACTCTTATCTCCAATCTGAAACACACACTTGGTTCATTAGCTGGTGAGTCGGAGGATGACGATGAATAGCGACTAACTGTATAAGACAACAAATACCTAATGGGCTGGTAAACCTGGCTTACTGGATTACCTGATTACTTTGTGCTTATTTAAGTAATTTTGATGATTTCCTGGGTGCCTTAAACCTAGGTATACACACTGAAAAAATCTCTCTAGGTTGACTACTATTCGACAGAGCCATTTTAGTGGATCAGGATGTCACCTTGGGATGCCATCTTGGACTTGTCAATAAATAATTAACTGATGGTAATTTTATTGATTCAATTGAATTCCTTGGGCCCTAAAACCTAGGATTAGACACCAAAACCAACTTTGTAGGTTGAATAATAATTGAGATATGGCCATTTTAAGCTCCGGGCGGCCATCTTGGATGCCATCTTGAAAATGACCCCTTTCCGGAGGTCAGATGTTACTAGATTTTTAGTATGTTATTTAGCATGCCCAATGGTACCAGAATCCATTGAAAAACCTTTTGTATCAATTTCTTTGGGGTTCAACCATATATTGACCCCTCTACAACAGGCATTTAAGGCCATTTTCCCTGCTAGAGCAGGGGTTAGCCATGCGTTCCCCATGACAATCTTCTCCATTTTGCCCTATTTTCTGCATCTCCCCTTGTTAACCCCCTTGCCCGCATTTCTTCTTCCACCATCTTTAGCCAAGTCTTTTTCAGTCTTCCCCATCCTCTACTTCCTTCTACATTCATTTCCATCACTCTTCTCAACCAGTCACTTTCATCCTTCCTCAACACATGACCAAACCATCTCAACCTGTTCCTCTTCACATAATCAATCACAGGCTCTATTCCCATCATCTTTTGCAATTCATCATTTGTCTTCCTCTCTCTCAACGATACTCCGCACATCCACCGAACCATTCACATTTCCACCCCTTCCAGCCTTCGTTGCTGCTCTACGTTCATTACTCATGTCTCACTCCCATAAATCATAACACTTCTCACACATGCAGCATACACCTTTCCCTTCAGCTTCAACGACACTACCCTCCTCGTCAGCACGCCACTCAGTTCCCGAAACTTCTTCCATGCACATCTCACTCCAGCAACCGTTGCCGAGTCTGATCCACCTTCTCCATTCAGCATGTCTCCAAGGTAGCAAAATGTTTTCACACCTTCCAGCTTCACGCCGTCTCCAAGATCCAACTCAACATTTCCTCCATCTGCAGCTCCCTCTGTGCACACCTTACATTTGAATGTAGCTGCCACACTGGTTAATGACCCTCTCAGACCACTACATTTTTGATGAACCCACTCATCTTTATTATTATCTTTATCCTTAATTCATATTTATTTGAATTATGGAGTCCTCCAAAGATGATCACAAATTTATACTCTTTGCAAATTAAATTGTATCATCTTTTGCAAAATTCACAGAGGTTAGTCAAAGGAAATAACAAGAGTTTAACCTGTGTTGAGAGAAATTCACATTTTGTCATATGATATTCATGGCCAGTCTTACCATTGCAGGGGATTTTGATGATAAAATGGAATGTTATTTATATCATAAAAAAGTGTCATCAATAACTTCGAAGAATCAAGTTGTTGATCATATCTTTTACATGTCAACAAACATGCCTAATTATATAAAGTTGGTTTGTTTAATTGGTTATTTTGATATTACAAAATGTCCCCAATTGCGTAATTGTGTGTAATATGTGTAAATAAGCAAATATAATGAAAAACTGCAAGCTGCATTGTCAAAATAATGTCACTATATCAGAAATTTAAACCAATGGCTGCCATCTTGGAAATGGCTGCCATTTTGAATTTTTTTGAGTGGCCCCATGTCCAAAATTAATCAGTATGCGGTGGTCAACCACTGTGTCAAATTTGCTACTTTAAAAAACCCCACAACGGTTTCACCTATTCTGCCGGACTATTATGCCTCTATGGCCACAGAGAGGAATTTTACACAGTTGCTGCCGATTGGTCCATAGTTTATTGTCACCCAGGAATCCAACTGCGGAACCTCCAAATGATAGGGTTTTGACCACATGAGTAAAAGTTTATACTGGACTACCAAAAGCCTTCCGTGCTTATAGAAGGAGGTGATTTGGTTTTTATAAATTTAAAAGTTCTAAGTTTTTTTGTTCAATTTTGTGTATTTAATTCATTAGGAGATTGAAGGCCCTTTAAGAAAATAACAAGGTTGTTGATTGATCATTGTAAGTGACCACATCATGTAACAATGTTGCAACAGGTAATGTGAGTCTGTGTTTTCACTAAATGATGAATGACAATCAGAAATGTAGTCAGACAAAGCCATAAGTTGTTAGGTACTTGTAAAGTATGATAATAAACCCTGACAACTGTGAATAGCAGTATCAGACAGAGAGCACCTCACCGCTGCTTGGGCAATTTCGACCAAAATCTATTATCTGAGAAAAGAAGTATCAACTGATAATTTCTGATCAGTGTTGTTTTACCTGTATTATTTATTTTATTTTCAGGCACATGGGGGAATTATTGTAGTTCTTCTGTTAGAAAATATGTTTGGGAGTTTTGTTTGTCGTTGTTTGTTTGTTTTTGGATAAAATGACTCCATGGACATAGTTTGAGTGGGAGTTTGAGAAAACAAATTACGTAGATTGTACACATGGTTTATACTCTTATTTATGCATTGAAGAGATTGATTGTGAGATTTTGTTGACTCAACATGAGCACTGTATTTTTGCTACAGCGTACGCGCCGCACAGCCTGTATTAAATAAGTCATTACATACAAATTAAACAGATGAGGCTCCTGAAAAAGGTACTGCACTTGTTTTTATTTCATGTGAAAATATTTTAATTTCTATTTTATGTGAAATTGCTGAAATTCACCCAACTGGCACCATGAGTGTACCAGAATGGATTTTCATGCACAACGCAAATGCACTGTACAACATGACGAAACCATCACAGGCCTTGTGAAGATAGGCCTCATCGATCGATGCAGCAGTATGTTGTTTATACACTGCCCAAATAATTATGTGGCATTCTTTCAAGCAGAGATTTTACCGTGGAGGTTACGCAGGTCCTAGCTATTATTTCCAACTATTTTTTCTTAATCAGTATTTATAAAACCCATGTCATTATAAAGGTATTTGTTGACGAATTCTGGGAATATCGCGACAATTTGAAAGAAAACACCCGTCGTTATTTATTTGGAAAGATGTGTACACAGCATAAAGTTGTGGCTAAAACTATTGGCACCCTTGCACTTTTTTCAAATAATGTACCATTTCTTCCAGAAAATTGTTGAAATAAAAAAATATTTGGTCTCCACATATGTATTTCTTTGTTTGCAGTGGAACAAAACAAAAAAGCTGAAAAAATTACTAAATCTTAGCTTATTCCGCACAGGAATCCTAAAATGGCCCGGACAATATTATTGCCATCTTTTAGAGGTTGTTAAAAATAATTAGATTTCAAGCAGGTGATTCTCCTTTACTTTGGGATTGAACACACATATGCTGAGTTGCAGGTGCCTGCAAAATAAAAATCACTCATTCAACCAGTTTGAATGGAGTAAAGGAGTCATTCTGCTATTTTGTGTCACTGTGTGTACCGCAAAGAGCATGGAGAAAAGAAAGAAAACCAGAGAATTGTCTGAGGAAGTCAGACACAAGATTGTAGCCAAGAAGGGATAATCGCAAGGCTACAAGTCCATCTCCAGAGACCTTTATGTTCCTGTGTCCACCATATGCAATGTTATCAGGAAGTTTAAGGCCCATGGCACTGTAGCCAACCTCGCTGGACGTGGTCGCAAGAGAAAACTTGATCGAAGATTGCAGCGAAGGATTGTTCGAATGCTGGAGGAAGCACCTCGATCAACTGCCAAACATATTCAAGCTGACCTTCAGACACAAGGTACGACAGTTTCAACTCACACTATCCGTCGCCAACTCAATGAAAGGGGTTCTATAGTAGGAGACCCAGGAAGATCCCACTGCTGAGAAAGCCAAACTGGAGTTTGCCAAAACACACCTAAACAAGCCAAAATCCTTCTGGGAGAATATCCTGTGGACAGATGAGACCAAATTAGAGCTTTTTGGTGAAGCACATCATCTCTATGTTTACAGGAAACAAAGTGAAGCCTTCAAAGAAAAGAACACCTTCCCTACAGTTAAACATGGAGGAGGTTCAGTGATGTTTTGGAGTTGCTGTGCTGCCTCTGGCACTGGGTACCTTGAATATGTGCATGGCATCATGAAATCAGGAGATTACCAAGGCATTTTGGAGTGCAATGTTCAACCAACCCAGTGTAAGACATCTGGGTCTCCGTCGAAGGTCATGAGTCTTGCAGCAGGACAATGACCCCCAAACACACTTCAAAAATCACCCAGGAATGGTTCAAGTCAAAACGTTGGACTGTTCTGAAGTGGCCAGAAATGAGTCCAGATCTAAACCCATTGAACACATGTGGGGAGATCTGAAAACAGCAGTTGGGAGAAGGCTCCCTTCAAATCTGGGAGAACTGGAGCAGTTTGCACAAGAAGAGTGGGCAAAACTGCCAGTAGAGAGCTGTCGAAAGCTCATTCATGGCCAGAGGAAGTGCTTGACTGCAGTTATTTTGTCCAAAGGATGTGCTACCAAATATTAAGTCCACGGTGTCAATCATTTTGTCAATGCCATTTCTATTTATTTTCTGATTAAAAGGATATATTTAGTTCTGAATCAAAAACAAAGGTTCTGTAATAATAACAGTGAAATAAAGAATTGTGGAGACCAAATACTTTAGACAATTTCAACTTATTTTTAGAGAAAATTGTGAGTTATTTGAAAAAAAGTGCAAGTGTGCCAATATTTTTGGCCACGACTGTATGCAACACGAAGAAGATAACTGGTCTCGGGCCTCATTGTCACATGACCGCTGCAATTCCATGAGGTTTCCACACTTCTCGTGGGATTGAGAACTAGACATGCGACAGTGACGGGCCATAACACGTATGAGCCATTCCAATCGTGCTTTCTGTGACATCAGTGATGTCATGAAATAGGGGGAGGGGTGGGGGGTGGAGGTGAGGTCGTTAAATATTCCACTGTTTCGATGTGGGAATGCACGTTTGCTTTTAAGAGTGGGGTGAGGAGCGGAGGACAGTATTGAGGTTGGAGGAGGGGGGGGCGAAGAAAGGACAGAGTTGGGAGGGAGAGGTCGAGGCTTTGCAGTTGTGGTGGGGGGGGGGGTGGTGATTGAGGAGTAATGGTGAAGAGGTGAGAGGGGGGTTGAAGGCTTGGAGTGGGGAGGGTATTGACACCTTATCGTTGAGAGTGGGAGTGTGAGGACTTGAGGTTTGGGAGTTGGAGAGTGGGGGGAGGGGGGGTGCGTTGAGGAGTAATGGTGAAGAGGTGAGAGGGGGGTTGAAGGCTAGGAGTGGGGAGGGTATGGACACCTTATGGTTGAGAGTGGGAGTGTGAGGACTTGAGGTTTGGGAGTGGGGGGGTTGGGGGTGGGGTGGGGAGAGTTGACGACTTGTAGTCACATTTCACATTGCGGACTGGTGGGACAGACTTCCCCAGGACCGCATCAGACGCCTGGTACAGATCATGCGTCGGAGGTGTACAGCCTGCATCACAGCTCAGGGAGGACACACACGATATTGAGGACTGCTGTCATTCTGTCCTTGCCTATTAGGAGTGTTGGTCCATTCCTCTGTCATTTTGTTTTGACTGTATTCAGGTGCGTGCCTTTGTGTTGCAGTGCTGTGACTTTTGTTGCACCACCCCTTGTGATGTTCATGCTTTTTGCTTCTTTGTGATTGAGGCAACCTCTTGCTTATTGACATGTGTTTCGTAAAGATTGCTGAACTTACCTCTGTGTTCAAATATTTTTCATTTTTGCGTGGAGGATTTCAATGAGTGTCCTTCTAAAGATTTGATAAGTTTATTTTGATGTTGAGTTTACATGTGTACATATATATATATATATATATATATATATATATATATATATATATATATATATATATATATATATATATATATATACATATATATATATATATATATATATATATATATATATCATCTATATTATAATAGCCGTAGATGATTCTGTCTGTCTGTCTGTCTATCTGTTGGGTGTCTGTCCGGGGTGTGGCTTACTCGGTTTGCAGAGTAGCTCCACCCATAGCTCCACCCATTCTGGGAGTGGCTATAAACAAATATCCACCATTTTATTAACTCGCATAGCTTTGAGTCCTGTTTTGTAGGCCCGTGGTGTCTTGCTCTCCCCCAGTTTTATTTCAAATCAAATTCGATAAATCATTTCATTTTTCACAGTCGCTAACATAGTTTTAGACTCGGTTGAAAAAAAACGGGAAGAAAATCCGATGAAAGTTGCCGTTTATAGAACGAAATGAATTCTCAAAGGCCTGTAACTTCAAGGCCATTGAGTCTCTCTCACGCCTTTATCTCCAATCTAACTCACCATATGATTTCATTTTTATCGATGGTTTTACTTTTAGACTCGGTGTCAGCAATAATTGAGAACAATCCACACACGCGGGAAAATGCAGAGATATATTTTTTTAAATCGCGTCATGGTGTATCATACACCGCCCAACATGACACCGCCGGCAATGTGTCGATATATATTAAAAATTCGCTTTTGCTTTTCCGTTATGATATATTACTATTTCGTTTGATGATAGTCGTCACAAAAACGTCAACAATGATGCCGACATATATTTCTTCGTTTTTATTTCATTCAACATATTAGCCGGAAGTAAAATATGTTTCAGGAAATTACCGAGAGATATTTCTTCGTTTTTTTTATTAGTTATGTGCGCATACACTTTAAATAGGTTTATTTGAAATCTTTAATTTTCCACAAACATTCCACACACGCGGGAAAATGCAGAGATATATTTTTTAAAATCGCGTCATGGTGTATCATACACCGCCCAACATGACACCGACGGCAATGTGTCGATATCTATTTTAAATTCGATATATCATTTCATTTTTCACAGTCGCTAACATAGTTTTAGACTCGGTTGAAAAAAAACGAGAAGAAAATCCGATGAAAGTTGCCGTTTATAGAACGAAATGAATTCTCAAATGCCTGTAACTTCAAGGCCATTGAGTCTCTCTCACGCCTTTATCTCCAATCTAACTCACCATATGATTTCATTTTTATCGATGGTTTTAGAGTCGGTGTCAGCAATAATTGAGAACATTCCACACACGCGGGAAAATGCAGATATATTTTTTAAAATCGCGTCATGGTGTATCATACACCGCCTAACATGACACCGACGGCAACGTGTCGATACATATTAAAAATTCGATATATCATTTCATTTTTCACAGTCGCTAACATAGTTTTCGACTCGGTTGAAAAAAAACGGGAAGGAAATCCAATGAAAGTTGCCGTTTATAGAACGAAATGAATTCTCAAACGCCTGTAACTTCAACTTCAAGGCCATTGAGTCTCTCTCACGCCTTTATCTCCAATCTAACTCACCATATGATTTCATTTTTATCGATGGTTTTGGACTCGGTGTCAGCAATAATTGAGAACATTCCACACACGCGGGAAAATGCAGAGATATATTTTTAAAAATCGCGTCATGGTGGATCATACACCGCCCAACATGACACCGACGGCAAGGTGTCGATATATATTAAAAATTCGCTTTTGCTTTTCCGTTAAGATATATTACTTTTTCGTTTGATGACAGTCGTCACAAAAACGTCAACAATGATGCCGACATATATTTCTTCGTTTTTATTTAATTCAACATTATTAGCCGGAAGTAAAATATGTTTCAGGAAATTACCGAGAGATATTTCTTCGTTTTTTAAAATTAGTTATGTGCGAATACACTTTAAATAGGTTTATTTGAAATCTTTAATTTTCCACAATATAATTTACTTGCCATTTATCATTTGATGATTACGAGACAAATTCCTCTTGAGGATCGTGACAATTCATGCGCTGCGTGGAAACTTCTATTTCCAAAATGAATGAGACGATCGATGAAGAACGCAGACTTGAACAGGATGCAGCAAGAAAACGAATGAGACGGGCGAACGAGTCCATCGACGAACGTCAATGCAAACTTGCGGGGTCACCCGTGGGAATCCCACGGGCATGGATGTGTGTGACATTTCGACATATTGAGTTAGATGCTGCACATTCATTTTTACAAAATGGTTACTGGCAAGTCATCAGATCCAGAAATGGTGTAAAAACCACCGTTTAGAGGCCATTTTTCCCCGCAAAGCGGGGGTTGGCCTTTTCGGGGACCGTGGTAGTTGTTGTTTTTTTGTCCCCTTTTTGAAGCAATGTTTTACGGCCGGATGCCCTTCCTGACGCCAACCCTTTTTGCCGCCTTCAACGACAAACAGGGAATTACCAGTGAACTGGTACTCAATTAGCCGACCTCGGAAGGATGACAGGCTGAGTCAACCCCCCTGGCATTAATTCGGCGATCGACCGAGATTCGAACCCAGGATCCTAAGCCGGCACCCTAGCCGCTAGCCCAACACCAGAAATGGTGTCATGAACACAATTTATTTACGCACAAGCACAAAAGCAAGACGGGCCGATTTCCGATTCCGACGGGCCGACGGGCGAGACGGGCCGATTTCCGATTCCGACGGGCCGATTTGGAGCAAGAAAAAGAACGAGACGGGAGAAAAAGGAGAGAAACGAGACGGGGAAAGCCGATTGGAGAGGCGAGTGAGGCGCGATTGGAGAGGAGTGTGAGGCGCGATTGGAGAGGAGTGTGAGGCACGATTGGAGAGGAGTGTGAGGCGTGATTGGAGAGGAGTGTGAGGCACGATTGGAGAGGAGTGATTGGAGGGGAGTGTGAGGCACGATTGGAGAGGAGTGTGAGGCACGATTGGAGAGGAGTGTGAGGCGCGATTGGAGAGGAGTGTGAGGCGCGATTGGAGAGGAGTGTGAGGCGCGATTGGAGAGGCGTGTGAAGGATTGCAGAGGAGAGGAGTGTGAGGGATTGGAGAGGTGAGGGATTGGAAAGGAGAGGGATGTGAGGGTTTGGAGAGGAGAGGAGTGCTAGGTGGAGAGAGGAGAGTGTCAGGTGGAGACAGGAGAGTGTCAGGTGGAGACAGGAGAGTGTCAGGTGGAGAGGAGTGAGGGGTCACATATTATGTGAAATAACTAAATTCACACCATTTCTGGATCTGATGACTTGCCAGTAACCATTTTGTAAAAATGAATGTGCAGCATATAACTCAATATGTCGAAATGTCACACACATCCATGCCCGTGGGATTCCCACGGGTGACCCCGCTAGTATATATATATATATATACATATATATATATATATATATATATATATATATATATATATATATATATATATATAGTCATCTTCTCTCTCTCGACCTCAGCACCTTTTGTTGCACCATCTGCACCACCACCGCCAGCACCTGATCATGTCGCCACCTGTATCGTCCTGCTGCCAATGCTACTGAGCATGCACTCAGTGCATGCTGCACCGTTCCTAAACCTCCACACAAATAACATCTCATCTCATCATATACAGTCACGTGAAAAAGTAAGTATACCCCATGTAAAGTGTTGACTTTTTCAACATATTTCAACATACAGCTATTTGATCTTCATTTCAACAATATTGATAGATAACGGTGATATAATATAACAAATATCATGAAACATTTACATTTTGTAGTCCATTGTATAATTTCAATAAACATAAATGCAAATTTCGCATGTGGAAAAAGTAAGTACACCCCTACATTTATCACTACTTGTAATAACTAAAATTAGAATCAGGTGCACCACCTCAGGTGCAAATGATTAGAACATCGTTAGAGAATATCTTGGAGGAACCTGTCTTATTTAAACCTCAGACATTTAGTTTGGTTTGCTCTTTGTTGTTGAAGTGTGTGGCGTCACCATGCCTCGATCAAAAGAGCTATCTGAGGCCTTCAGAAAGAAGGTTATAGATGCCTACGAGTCTGGAAAGGGATTTTCAAAGATCTCCAAACAATTTGAAATCAATCATTCGACTGTCCGGAAGATCATCTGCAAGTGGAGAAGATTCCAAACAACTGCCAACTTGTTCAGGCCAGGCCGCCCCAGCAAGTTCAGCCCGAGAGCAGACCGCAAGATGATGAAAGAAGTCCCCAGAATGTCATCACGGGACCTACAGGTAGCTCTTGCCACTGTTGATGTCAAAGTGCACGAGTCTACCATAAGAAAGAGGCTGCACAAATTTTATCTACATGGGAGGTGTGCCAGGAGGAAAGCTTTGCTGTCCAGAAAGAACTTCAGGGCAAGACGAAAGTTTGCCAATGAACACCGAGGCAAAGACCAGCACTTCTGGAACAATGTGCTCTGGACAGATGAGTCAAAGGTAGAGCTATTTGGCCACAGTACC